>NW_006289499.1:0-4679 GCF_000327345.1 Myotis davidii | reverse complement strand
GATCTCTTACCACCCACCCTGCCCTGCCTTCCCTCTGAGGTTCCATGGTCTGTTCATGCTTCTATGTCTCTGGGTCTATTTTTGTTCATCAATTTATTTGGTCCATTAGCAATGCAAACTGGTGCAGCCATTATGGAAAACAATATGGAGTTTCCATCTAAAAATTAAAAGGAAATCCTACTTGACAGAGTGATCTTACTTCCCTGCCTCAGAACAAGTCCTGGCAGGGACATCTGGTCGACCACAGCCACCATGCAACCATCTCCCATGACATCTCGTTTTAGAGAGTGCTGGTTGACCGTTTTTTTTTTTTTAAATTGGTGGGGGGACCCGCCCTCTCCTCCCCACCCCCCAGGCAAGGGGGCATGTCCTCTGCCATCTACCCCTGTTTCCCTGTACCAGCCCAAGGCCAGAAGCCCCAGGCAGGGTTTGGAGAGAGGACCTGCAGCGGGTCTGTTGCGCACTCAGCAGTGCTGGGCTCCTGGGCTCCTGGTGAGCAGGCAGAAGTCACTCCCAGGTGCACGTTTTCCTCCTGACCCTTCACTCAGGAGGAGCCTCCTCCATCTCATCGCTGTGGTCAGACCCCGCCCTTCGCCTTCTGCAGCTTTTCCTGGGCCACCAGGGCAGTTTCCATCTCCATCTCGGCCTCCTGCCTCTGAGAGAACACTGTCCCTGCTTCTGATTCCAAAACTTCGAAAGAGCCCTTGGGAGGCGCTTATGATTCCTGCTCGGATCTTAGAAGGAACCGTGTCCTTTCGGTTCCACACTGAGCCGCTCCAGCGTCTACCACAGGACATGCTCCAGGGACCCCCAGGGGACAGCGTGCGGCCTCCAGCCCGTGCCATGCTGTGCCCCCAGTGCTTCCAGTTGCTCTGGGAGAGCCCAGGGACCACCTGCAGACAACATGCTCCTGCAGCAGCAAGGGCGCCTGGGGGAAACCCACACAAACAGGGGCCCACCATCTCCAAACGCCCTCTGTGCTGACACAGATGATGAGCCATCACTGCGCTCACACACCTTCTACAGTGCGTGCGGCCTCGTGACCACGTTCTCACAGGGTTTCTGTTCTGCTGTTTCTCCTCCATGGAGGCCCCACGTCTGAACCCACCAGCACTGCCCTCTGGGAGTGGTGTGACCAGGAGCATGGGATCTGCAGTCACCATGTCCTCACAAACCTCAAAGCCTCCAAAGCACTGAGACCCCTGAGGCGCGGCTGCCTCTCCCTCACCGCCAGGCTGGGGTCCAGCAGCAGCGGCCCGAGGGGGAGGGCGCAGGGGTCCAGGCCCCCAGACCCGTTGGTTCCAGGACCACCAGCTGGGCCAACTCTGGGCACAAGCTCAGGGGACCTGGGCACTGGGGGCTGGAGCTTTTCCTGCAGCTCCGCCTCCTCTTTCTCAGTCCCTTTCTCTGCTGCTACCAACTGGGCCTGACAGTTGCTGGAGGGAGAACTGAGGTCTCTGGAAGCGCTTGGTCCTGCTCTGGACCATGGCAACGTGAGGACTGAGAGGGGAAAGTAGCAGCAAGGTGGTGGCAGCTGCCCAGCTGGTGGCAGGACCTTGAGGAGGAGGTGGTTCATGGGGCAGCTCACCTGGGCCTGGGACTGCAGGGGCCACAGGGAAAGCAGTGCGTAGGCGCCAGGGAGGAGGCCATAGTTTTCTCTGTAGAAGTTATTGGAAGACTGAAACCACACAAGTCCCTGGAAGCAGAATTCCTCCCTCTCCCAAACCACCTTGGAAAAATAAAAGCCCAGTGCTCTCTCCTTTCCAGTCTCCATCCAAGCAGGTTTGACTTGCTGAGTGATCTTTCCTGTGCTTCTCAGGGGTTTCAATCAGGAGCATAATAACCATCCATGTCCCCTTGGTGAGTGTGTGTCATGAACATCTGTACCAGCTGCTGTGCCTCTGCTTCTGCATGGTGTCCACTCCTCTGGGTGCTGTGAGCATGAGGACAAGACCAGGACTGTCACCCTGTGGGTCCTTCTTCTGCAGCTTTGGGGTCACACACATGTGGGGCCCACGGTCCAGCATTCAGGGGAGCTGCACTGTTGAGTCACTGGAGCCTCTTGTTAGATTCAGGTGATGTGGGTCAGAAGATTTGATGATAAAACTTATTATCGCACCAGTGTGTATGAAAGAGACTCTCTGCCTTTTGTTCACATGAGAAAGTTGTCTCTCTTGACAACAGACTTTCTCACTCAGAGACTCAGACGTCAGCGAAGAATCAGGATCCAGAGGTTCCCTTAGGGAAACTGTGACATGAAGAGGAAGCCACACAGGAACCAGCCCAGACCTACAACTGCACCAGCTGCTGTAATGGTCCTTGTGCCGAGGGACCCTGAGTCCCCATGGTGGTCAGAGATCTTTCTGCAGGGAGGTTAGTGTCTGGGCTGACTTCCCTTCACTGTGTCTTTTGCACAGTAATATACAGCCGTGTTCTTGGTGGTCAGGGAGCTCAGCAGCAGGGAGAACTGGTTCTTGGACGTGTCTCTGGAGATGGTTGTTTGGCTCTTGAGGGATGGGCTGTAGAAAGTTTCTCCATCATAATTTATGTGCGCAATCCACTCGAGACCCTTCCCTGGGGGCTGGCGGATCCAGCTCCAGTATCCACTGGTGATGGAGTAAGCAGAGACAGAGCAGGTGAGGGAGAGGGTCTGTGAGGGCTTCACCAGTCCTGGGCCTGACTCCTGCAGCTGCACCTGGGACAGGACACCTGGGATAGAGAGAACACAAGATATAGATATAGATATAGATATAGATAGCTATCAATATAGAGATAGATATAGATATAGATACAGGTATAGATATAGATAAAAATATGCCCCCATCTCCTCACGTCTAAGCCCTGAGACACTTACATCTGGGAGCTGACAGCAGGGAGAGGAAGAGTTACATGGGAGTCATGTCTTGCAGGTGAGGTCCTTGTCCCCCAGAAAGTATTTTCAAGAGTGAGGAGGCCCTGCATTTAAGTGGACCCCAGCTGTGTGTGTGTCTGGTGGTTGTGTGGGCATTTGCATATGGGAGGTGTCTGCACATACAAAGGGCAAGAGGTGAGGGAGGTTCTGGTCTCTGGGGCTTCTCCTGGAAGGAGATGCTGACTGTGCCCTTAAAGAACCAGACCCTCTTTGGGGTCCTGGTCACCATGCTCAGGGATCTCTCCTTCCACACCAGGGGTTATGCTGCAGGAGGTTGTCAGGAAGTAAGATGTGGGCACAGTCAGCGACTCCTTATGGATAAAATCAATGTGCCTCTGCACCCATGAAAATAGATATAGGTATAGATATAGATATAGATATAGATATAGATATATAGATATAGATAGATATAGATATAGATATAGGTATAGGTATAGGTATAGGTATAGGTATAGGTATAGGTATAGATTAAAAATATGCATATAGATATATAGATATAGATATAGATATATTTATAGATTGATATAGATACAGATCTTTTTAAAACAGTATATTTTTTTATATTTAGAGAGAGAAAGGGAGAGGGTTAAAGAGAAACATACTTGAGAGAGAATCATGGATTTGCTGCCTACTGCATGGCCCCCTCTGGGAATGGAGACTGCAACTCCATTCATGTGTCCTCATCAGGAATCAAACCAGTGCTTCCTGAGTCCAGGGTCAAAGTGCAATAGCTGAGCCACATGAGCCAGACTGGCTCTTCTTTTCTTTATTGTCACCCAAGGACGTGCTCATTGATTTTTAGAGAGAAAGGAAAGGAGAGAGAAATATTGAACAGAAATGGAAATATTGATGGCAGAGAAAATATGTATCAGTGGCCTCCCATAACTGCTGAGACTGGGAATCAAACCCACAACCTTTTCATTTATTTATTTTAACTAGTAGCCCGGTGCATGAAATTCGTGCACATTAAAAGGGAATTAATTGTCCTAACCAGTTTGGCTCAGTGGATAGAGCATCAGCCTGCAGACTCAAGGGTCCCAGGTTCGATTCCGGTCAAAGGCATTTACCTTGGTTGCAGGCATATCCCCAGTGGGGAGTGTGCAGGAGGCAGCTGATCGATGTTTCTCTCTCATTGATGTTTCTAACTCTCTATCCCTCTCCCTTCCTCTCTGTAAAAAATAAACAAAAAATATATTTTTTTTAAAAAGGGAATTAATCAGTGGAGATATTTTAATATTGCTATTTGCCCTTTCTCTGTAATAGAAGTGTGAGAAATGAAAGGGAATTAGTAAAATGTATATGAAAATAATGTATAAATTTCTTAATAAATAAACAGTAACAAAAGAGTATAACAACAGAGGCATTATATAAAAACAAGAAAAACATGATATGAAAACAACAAGAACATGATATATAAACAACAGTGATGCAAACAATGACTGATAAAGTGATTAAACTTATTCTAGTATCTCCCTGTACACCACATTAAGAGTGAAAACTCTGTCAGAGTGCTTGACTAATTTCCCTTGTGCTGAAGTATTTAGAACTTTAACTGTAACATCACATGCTCTTCAAACTCAAGAGAAAGCAACATACAACTGACCATGTGCGAAAACGGGTTCAGGTAGGAATATGCCTACCTTGACTAGCGGTTGTCCTTGTGATTTATTAATACTCATCACAAATGCTGGCATCATGGGAAACCATCGTCGAATCAATTTAAATGGGAAACCACTGTTAGATGGGGACAAATTAATTCTTGGAATCA
>NW_006289498.1:98422-105796 GCF_000327345.1 Myotis davidii | reverse complement strand
TTGGGCGGGGGGAAAAAATGGACACATATGTAATACCCTTTGTAATAAAAAATAAAATTTAAAATAAAATAAAATAAAATAAAATAGACTCAAAACAAACAAACAAACAAACAAAAAAAAAGAGTGACTGTATTATTGGTGAGAATTTCAGGGACAGTGGAAAGTTACTGAGGGCAATATTTTGGAGGTTGGCAGCAGATCTCAGATATAAGTAGTTTAATCTCTGTATGCCTTAATCCATACTGATCTCTGAGTGACTTGATAGCCCCTTAAACTACGAGTAGGTACTACCTGTAATCCTTTTTACTTCTAATGATACAAATTGTAATAAAAATAAATTTATTTTATGTATTTTTATACATTTTGATTCTAGTATATGTGAACTATATGTCATTCCTTTTGAGCCTAACTTGGAAGAGGGAACTGGGAGTTGATAACACTGAAAAGGGAGGTAAAATCCCTTTAAAGTAGTAAATATTCCTGTAGTAAAGTCTCAGGAGAAAGTAAAGGAGTGAAAGGAAAGTGAGCATGGCAAAGATTTGCACTCTGGTGGAATCAGTGAGGGGAGGGAATTCATGTTTGTATAAGAGGGCATGTCATTGGCTACAGGGAGAGAGGGGAAAGGGGAGTATCCATTTTTTTCTCAGCCAAATAATCTGTAAGTTCAGAAGGTAACAGAAACATTTCTTCTTATACAAAATGTGGCATATAGCCCAACCAGGTGTGGCTCAGTGGATGAGTGTTGACCCAAGAACCAAGAGGTCACTGGTTTGACTCCCAGTCAGGGTGTATGCCTGGGTTGTGGACTTGATCCCAGTTGGGGGTGTTCAGGAGGTAGCCAATCGATGATTCTCATCATTGATGTTTCTATCTCTCCTTTCCTCTCTGAAATCAATAAAAATATATTTAAAAATAAAAATAAAATGTGGCATATATATGGGAGTAGAGTTTTGATAAGCATTTATGAGTTCCCTGCTGGTGGATTCAACAGCCTCCTTGGTGATCTTATGGGCACTATGTATATATTATGCCCCCTTCCACCTAGGGGCCAGGACATAGTGTCTGCAGAATTATGCATACATTAAAGTAACACTAGTTCTGTCATTTTAAACATATGGCACCCAAGGTCATCCTGAGTGCTGAAAACCAGCCAACAGATGGGAAAAGAGAAAGATTGGAGATGGCCTGAATGACACACCCCTTCCATCAACATTCCATTGGTGAGGACTTATCCTAAGGCCCCACCTATATGCAAAGGGAACTGGGAAATGGTAGTTCCTGTCTGCAGAGCCATTTCCCAAACATAACTTAGCATGATGAAAGGATAGTACAGATATTTGGAGGCTAACTAAGCATCTTTACCATAGTTGTATTGTGCCAGTTATTAAGATCTTGTCTCTGTTCCAATCTCACCGTGCCTGCTCCCTTTCTTTGTGAGGCTGGCATTAGGACAGTACAGGCCACTTTTCCAGGTTTGTTGGTTGGCTCTATGTTAGATTCTGCCAATAAGGGGCAGTAGAGGGAGATTGCAAAGCTGGAGGAGGAAGAGACTTGCTACTACCTGCTTGCTTACTGTAGGTTTCCTGTATGCTTGCAGTTCCTGAATCACCCCAGCCTTGCTTCTTAAATTTTTTTGTTAATCCTCACCTGAGGATATTTTTTCTATTGATTTTTAGACACAGTGGATCGAGCCTGCAACCAAGGTACTTACAATTGACCAGAATCAAACCTGGGACCCTTCAGTCCAGAGGCCTCATGGAATGAATGAGTTAGGACTTATTCCCTTCTTTCCATTTTCTGGAAAACTTTGAGTAAAATTGATATTCTTTCTACCTTAAGTTTTTGGTAGAAATCAACAGAGAAAACATCTGGGCCTGCAGTTTACTTTGTGAATAAGTTTTCTATCTGAAAATTCAGTTTCTATAATAGGTTTAGAACTGCCTATTCATGTTATATATGTGTGTTTGAATGAGTCTTTAAAGCAATTAGTCCATTTCCTCTAAATATTCAAGTTTATTGACATAGTTTATTCATAATGTTCCCCTATTATTCTTTTACTATTTGTAGAATCTGCAGTGCTAACTGACGTCTGTCTCATATCTGACATTGGTTATTTTTGTCTTCCCTTTTCCTTATCAACATAGCCAAAGTTTTATCAACTTTGCTGATTATCTGGGGAAAAAAATCATTGTATTTCTCTTGATTTTTCGTTTTCCATTTTATTGACTTCTGTTTCTTACTTTGGACTTAATTTTGATCTACTTTTTTTAGTTTCTTAAGGTAGAAGATGATACCATTAACCTGAAATATTTCTTCTTTTCTTGCATATGTATGTAGTGCTATAATTTTTTTTTGCTGCTTTATGGCATCTTAGACATTTTGATGTGTTGTGTTTTCATCTTCATTTAGTTAAAAATACTTTACAATTTCCCTTTTGATTTTTTTCCTTGACAGGTGTTATTTATAGATATGTTCTTTAGTTACAAATATTTGGGGATTTTCCAGATGTCTTTCTGGTATTAAAATCTAATTTAACTCCAGCCTTGCTGTTTGGGCTCAGTGGATAGAGCGTCAGCTTGCAGACTGAAGGGTCCTGGGTTTGTTTGTTTCCAGTCAAGTGCCTGGGTTACCGGGTCGATCCCCAGTAGGGGGCGTGCAGGAGGCAGCTAATCAATGATTATCTTTCATCATTGATGTTTCTATCTCTCCCTCTCTCTTCCTCTCTGAAATCAATAAAAATATATTTTTAAAATAATCTAATTTAACTCCATTAATGTCAGAGTCATATTTGGTATGACTTGAATACACTTTTTGCTTCATGTATTTTGAAGCTTTATTATTAGTTGCATAAATATTTAAGATTGTTATATCCTCTGGAACTGGAGAGCATTATGCTAAGTGAAATAAAAGCATTAAGCTAAGTGAAATGAGCCAGTCTAATAATAATAATAATAATAATAATAAAGATTGTTATATCCTCTTGATGAATTTATCACTTTATTATTCTCATCCCAGGTAATATTCCCTACTTTGAAATCTTTTTTTCTGTTATTAATGTAGTCATTTGTCTTTCCTGTATCTGGTGTTAGCATTAGTTAACTAGGTTTATTAGTTTCCTGTGGCTGCCATAAAAAATTACCAAAGTTTTGATGGCTTAGAACAACAGATATTTATTCTTTCACATTTCTGGAGGTGAGAAATCTAAAATCAAGGTATAGACAAGACCATATTTCTTCCAGAGGCTCTAGGGGATACACTATTCCTTGCCTCTTCAGCTTCTGGTGTCAGCATTCTTGGGCTTGTGTCTGTATCTTTTTCTCTACTCAGTCTTCACATTGCCTTCTCTGTGTCCATTCTCCCTCTGTGTCTGTCTTATAAGGATACATGTGATTGCATTTAAGGTCCTCCTGGAAAAGCTCCTCCTCTCAAAATCCTATGTTAATCACATCTTTTGCCTTATAGGGTAATATTCACAGGTTCTAGGGATTAAAACACAGATATATGTTTGGGGCCACCATTCAGCCTACTACACATGCTATATATTTTCCTATCCTTTCATTTTTAACTTATTTGTGTACTTATAGTTAAAGAATGTTTATTGTAAACAGCATGAACTTAGTTCTTTTTAAACCCACTTTGAAAATCTTTCCCTTTTAACTGAGGTATATGGTAGATAATAATGGACCCCCAAAGGTTTCCACATTCTAATCATGTGAACCTATACTTATGTTATCTTACATGGCAAAAGGAACATTGCAGATGTGATAAATCAAGGATTTTGATCTAGGACAATTATCTAGGATTATCAGAATAAGCTCAATGTAATCACAAAAGTCCTTAAATAAGAGGCAAGAGGGTCGAAATGAGAAGGAGATGTAATGGCAGAGCAGAGGCTTGAGTGATGAGCTTAATACTGAGGAAGGGGCCATGAGCTAAGGGAATATAAGCAGCCTCTAGAAGCTGGAAACAGATTTTTCCCTAGAGCAGTGGTTCTCAACCTGTGGGTCGCGACCCCTTTGGCGGTCTAACAACCCTTTCACAGGGGTCGCCTAAGACCGTCCTGCATATCAGCTATTTACATTACGATTCATAACAGTAGCAACATTACAGTTATGAAGTAGCAACGAAAATAATTTTATGGTTGGGTCACAACATGAAGAACTGTGTTTAAAGGACGAGAAGGTTGAGAACTACTGCCCTAGAGCCTCCAGAATGAATGTAGCCCTGCTGCCACCTTAATTTTAGCTCAGTGAGAACCATGTCAGATTTCTGACCTACAGACTGTAATAGTGCACCTTCATTTCCCCTCTCTTGGCCTTCATACTATGATTTTCATGTATTTTACTTATATATGTTATAAAGTGCACAATACATTTTTATTTAGTCATTTATCTTTTAAAGAAATTTAAGAAATAAAAATATATATTTACTCATGAAGTTTCTGTTTTTAATATCCTTTATTCGTGCAGATACATATTTCCATCTGGTGTCATTTTATTTATTTATTTACTTATTTATTTTTTATAAAAATCTTTAATGTTGGGAGTATTACAGTTGTACCCCTTTTTCTCCCATTGTCCCACCTCCACCCAGTTCCTGCCCTGCCCCAGGCCTTTTCCACTGTTTTGTGTCCATAGGTAATGCACAGATGCATATAAGACCTTTGGTTAATCTCTTCCTATACCACCCTCACCCCTTCCTTCTGAGATTTGTCAGTCTGTTCCATGTTTCCATGCCTCTGATTCTATTTTGTTCATCAGTTTATTTTGTTCATTAGATTTCTTGTTTATTTTTATTTTAAGATTCAATTGTTGATAGATATGTATTTATTGCCATATTATTGTTCATATTTCTTCTTTCCCCTTGCCCTTCCCCTTCCCCCTCCTCTTCCCCTTCCCCTTCCTCTTCCCTTTCTTCTTCTTGAATACCCTTATTCAACTTTTCATGTAATACTGGTTTGATGGTGATGAACTCTGTCAGCTTTTTCTTGTCTGTGAAGCTCTTTATTTGACCTTTGGTTCTAAGTGACAGCATTGATGGGTAGAGTAATCTTGGTTGTAGGTCTATGCTATTCATCACTTTGAATATTTCTTGCCACTCCCTTCTGGACTGCAAAGTTTCTGTTTATCAATCAGCTGACAGTTATGTGGACAGTCTCTTATAGGTAACTAACTGCTTTTCTCTTGATGCTTTTAAGATTCTCTCGTTGTCTTTAACTTTTGGCATTTTAATTATGACGTGTCTTGGTGTGGTCCTCTTTGGGTTCCTCTTATTTGGGGTTCTCTGCACTTCCTGGACTTGTAAGTCTATTTCTTTCACCAGGTAGGAGAAGTTTCCTATCATTATTTCTTCAAATAGGTTTTCTAATCCTTGCTCAGCTTCATGTCCTTCTGGAATCCATACTGTGTGGATGTTGTTTCATTTCACAAATAGGTTTTCAATATCTTGCTCTCTCTCATCTTCTGGCACCCCTATAATTCTGATGTTGGTACACTTGAAGTTGTCCCAGAGGCTCCTTACACAATCTTCATATTTTTTGATCTTTTTTATTTTTGCTCTTCTGATTGTATGTTTTTGTTTCCTCATAATCCAAATTGTTCATTTGATTCTTGGAATCCTATACTTTACTGTTAAAATCCCTGTAAATTATTCTTTATTTCAATTAGTGTATGCTTAATTTCTGACTGGTCCTTTTTCATGTCTTTGACATTCTCACTAAGATCCTTGGAAGTCTCACTAAGTCTCTTGAAGCTCTCATAAATCCCTTGAAGCTCTCATTAAGATCCTTGAGTAACCTTATAACCTTTGTTTTGAACTCTGTATCCAGTACTTCATTTGCTTCTATTTCTTTCATTTGTGGTATGTTTCTTTGTCTCTTCATTTTGGCTGCTTCCCTGTGTTTGTTTCTATGAAGTAAGTAGAGCTGTTATGTCTCCTAGAATTGGTAGAATGGACTTGTGTAATAGATGCCCTATAGCTCCCAGTGGCTCAGCCTCCCCAGTCACCTGAGCTGGGCACTCTAGGTGTGCCCCTGTGTGACCTGTGTGCACAGTCTTATAATTGTGCCTTGATTGCTGATGGTATCGCTGGGAGGAATTTACCTTCAGGCAAATTGGCTTTGAGGACCAGCTGCATCTAAAAAGGAAGAGCTGCTGTGCAGGAGACACCCCTATGGAGTAGGACTTGCTTCAGTGGGGCTTTGGTGCTCACTGAGTCTGTCCCTTGAGTGTGTTGCTTGTGGATGTGTAGAGTTGTTATCTGGTATGGTCTGCAGCTGTCTACCAGGTGCACTGGCTCAGGGGTCTCCCTGGAGGTGCAAAGTCAGCCACTGCCTGGGGCCACCCATCAGGATCTGCACATGGCTGCTAATTGTATTGGTTTAGGAAGTGCTCAGGTGAGGTCCAGTTGTGAAACAATGTACGCTGGTGCTAGTACTGGGTCTTGGACCTTTTATTGATAGGTTTGGGGCACGCTGACTCCAGCTGCTGCTTATTTGATTTTAGCAAAGTTGGAAGCCTGAGCCAGGACCGGCCATTCATATGGAAAAGCTGCTGCAAACCGCTGGGGCATGGCTCCAAATTGGGTGGGGTAGGGCCTCATATTATCACCAGGGTTGAGGGAACGACCAAGCTGCAGCTTGTTTGAGATTTTCAAGGACTGGCCATTCATATGCAAAAGCTGCTGCACACAGCTTGGGTGAGGTTGTAAATTGGATGAGGTGGGGTCTTAGAGAATCACCAGGGCGGAGCAAACAGAAATAGCTGCCTTCAGCTCTGTGACCAGAGAGGTCCCAGCACAGGAATAATGACCCCTATGTGCACCCCTGTCCAGGAGAAAGCCACCCCCAAGCTCCTGCCCCAATGCCAGACAATCCAGTTCCTTTCTGTATGTCCCTGGATTGCCCCAAAGCAGTGGTCGGCAAACTGCGGCTCGCGAGCCACATGCGGCTCTTTGGCCCCTTAGGTTTGGGGCACGCTGACTCCAGCTGCTGCTTATTTGATTTTAGCAAAGTTGGAAGCCTGAGCCAGGACAGGCCATTCATATGGAAAAGCTGCTGCAAACAGCTGGGGCATGGCTCCAAATTGGGTGGGGTAGGGCCTCATATAATCACCAGGGTTGAGGGAACAGTGTGGGCCATGCTGATGAAAACTCAGATATGGCTGCCAGTCAGCTCTGTGACCAGAGAGGTCCCAGCACAGGAATAATGACCCCTATGTGCACCCCTGTCCAGGAGAAAGCCACCCCCAAGCTCCTGCCCCAATGCCAGACAATCCAGTTCCTTTCTGTATGTCCCTGGATTGCCCCAAAGCAGTGGTCGGCAAACTGCGGCTCGCGAGCCACATGCGGCTCTTTGGCCCCTTGAGTGTGGCTCTT
>NW_006289498.1:77163-98304 GCF_000327345.1 Myotis davidii | reverse complement strand
GAGTCTATTTTGAAGAAGTGGGGTTAGAAGAAGAGAAGAAGTGAAGAAGTGAGACGTGGCACAGGCAGCCACGGGATACGCAGCGCAGGGGAGGTGCACGCAGTTCATGCAGGAGTTGAGGATGGGAGAGTTGGAAGGGGTCGACCTCAGCAAACTGAGGACGTTTTCAGCAAAGACCAGCTTAGGAGTACCCTAATTAAGTTAATAACAATGTACCTACCTATATAGTTTAAGTTTAAAAAATTTGGCTCTCAAAAGAAATTTCAATCGTTGTACTGTTGATATTTGGCTCTGTTGACTAATGAGTTTGCTGACCACTGCCCCAAAGCTGCTGACCAGCGCTAGAGCTCAGAGGAAGCAGAACCGTGTAAATCCGTGCACAGGCCCTTTAAGAGGAACACCTGGGATTTCAGCAGCCCCTGTGCCAGCCACAATCCCTGCTGGTTTTTACAGCCCGAAGTTATAGGGCTTCTTTTCCCAGCTCTGGAACTCTGGGCTGGGGGTCTGGTGTGGGGCTGGGACCCCCTGCTTCTCACAGAAGGCCTTGGAGATAGCTGTCCCATTTAAAAATAATGCTACATGTGGGTTTAGGACCAGCCCATTCCATGCCTCCACCCCACTGACCAGTCTCAATGTGCTTTCTTCTTTACTTCTCTAGTTATAGGACTTCCACTCAGCAGATTTCAGATGATACTGAATGATGGTTGTTCTGTATTTTAGTTGTAATTTTGATGTGGTTGTGGGAGGTGGTGAGTACCAGCGTTTCCCTAAGCCACCATCTTGATTATTGGTGTCATTTTTTATCTGCTTAAAGGATATCCTCCAACATTTACTACGATTAGGTCTTCTGGTGCTGATTTAAAAAATATTTTATATGTCTAAAATGTATTTGTTTTATATTTTTTAATTTTTAAAAGTTATAGTAAAATACAAGTAACATAAAATTTGCCATCTAAACCATTTTAAGTGTACAGTTCAGTGGCATTAAGTACATTCACATTGTTGTGCAATTATCACCACCATCAATCTCCAGAACTCTTTTCATCTTGCAAAACAAAAACTCTATACTCATTAAGTAACTCCCAGACTTTCCTCTCTCCAGCCTCTGGTAACCACCATTCTATTTTCTATATAAATTTGACTATTGTAGTACTTCATATAAGTAGAATCTTACATTATTTGTATTTATATAAATTCTCTGATCAAATAGCTCATGCAATTTCTTTCTCCTGATTAGGCCCTTGTTGATGCATTTATTCAGTTTCATTATCAAGACAGAATGGTGATAGACTTGAGTCCTAATGACATGGATTCAGCTGTCCCTTAGTAGCTATACAAGCTACTAAGAGAAGTACTATGAGAGAGAAGTACCTACTTTCCAGATTCTTTTTTGTGAGGACATATGAGAACATGTGACACATAACCATGTTCAATAGCTATACTTTCCTTTTATTCATTTCTTCATCACCATCCTCTAAGCATGTAGAACTATCTATCTCAGCAATAGCCTTCCACAGTGGCTCTTCCTCTGTTTCCCTGTCAATACCACACTGTGATGTGGAGCTTTTTATTGGGATTCTTTTTCAGCAAATGCTTATCATAAAAAAGTAATCAAAGCTCAGTGTTAATAAATTATGGTAACTTAGAGTGTTCTGGAAGAGAAAAAGTAATTTTAGGTTCCTTGAAAGGATCAATAAAGAAGATATTAGTGAGGAAAGACAACTTTTGTTTGCCTCAACTTAGCCCACAGAGTGATGATCTCTGCATGGAACCAAATTGAAGGATGTCTAAGTTGACAATCACTGAGCCATGCTGGCCGGGTTGCCATGTAAATATTCTTAAATGTTACCCAGAGCAGCAGGATTTTTTCAGGTTCCTACTTTGTTTTCCGCTAATCTGATAAATCAATTACTTTATACAAAATATTTTTACATGGGTAATTTTATAAACTGTGTTTTGCAGAATTAGGTGTTTCATGTGTCTCCTTAGAGGATGAATGAAAGAAGAGATGAGAAGTCAAAGCTTTGGCTTTCACCCTACCGCAATCAGAGTTACCCTATTTTATATTTTGTGTGAGTATTCTCTGAATTTTGTTTGAAAAAAGAATTCAACTCCTAAAAATGTTTGAATAACACTGTATATAATAGGTAAGTGTATTAGCCAGGGTTCTCCAGAGAAACAGAACAATAGCACATGTACATGTGAGTATATATACACTGTCCGCAAACTGGAGACTCAGAAGAAATAGTGGTTTAAATCCAGTCTGAAGGCAGAAGAAGATGAACATCCTAACTCAAGCAGGTAGACAGGAAGCAAAAGGGGAAAATTCCTCCTTCCCCTGCCTTTGTGTTCAATTCAGGCCCTCAATGGATTGGATGATGCCCACCCATGTTGGGGAGAGTGATCCACTTTATGGAGTCCACTGATTCAAATGCTAATCTTATCTTGAAGCAGGCTCACAGACACAATCAGGTAACATTTAATTTGAGTACCCCTTGGCCCAGTCAAATTAATACATGAGGCCTAGCCAGTTTTGCTCAGTGGATAGAGCATCGGCCTGTGGACTGAAAGGTCCCTGGTTCTATTCCGGTCAAGGGCACATGCCCGGGTTGCAGGCTCAATCCCCAGTAGGGGGCATGTAGGAGGCAGCTGATCAATGAGTCTCATCATTGATGTTACTATCTCTCTCTTCCTCTCTGAACTCAAAAAATTATATATTTTTAAAAATGGACACATAAAATTATCACAATAAGTTATTGAAAATCTGAATATAAACTTATTTTTTTTTCTTATGTACTAGAGACACATAAGGAAATCTTCTGAAAACATATTCCTGCATTCTTTTGTTTGTTTCTTTTTATTTTATTCCTGCATTCTTTATAAAACCTACACCTATAGCTTTTCACGAATCTGGGATAATTCAAGGTGGATGGAATTAATAGCCTTTGAGGACATATTGATATCAAGATTTGGGAAAGTGTTCATCACATGTTCCCCAGTCCTTGAAGTTGACTTCAGAATGAAAGTATTCCCAGACTAGTGCTTGAAAACTATGATTCTGCAGCCTCTCAAAAGAAGTAGAATTAAAAGACTGAAAGGGAACTTTCTGGAGAAGAGTAATCTCACCTTCTGTCCCTAGAGATGGTAGAGCTGGAGAAGAGATGTGGTAGGCCTGCAGAAGGACATTCTATTTCTCTCACAGTTCTATGCTTTAGCAATGAGAAATAACTTCTGCGCAGCCTCAGAATCACTTGGGAATACAAGCTACTTGAGGGAAGAACTATGTTACTTTCTTTTTTGCAGCTCCTTTAGCTCTCTAGCACAGTTTTTTAAACGTTCCATGTGCTAAATTAATAAATAAATAGACTATTATAAACTTTTGAACAATAATAGATACAGAGGCAGAGCAGCCTCAAACAGATTGTCAAACTGCAGCAGGAAGGCTGGGGAGGGTTGGGAGGCTGGAGGGAGGGGGGTAAGAGATCAACCAAAGGACTTGTATGCATGCATATAAGCCTAACCAATGGACATAAGACACTGGGGAATAGGGGAGGCTAGGGGACTGTCTAGGGCGGGGAAAAAAAATGGACACATATGTAATACCCTTTGTAATAAAAAATAAAATTTGAGAAAAAAAAATAAATAAATAAATGGTAGGCAGCTGGGTATCTTTCCCTTCCTACTATCTCTTACTCCTTACCCTTTGAGCTCACTGAGCCTGGCTCTAGACAGACTTGTGAAGCAGATCCAGTTTATCTTTGGTTCCCTTTGCCTACTAAACCATGTTCCCTTCACTCAAGTAAGTGCCCAGTGTTTCTGTTATAGGAAGTTAGACAGACATGAGCAGAGCAAGGATTATGGGCTAGGTACAGAAGGTCACCAGAGTGGAAAGCCCCAGATGCTCAGCAGAGGGCAAGACTAGGAAAACAAGTACCTCAACCTAGGATAACCTTTCCTCCTCTAGCATACTGCTGGTCATATGGCTTAGACCCCCTGATGTTTCTTCCCTAAAGATAACATCTACACTTCAGTTGTATTTCAGCTCCAGGCCCAGAAAAACAGCAAAACCAGTGATATCCCCTCAGTTGTGTTTCAGCTCCAGTCCCAGAAAAGCGGCAAAACCAGACAACTGACCCAACGGCTGACCTCAGAAGCAGGTGCATTGATTAATGACCCCTTGCCCTGGCACCTACCAGTCAGTGGAGAGTGGTCCTGAAAGGACACATCTAGAAAGCTAATGAATATTCTATTGAGATTCTCCCCTGGGACCTCCCCTTTGATTCAAACCTGCAAGAGAGAAATAAATACTCTCACTACAAAGGACAGACCATGATCTCTCCCCCAGGGGGCACACCCCTGCCATTCCCTTCCCCCTCTCCATCACTTACAGGCACATATGTCCTAACCTCTAAGGGACACCATAAAACTTGCAACCAGGGGGGCAACGGGCAGTGGCAGCTCGTCCTGAGCTAACCCCCTGAACCTGTCTCCAAGGACCTCTTTTCTCTGACTTCCCAGTGAGCCAAAGCAGCCCAGCCTCGGCTCTCCTGCTGCTGCTTCTATACCAGCGGTTCTCAACCTGTGGGTCGCGACCTCTTTGGGGGTGAATGACCCTTTCACAGGGGTCACCTAAGACCATCAGAAAACACATATATAATTACATATTGTTTTTGTGATTAATCGCTATGCTTTAATTATGTTCAATTTGTAACAATAAAATTGGGGGTCACCACAACATGAGGAACTGTATTAAAGGGTCGCAGCAATAGGAAGGTTGAGAACCACTGTTCTATGCCCTTTCTTGTTTCACTGTCCTAAGTGTGTTTTTGCTGTGGGCAATAAATTCTTGCTTGCTTTGCTGTATTTCGTCTTTTGATGAAATCTTTTCTTCAAGAAGACAAGAACTTGAGGTCTTGTTGTCTTGCAGGTAACATTTCCTCCTATCCAAAAACATTTCACTCTTAAATTTCAAAAAGGCCTCCTCTTCCCAGGTAGCATCCCATGCTAGAGATCTCTCCAAAGCCTCATTATATGTCCTATTTCTTGCTCTCTATAACAATTTTACAGGGTTAGGGTCAGGCCCCTTAGGGATGAGGATTACAGAGAAGAGAGCCTTCAAGCTCTTGCCTCAGCATACAACTAGGGTATAACACTTCCCACCATCTCTTATATCTAAGCACTAAGCTCACCCATGTTGGACAATACTTATCCACCTCCCAACCACTTTTTCCACTTTCTAAGGACAGTTCTGTGTGATGCGAGGGGTTTTGGTTTTTAAAGATAAGTAAGTCACGACACAGAACCTAGAGACAGAACCTAGCGAGAGAACATGGCAAAAGATCCTGGACAGAACCTGGCTACAGAACTTGGCTGGAGAACCTAAACCAGGGGTGGGCAAACTTTTTGACTCGAGGGCCACAATGGGTTCTTAAACTGGACCGGAGGGCCAGAACAAAAGCATAGATGGAGTGTTTGTGTGAACTAATATAAATTCAAAGTAAACAGCTGCTGGTCAACTGAACGTTGTCTCCATGTCATTCCTTCCTCGCCGACTCCATCCACACCTTTGGGGACCCCTGGATCTGCTGGGGTTGGACCCCAGCAGTTTGATTCTAGTCAGGGCACATGCCTGGGTTGTAGGCTCAATCCCCATTGGGGGCCCTACAGGTGCAGGAGGCAGCTGATCAATGATTCTCATCATTGATGTTTTTGTCTATCTCCCTCTCCTTTCCTCATTGAAATCAATAAAAAATATTTTTTTAAAAAACAAAACAAAAAAAACCCCCAAAAACAAAAAAAAGATAGGTAAGTCACAAAAACAGAGCAACCCCTTCTTGGAGCACCATACCTCCCACTGATCATTGTTCAAAATTACTGTCCTGCAAATTGATATATGGAGAAAAGTATAAGCCATTTCTCTTCATGTGTGGGCTATTCTGTTCTACCTCACCTCACTGGAAGTGAAGGAAACAAGCTATTTTGTTTCAGTTACAGAAAAGCAGTCTTAAGGATTTACTCTTTCCTTTGTTTATCAAACAAATAGTCATCATATGTCCACTATGTACAAGTAGATTCTGATAACAATGATCTCCTTAGTATATTGGTTTGTTTTCTGTTTAATTCATTAGCAAAATTTTTCAGGGAAACATGAAGAATTATAAATGTTTCAGTAACAAAAGCAAACAACAATCAAATATATTTAAAATTAAACTGCCATGGGAAAATGTTTCCAGGTTTCGTTTAATGGCAAAAACAACTTGAGTACTAAGTGTGACCATAAAATAATAAGATTATTACCTTCTAAAAATAAACCTGAGAGGGTGTACCCATCCAAAGACATAATCTCCCACTAAGTGCAGCTACCTGAGTGTCTGTGCCCTGGTGTGGCCACTACTCATCTTTGGAGATTAAAATTAGTTTTAGTTTGGGTATGATGTTCCTCTTCTGGGATCCTCAGGCAACCTGTACTTTGATAGGTATCAAAGAACTTGTCATACTGGATTATCTGTCTCCCTCATCTAGCTGAATGCCCCCTGAAGGAAGGGATATCATGTGATTTTGTACCCCTGGGACCAAGCATGTACTCAATAAGTTGATTTGTTAGTTGATTGAAAAATATATCTGCATCATATTTTTTGGACCACCTTCAGTAGCATATCCTTCTTTTAATAGAGAATGTATTTTTTTGGAGAACAGATGGTATTCAGAAACATGTTGAGCAAATGAGATAGTCATCAAACTGAATAACTGTGTTTATTTAAAAAATGAGCTGTTATTACAATGTATTGACTACTTTTCTTCTGTGATTCATAAATTGGCTCTGAAAACAATTCCAAAGAAAGAATTACAAAGGTTTTGAGCAATAGACGCTTCCTGGGACAATATCTTTGAAAGATTGCATTCATTTTTTTGTTTAAGGTTTAATATGTGTTTAGAGAACAAATAAATATTTGTCTTGAAAATTATTGAATACATACCCTAGGGAGCAAAGCATACTTTTTAGAGATGAACAGCCTTACCCTGGAGCAGGATTGCTGTATCAAATCCTGGCTGTGCAGCTCCCTTAGCATATAGTCTTGGACAAGTTATTCAACTTGTTCGTACCTCAGTTTCTTCGTTTGTAAAATGGGGATGAATAGTATCTCCCAAATAGGGTCACTGTAAAGAGTAATTGCATTAAGTGCATGGAAAATAGGGTCTAATATATAGTAAGTGTTCAGTAAGAGTTACTATCATTTTTAGCATTATTATTATAACAATGTTTGAGGCACTGGGTTACTAAACAAACAAAATACTAAACAAACAAAAAAGGCATTTTCCTGTCCTCAGGAAGTTTACTGTCTAATTGGAAACAGGCATGTAATTTATGTTATAATACAACTTGATGGGTGCCCTTAGAAATCCCAACTATCATTATGGTATGAACATCTGATATGAGGAGGGTTCTAGTAACAATAACATCTCAGTACAGTCCTATAAGCACTGAATGGCGCCACTCAATTCATTGTGTCTTGAGAATGAGTGTCAGTACAACCAGATGCTGCATATTCATGGTAGTGATGAGAACAGAAGGAAGTGAGCTGGAGAGAACACTCTTTTACTAAAATGTTTCTATTTTTTTAAACAAAGGAATGGTATGTGGTGTCAATGCCTGTGAAACTATTCAATCTTCCTCACTTCACTTTGAATACAAACCAGTCTGGATAGAGAATTCATAGACTCTATCATCAATTTGTTTCTCTCTTTTAAAAAATTAGTTCCAATTTCAAAAACTAAGTTTATGATAACATTGCTCTGATCTTTAAATGAAATAATCTAGAAGGACTTGCCATTTTATCAAGATAACCTAGAGCTTCACTATGGAATAAAATTGTGTCAAAATTTAAGAATAATAACATTAAATAATTATGTAATTTACATCTGGGAAATATATTGTTTCATTACTGTATCATTTCTTTTACTGCAATATTTTCAATTAAAATATTGGTTGCTTTTTTAAAATTAGAGTTTTCCTATCTCAGAAATAGTTATGAAGATGAAAATTCATGTCACAATCAGTTATTTTGTATGATTCATGGAGAAACACTTTAAAAATAACTTCGCAATAAAGACAGAAAACTGTTTATTCATAATTGTGATTCATCATAATTATTTTTGAACATTTGGTAAATCATATTTCTGTGAACTTTTAAGCATTTAAAACTCTTTCAGAATTTATTTATGGCCCCCTTTTATGAATCCTGCAAAAGCTACACTTTGTGAAAAAAAAAATGGGCTTGAGATAATAAGGGTAATATGAGACAATGGGTTATATATGTGTTCCTGCCCTCTCCTCATCTTTTCAATTTCTCTTCTGAAAAGTTCAAAGAAGTCAAGGGATGATTTGGGGAATTAACATAATTGCAAAGAGAAACAGTATGGGTCTGTAACCCTTCCAATATGGCATTTCTGTATGTCTGGGCCCAAAAGTAGGGGCAAACAGGGCGTGGAGTATGTATTGAAAGATTTCTCCTTCACAAGGGAAGAAAGTGAGTTTACCATGACATTTTTTCAGAATAAACCAGTGATGGTGCCACAGATGTGTGTTTTTTTAGGAAAGGGAGAGAGAATACAGCAATGGTAAGTGGAGCCAGGTGCTATATTTGGCATTTGTTCCAGATTTGCTTAGTTGAACTGAATTTTCTTCTAAAAGTTTGTAATTACTATTTTGGGGATGGGCAACACACCATTCTGAGTTATACAGAATGAGCACACAGCT
Organism: Myotis davidii; assembly: GCF_000327345.1. Classification (NCBI taxonomy): domain Eukaryota; kingdom Metazoa; phylum Chordata; class Mammalia; order Chiroptera; family Vespertilionidae; genus Myotis; species Myotis davidii. The sequence goes on along the minus strand of NW_006289498.1, from coordinate 89,546 downwards.
GTCATCTTCATTTTCTCCTAAAGGCTATTAACAGTTTGTCCTAAAGTGAAGGATTTTATTCTGCTACATGGATCATGAGTAGAACAATCATAAAGTATACCAATACTGGGAAGAAAATCTACATTCTGTGCATGTGTATGATTAATACTCTTCCTGGACACTAATTATGATGTCCAAAGTTTCCAGCCTCATCTGAAACTTCCTAAGGGTTCTGAAAATGAAATGTGCACCAACTACAGTGACTGTAATCTGTGTTGCACTTCTAACATCAAGATCTTTTTAAAAATATCCAAGATAGACTTCAATGGCAATTTGAATTATGTTGTTCTTTCACAATATTTCAGGGCATCCTGACCCCCTATCCTTGTGAACCTCTTGCCTCCCTCCTTATTTTCCCATGGGTCCACTGGACCCCGGCATTTTTAGTCATAATGCTACCTTAGGGCTGTCCAGGTTCTTTATGTGTGGCAATGCCACACCTAAGTCTTCCTTTCTGGGCACTGCTCCCACTTTCTAATCACTATCCCTTCTTTATGGTTCCTCAACCTTAAATTATCCATGAATGGTGATTTGTTCCCTCAGTGTCCTAATTCAATCTTGTGAAGGGCAAGGGTAGAAGTTTATGAATCCTTACTTGAAATTGTAAAATGTTATGCATTTGGAGTTGGTAGTGTTTACAGATTTCTTCAAATTCTCAAAGAGGTCAGTGTTGCAAAAATTAAAGAATATTGCACTAAGGTATATAGTTATAGTTTCCATTTGAAGATTATTTATGTTTCAAGAGATGTCCTGGAATTAATCCCTTAACCTAAATAAAGGGTTCTTTTAAAAATATGTATATATTATTGATTTTTTACAGAGAGGAAGGGAGAGGGATAGAGAGTTAGAAACATCAGTGAGAGAGAAACATCCATCAGCTGCCTCCTGCACACCCCTACTGGGGATGTGCCCGCAACCAAGGTAAATGCCTTTGACCAGGCCAACGCTTTATCCACTGAGCAAAACTGGCCAGGGCAAGAAAGGTCTATAAGAAAGGAAAAGCAGGCACCATGGTGGGGAATATATTGTTTGGGAGAGAATTTTTGTGGTACCTCACCACTTTATATGTGTGACTACTTTATTAGTTTAATAATGGTGACAAAGGAATTTATGCCTTCTGTTTCACCCATGGTTATAGCCTTAATGAATACTAAGATATAATACATTTTAAAATGTTAACATGAGAAAATGGGGTGGGGAAGCAGTAAGTCCACTTTTCTTTTTTTTTTGGCATTAAGTCCACTTTGGTTGGACAAACATTTATTGGGCACCTATTATGTTTAAAGCACAGTGCTAGGTGATATAGGATAAGAAATAAAATCCTATTTGGTATAAACCCTCCAGAAATTGAAAATTCTTATGGGAGGTGGAATAAATAGATACACACATACATGATATTAATGTAAGACAGATTATGAGGCACGCTACTATATAATGTGGGAGAAGAAGGCATTGATACTAACTAGATAGGAAGACTTAACTAAATGTAGAAACGAGGCTATCAACCACCAAAATCCTGGGCTGCACTCTCTTCTTATCCCCCTTTCCAAACAACTACTCCATCCTTTTTTTTTCTTAAACAGATTCAGAAATTGGGCACATTTAACTTTAAACTTTTTTTCTGTATTCCTGATTAGGAAATATTTCAGACCTAAAAAGGGTATATAAAAGATTACATACTCACACACCCACCACTCAGCTTAAGAAATAAAACATTACAGATATAGTTGAAGCCTCCTGCATATGTACACATTAGGGTTCTCCTCTTTTACTAACACTCCCCTGCTTTTGACTAGTGGCTTTCAAAGGTGACCCTCAATGAACCCTATCTTCTGGTATTCATGCCCTCCCCTTTAGTGTGAGTGGGGCTTAGTGACTTGATTCTAAAGAACAGAATATGACAAAATTGATGGGATGTCACTTCTGTGATTAGGTCCCAAAAGATTGTGACTTCCATCCCACTGGGATTTTCTCTTGCCCCCTTATTTGCTTTGATGAAGCCTACTGGCATGTTGTGAGGTGCTGTATGGGGAGAGACCTACATGGCAAAGACTCAACAGAGGCCTCCAGCCAAAACACTGAATCCTGCCAACAACCATGGAATTGAACTTGGAAGGCCACCCTTCCCAGTAGAGCCTTTAGATGAGACTGCATTCCTGTCCTACACCTTGATTGCAGCCTTGAGAGAGATCCTGAAGCAGAGGACCCAGATAAGCCATGTCTAGCTTCCTGAAAATGTATGTTTTAAGCAGTTATTTTTGTGATAATTTGTTATACTACATGATAACTAATATGCCTTCCAAGAGGTAATCACTATCCTAAATGTGCTATCATTCTCTTATGTGTCTTTGTATGCATCATTCCCATGCATGCCTATACACACACACACACACACACACACACAATCATATATACTATATATACATATATTATATATAAATATATATGATATACACACATATAGTAATTTTATTTCATGTTCTTAAAATCTATATAAATGATATATGGACTATATTTGTATTCTTCTGTGATTAGGTTTTCCCTTTATTTTTTCACTGCCACCACTCAATCTTTGCTTCTCTAGGAGGTCTTTCTCTATGTCTCAGCCCCTGTGAGTTTTAATCTCTCCTCAGCCCGACCCTTTCTGTCCTGTTCAGGCTACCTGCAACTGAGACTTCAAACCAGTGCATTAAGCCTGGTCCTACATTCAGTGAAGCTCAGCGTCTTCCCATATTGCTCTCTAAACTAAAATCTAGGGCTAAGTTCTTTAACATTACGTGGGTCTCTAGGTAAACCTGTCTCATCGCTTGGGTTTCCTTTGATAATGACACTTTCTAGAGCAGTATGCATTTCAAAGTTTAATGTGCATATTTGGGAATCTTGTTAAAATGTGACTTTGGATGTATAGAGAGTGTCTGAGATTCTGCATTTCTACAAAGCTTTCAAGTGTTGCTGATGCTGTTGATACATGGACCACATATTTAGTTGCAATGTTCCAGAGGCTAGATGTCCATCTCTCTCTTTACAAAAATTGTTTTCACTTGACATTTATATTGGATACCAATAAAGGAACTCATAGGCTTACCCAATGATGGAAAGTAATGGCTTTCAAAGAAGGTAATGTGAACCAAAGCAAAAACAAGCACTATAAAGAGACCTTTCACTCAGTGTTATTTACCTAAGAAGAAATCTGCCCCTCCTCGAGCTTATTCATTTAAAACAAACTTTTATTTTTTTAACTTAAATGAATGCTGACAAATATATATGCAGATGGTATGAGAAAAGTCAGATGCCAATGGGTGTCTTCAGGTGATTAATTTTGGAGTGATATCAGTTTTGATAAAATTCCTCCGGGCTTCTAAAAAAAACCCAAAAAACAGTGAAGAGCAGGTTCTTTCCCTCATCCTTTTCTTTCTATTCCTCCTAACTACAGGATGATATAAGAGAAAATGAACCACATTAACCTGCACCAGTGACTTTCAAAATGTAAGAAAATAGTTTTATGTATGTGTATACTATATTTCAATAAGGAGAGAAGAACAATACATTTTCTTCTTGTAACTTTGGACCTTGTGCATCTGATGGCTTCAACCACCTGATCACACCAGTATTGTTTCTCTTGCCCAACATCAAAGTGCTTGCCTCTCTCTCCCTCCTTTTTTGGAAAGGCCAGTCTGGAATTTAAATAAAGCTTTCTACTTTATAAGACTGTGCAATTTCCACTTCTGACAAGTAACAGGGACTGGATTTATCCTCTCATCTGAGACAAACAGGACAAAATATATAAACTCTAGCTGTCTTGGTTCCCTGAACTCTCAGATCAGTGTTCATCAACTCAGGGAGTCTGCCAGGCTCTGCCTGAACTACTATTTCCCATGACCTATACTGAAAACTTTGTGATTGGGTCCCAAAAGAAGGCAAAAATCTGTGCCAAATCTTCAACATTAAGACCCTAGGAAAAAGAGGGGGAGAAGAGGGCTCTAATACAAGGTGACAGGAGATTTGGCTTTGGATGGTTGGCACACAGAGCAATATACAAATCTTGTATATAAAGAAATTCTATGAGTAATTATATGCCAATAAATTAGATGAAACTGACAAATTTCTAGAATACACAATCTTCTGAAACTGAAGAAGAAAACAATATGGCCCGGCCGGTGTTGCTCAGTGGTTAAGCGTCAACCTGTGAACCAGGAGGTCACGGTTTGATTCCAGGTCAGGGCACAAGCCTGGGTTACAGGCTCAATCCCCAGTGTGGGGTGTTCAGGAGGCAGTTGATCAATGATTCTCTCTCATCATTGATGTTTCTATCTCTCTCTACTTTCCTCTCTGAAATCAATAAAAATATACTTTATTTAAACAATAAAGAATTTAAATTAATATATATTTTTAAAAGAAGAAAAATGTGAATAGACCTGTAACAAGTGAAGAGATGGAATAATAATTTTAAAAAACCTGCCCACTAAGAAAATATCAGGCCCAGATGGTTCACCACTGAATTCTAACAAACATTTAAAGAACTAATACTACTAACTTCTCACAAATTATTCTAAAAATATAAGAGGATGGAACACTTCCCAATTTATTCTATGAGGTCAATGTTATCCAGATACAAAAACCAAAGACATCACAAGGAAACTACAGACCATTATCTCTTATAAATATGAATGCAAAAATTCTCAAACAAAATACTAGCAAACTTAATCCAACAACATATAAAAAGAATTATGCACTATGGAAAGTGGAATTTATCTTAGAAATATAAGGTTGGTTTAACATCTAAAAATCAACTAGTGTAATACATCATAGCAGTTGAATAAAAAATTAAATAACATGATCACTCCAATAGATGCAAAAAAGCATTTGACAAAGTCTAACACCCTTTCATGATAAAAAAACACTTGGCAACCTAGAAATAGAAGGGAACTTCCTCAATTTGACAAAGAACATCTACAAATAACCCATGGCTAACGTCATACTTAATTGTGAAAGAATATATGCTTTACTCCTAAGATTAGAAGCAAAACAAGAATGTGTGCATCTCAACATTATACTGGAGTTCTTTCCAGGGCAATTAGTCAAGAAAATAAAGGTACCAGGTTGGAAAGAAAAATTAAAAGTATCCCTATTTGCAGGTAGCATGATCTTGTATGTAGAAAATCTTAAGGAAAATGCACACATACATGCACACACAGAGAGAGAACCAAAAAAAACTATTATAGCTAAAAAAAAAAAAAAGTTCAGTAAGGTTTCAGGATACAAGATCAATGTGCAATAATCAATTGTAAAGCAATATCCTTACAATGAACAATACAAAATGAGGTTAAGAAAATAATTCTATTTATGGTAGCATCAAAAATAATACTTAGGGATAAAATTCAGAAAACGAGTGCAAAACTTATACTCTGAAAACTATTGTTGCAAGAAAATTGTGATCTAAATAAATGGGAACACATCCCATGCTCATGGATTGGAAGACTTAATATTGTTAACATGGTAATGCTTCCCCAATTGATTTAACACAATCCCTATAAAAATTTCAACTTGTTTCTCTTTAGAAATTAGCAAACTGATTCTAAAATTTATGGAATTACAAGTAACCCATAATAGCTAAAACAATCTTTAAAAAAGAACAAGGTAGGAGGATTTATACTTTTCAATTTCAAAATTTACTACAAAGCAATGATAATCAAGACAATATAGTATTGGCATAAGGATAGATATGTAAGTTGGTGGTATGAAATTGAGAGTCCAGTAATAAAACCATGTGTTTTTGGTCAACTGATTTTGACAAGATTTCCAAGGAACTCAATGGTGAAAAAATAGTATTTTCAAAATAGTGCTGAGACAACTGGATAGCCACATGTAGAAGAATGAAATTGGACCATGTATCACACTATATAAAAAAATGTAACTCAAAATGGACCAAAACCCTAAAAAGTTAAAACGATAAAAAACACATAAAAAATCATAGGGTTAAATCTCCATGACCTCAGAGATGGCAAAGGATTCTCATTTATTACATCAAAAGGATGAGTAATGAAAGAAAAAAAATATATAAATTGGACCTTATGAAACTTTTGTGCTTTAAAGGACACTCATGAAAGTGCAAAGACAACACACAGAATGGGAGAAACTATTTATAAATCATTAATCTGATAAGGCAGTTGTATCTAGACTATATAAAGAATTGTTACAACTTGATAATAAAAACATAAATAACCCAATTAAAAAATGGGCTAAGGATATGAAAAGATATTTTCCCAGGGAAGAGATAGAAAAGGCCAATAAGCACATAAAAAGTTGCTCAACATCATCAGGTAAATGCAAATCAAAACAACAATGAACTTCATATCCCTTCATACTCACTAGGATGACTATAATAAAAAAAAGTCAGATAACAAGAATTGGTGAGGATGTGGAGAAATCAGAATCTTTGTACATTGCTAGTAGGTATGTAAAATGATGCAGCTACTTTGGAAAGCAATCAGATAGTTCCTAAAAAGTTTAAACATAGAGTTAACAACTGACCCAGCAATTCTCTCCTGAGAGAAAGGAAAATATATATCCACAAAAAACTTGTACATAGAATCATTATTCATAATAATCAAAAGGTAAAAACAACCCAAATGTTCATCAATTGATAAATATATACACAAAATGTGCTATATTCATACAATTGATATTATTTGGCAATAAAAATGAATGAAGACCTTACTGATACATGCTACAACATGGATGAACCTTGAAAATATTATACTGAGTGAAAGAAACCAGTTACGCCCTAACCGGTTTGGCTCAGTGGATAGAGCATCGGCCTGCGGACTGAAGGGTCCCAGGTTCCATTCCAACCAAGGGCATGTACCTTGGTTGAGAGCACATCCCCAGTAGGGAGTGTGCAGGAGGCAGCTGATTGATGTTTCTCTCTCACTGATGTTCCTAACTCTCTATCCCTCTCCCTTCCTCTCTGTAAAAAAAGAAAGAAAGAAGCCAGTTACAAAAGATCACATGTAATATGATTTCAATTATTTGAAATATCCAAAATAGGGACATCTATAGACAGAAGGTAGATTAGTAGCTAATTAGGGCTGGAGGGAATAGGGAATAGGTAGCTAACGGGTATGGGGTATTAAAAATGTTCTAAAATTGGTGATGGTAGAACATCTCTGTGAATACACTAAAAGTCATTGAATTGCATTCTTTAAATGGGTGAATTGTTTGGTAGGTGAATTATATCTCAGTAAAACTGTTAAAATAAGCTAAGGCATTCACGGGGCTCATCTTGTTTTCCATCTTTCTGGGATCACTATCTTTGTTACCTAGTATCTAGTATTTTGAAAACTGGTGCTTCAGATTATCTGTCTTTTTGTTGTTGTTTCATACAGGAGGGTAAATACAACTGCTATTACTATCCCATCTGAGCCAGAAGTAGCAATCTCTCTATTTTTCAAATGGGGAAATTGAAGCCAAAGCAACTAACTGGTTTAGTGGCAGAGTCATTTCTAATCTGAAGTTGAGACAGGATTTCTTCTTGTCTGTCCAGCTTCGGAGGCAGCTTGATGGCAGAAGGTTAATTAACCAGACACAGCCAAAGTAAATGTCTGTTACTTGAGGATCCCAGAAAGGTCCAGATCTGTTTTCCAGCTTCCCCTCATTCAGTAAGTATTTACTGCATATCTATGTGCAATGCCTTTTGGGAGACATCCCTGGGGATAGGGAAGCAGGTGTTACCATCTTTGGGAACAACGGGCTCTCCATTTATTTGTGAGAAAAGGCTGTGCATGAAACATCTCTATGACTAAAGCATGTTTACCTGTAATATAATGAATGACTTACACAACTGTGCAGCCCAGAGAGTCAGCAGGGATCATGGTGTGTGGGCTTTTCTCAGAAAAGGCTTCTGAGGAGGGAGAACTGGGACTTCAAAAGATGGCAACATTCCCTGACTGGGTGAGGCAGCAAAGGCAGGACATTGTGTCCACAGGGCATGTGTTAAAATGCACATAAGAGCTCAGAGGGTCATTGGCTATAAAAAAACGTCTGAGTCTTGAGGTGGGGGAAGTAAGGGGATGTTGTTCTAGCCAGAGGGATGATCTAGGGCATTTCACGAAAGTCCTGTGGTGAGAAGATAACTATTAAGGAAGCTTCTTTCACTCAGCAAACTAAAATGCTCCAAGGCAGACATTTTTTTTTTATAGGAAAACAAATGTCTTCCCAGTTTATGAAAAGCTGGGTTGTCACTTGGAAGTTACGGGATAAGTATTTCAGACCCTTGCATTCAATCATTCACTAAGCATGTATTGAACTGCTACTATATACCCATGAATACCCAGCTCCTTAGGGATTCACAGGTGCCTAAGACTCATGACTTGTTTTGGTTCTTGAGGGAAAGACACTTGGGCAATGATGACAGATTTCCTTAGGTAAAGGTACTCTTCTTCACCACTGTCAGTCAACAAAAGTGGTCAAGTCCTTTCCCTTTGTAGACCTGTCATCAGTGTCAGGGTGGGACAGGGGAAAGGATGCAAGGCTACAACAACTTGAAGGTTTTCATTTAATGTCAGCATGGCAGGAGGCACTCCCTGAAGACTAATCCAGAATTTTCCTTTACAGCCTGACTCCCAACTCAACATCTCTGGGGAGCCTTCTTTTCTGTATCTGCTCACCTGACCCCCACCAATCATCCCGAATTACAGGAATATCTGTGAACATTGTTTAGCTTCCCTACGAAAGCACAGGCCTTTGAGGTGCAACATCCAGACTTGGGTTTCTCTTCTGCCTAGGGAAGACTTTCCACAAAGGGCCTTCACATCCCCTCTTCCTTTCTCTCTTTGGATCCTCTGCATGGTCTCCCATGAGATTTCTGCTCTTGTGGATGGTTGTGATGCTGGTTGTAATGCTTGTGGTGCTGGGATGCTCGGGATGATGAAAGATTGTACCTCCCTGCTCCCCAGTGAGACCCTCCTTACCTTGCCCCCCCCCCAACTGGGAGTGACTAGGCTTATTGCTGGCTAGTGGTCCTCAAGCTGAGCGCCTCCTGCCATTTGTAGAAGCTATGGGAGCGGTACGGGGGGTCATCTGTCAGGACTTGACCTTGTCTCTCACGTCTCAAGGGGCCAACTGCGAAGGTCCTGTGACCTGAAGCCCAGCCTCCGGGAGTGGGGTACAATGTCAGGACTCCATCCTTCCTCTTCACCAGGAACTGCAGCCCTGCAAGGCCTGGTCCTGGATGAGTTGACACCAACAAAGGCCCCTTTGCACTCACAGGCTCGCCTCACTAGCTTATGGAGTTTCAAGCAAGAAAAATATTGCTGTATCACCCTCTGCTTGTGCAAGACCTTGGCATTCAGAGAGACACTTTTTCATCATCTCATTGATGCCTGAGAATAGCCATATTAGGGTATGTTTTTCTCATAAACTGTAAATTCACCTTCTCTCCCTTCATTTTGCCTTTCCTGCTGGTTTTATAACTCAGTGAATTACAATCCCCCCACAAGTCTTAACAGCACAAATGTCTAAGGAAAAAAACTAAACATACCCATGCATCTTGGTTGACAGTTTAAGTCTGATAACATCATACTCAGCAATTATAGAGCAGGAACATACTCTCTAGTGAGTCAACAATAGAGTTCCAGGGAAAATTCCTAACATCTATGAATGTATTATGGAGTCAGAAACCTAATTTACCAAACAGATCATGAAGGTATATTTATTTTAAAAGACATTCCTAAAGTTACTGAATTTGAGTGAATATGCATTTGTTATATTTGTCTGGGTTTTCAGACAATTTATAGAAAGAGATTCATTCTATCCCACTGATAACTAGTGGCCAAGCCTAGGACTTGGGGTGACTCTTTCTGAACCTGGACTCATCATTTGAGTCTCCCTGAGATGGAAGGGCTTGCATCCAGGCTACTCATCAAACACCAAGAATGGAAGAGAAAGAATGTCTTGAAGATCAAGGGTGGGAAGCCACAGTATATTAACAACCAACTAAAAACTCAGATAAAGTACCTTTGAAATGATTATATGCTGCAAAGCAGTAGTTGGGGAAACAGGACTTCAGTTCCTTGGGATTTACACATAAAGATCTAGAAATTCATCTAACAGCACATTCTGGAGGAATGTACAGAAGATGTCAGGGTGGAAAGCCAGACTCCCTTTGGATTCCTTCTGGATCTCACAAATCATTTGACTTTCTTCAGCCTCCATTGCTCATCTCAAATGATAGAATGATGCCAATACCTGAGTTATTCCCAGAGAGTCAACTGAGATCATCCAATCAGTCCCCAGATCTGCTCCGTTTATCCTAAATGTCTTTTGAACCCTCCACTTTTCTCTGTCTTCACTGTTTTTAGTTCATCTTTCCTCCTTCTTTCCCCCAGGCTGCATTCTTTTCATTCCACTCTTTACATTGCAGCTAAAGAGATATTTTTAAAAGATAAACCAGGTCACATCACAAATCTGCTTTAAAACCCTTCAGTAGCTTCTTAATACTCTCAAGATAAAATCTAAACTCCTTACCTTGCTTTACAAAGCCCTTCATGGTCGGGCACCTGTCTTCCTCTCTAGGCTCATCTCACACTATTCCAGCCATAATAAACTAGTAGCCATTTCCAAGTGAACTAACCTCTCTTACCGCCAGCTTTTGCAGCAGCTTACTCCTCTACCTAGAACCCTCAGTCCCTTCCAGCACTCCCTCTCCTCCCCCTAACCCTGTAATCCTGCAGAATTCTGAGTTTATATTACCCACCTGGGAAACTCTCCTGCAGTTCGAACTGCCCCTCCTCTGTACCCAAACCCCTCCAGTACCCTATGCTTCTGTCTTTTTAGCTCTCATCACCCCGCTTGAAACTGTTTCTCCCACTCAGTTTTTCAGGACTGTGTCTTACTCATGTTGAATGAATGATGAATGTTTAAATGCTTTGTAAACTGCAACTTGCTACACAAGTGTTAAGTATTATGTAATATTACTGTGTTCCAGTTGGTAAAAAATTATTGTTGGTCTACTTGTTAGGGGCAAAAATAGAATATTGGGGGCTAGCTATGCTTGTGGGAAATATTAATCATGCTCTGTTAACCATGATTGCCTTGTGTTGATTAAAGGAAGGACATTCTGGCCTGGCTGGGAGTTGTACCCCCCCAGGACCTGGGAGTCAACCTTAGAACCATTCTCATTCAAGAACTGTCTTTCATGGAAAGATTAACAATCTTGTTGCCCAAACAATGAAGTCCCACCCCAGCCTCCTACTTCCCCATATAGGGTAATCTTTGTCTACTTACCCTATATAAGCAGCTGGAGCTGCAGAGCAGTTTTTTTTGTTTTGTTTTGTTTTGTTTTTGTGGATGACCTGCTGATCTCCCATACTGCCAGTAGTATTGGAATAAACACTCATATATGATTCAACCCTGTCTCTGATTAATTGGCTCAAGCAGTGACAGGCAGCATGGAACCATTGGTTGTCCGGTTACACACTCACTCATTTGAAAACTAGCATCACCTTTCAATTACATCATTCTGGTTCCCTCTTAAGCCCAATACTAATAAAGACTGCCACTTACTGAGCCTTTGAACTGGGCTAGGTTCTGTGATAAGATTTTATGGGCATGATCTCATTTACTCATCATCATGGCAATCTTATGAGCTAGTCTTATTATAAGTATCATCCCCATTTTTCAGATGAAAAAACTAAGGCAGGATCAAAGAGATTAAGTAGTTTGTCCAACATTAAATAGCCAGATGTTGAATCCAGATACTTTGAATTTCAAGATCCAAACCTTGATCTTAACCATCTCCCAGTTCTTCCAAAGTCTTCAAATAAGGACACTATGAACAGAGTGAACAGTAACTTCACAGAATGGAAGAAAATATTTGCAAATCACATCTACACTAATAAAAGAGAAAAATGGTAATTGGCGTACAACGCTACACTTTTCATTGGCTAATCAGGGCTATATGCAAATTAACTGCCAACTAAGATTGCCAGTTCACTGCCAACTAAGATTGGGAGTTAACTGCCAACAAGATGGCGGTTAATTTGTACATGTAGGCACAATGCAGGGAGGCGAAAGGGAAAGCAGGAAGACGCCCCCTGCCACTGACAGTGATCAGAAACCCAGGGGGGAGATAAGAGCTGGGGGGCAGGGCAAAGGCAGCCCTGGGGCTGCCTTTGCCCTGCCCACCAGCCATGATCGGAGAATCAGGCGCCTTTTCCACCCTGGCCAGTGATAGCAGGAAGTAGGGGTGGAGCCAGCTATGGGAGCTGGGCACGGTCGAAGCTGGCAGTCCCAGGAGCTAGGGGTCCCTTGCCTGGGCCTAAAGCGGAGCCCACGATCGCGGGGCT
>NW_006289498.1:75118-76838 GCF_000327345.1 Myotis davidii | reverse complement strand
TCAAAGACACATCTTGAAAATGCCTAAAGAAATTTATCATTTTTTCATGGTGAAGGGACTGGAGTCCATGTTGATGAAAACACCTTGGTGGCTGGGGTGACTGGCAGTGGCTGCAGCAGCAGGGTGATGGGGCTGGTGCCTTCCCCTGATCAGCCAGGTCGCCTCCCACAAAGTGAGGCCAGACTGCGGCTTAGGCCCGCTCCCCAAGGGGAGCAGGGAGCAGGCCTAAGCTGTCAGTAGGACACCCCCTGAGGGCTCCCAGTATGTGATAGGGGGCAGGCTGGGCTGAGGGACCCCCCCAGTGCACGAATTTCGTGCACCAGGCCCCTAGTATATAATAAGAGATTAATATCCAGCATATATAGAGAACTCTTAAAACTCAACAATAAAAACCTGAACAATCTGATTTTTAAAATGAACAGAGGACTTGAAAAACATTTCTCCAAAAGAAGATATACAAATAGCCAATATGCACATGAAAAGATGCTCAACATCACTAATCATTAGGGATATGCAAATCAGAACCACCTCATACCAATTAGAATGTCAATTATAAAAAGAAAACAACAGAAAATAAGTGTTGGCAATGATATGGAGAAAATGGAACCCTTATGCATTGCTGGTAGGAAGGCAAAATGGTGTAGCCACTGGGGAAAACAGTATGGCAGTTCCTCAAAAAAAGAAGTACAATATACTCCAGCAGTTCCACTCTGGCTGTATACCTCAAAGAAGTGAAAGCAGGGACTGGAAGATTTATTTGTACTCATGTTTATAGCAGTATTATTTACAATAGCCAAAATGTGGAAGCAACCCAAGTGTTCATTAATAGGTAGTGAATTATATATATACTGTGATGGAATATTATTCAGCCTTTTAAAGGGAGGAAATTCTAACATATGCTACAACCTGAATGAACATTGAGGACATTATACTAAGTGAAATAAGTCAGTCACAAAAAGACAAATACTTATTTGAGGTACCTAGAGTCATCAAATTCATAGAGATTCATAGAGATGGAAAGTAGAATGGTTGTTGCTGACTGCTGGAGGGAGGGGAGAATGGGGATTTGTGTTGATTGGGTACAGAGTTTCAGTTTTGCAAGATGATAAAAAGTTCTGGAGATGAATGGTGGTAGTGGTTGCATAATAATCTGAATGTACTTAATGCCACTAAACTGTACACCTAAAAATGGCTAAAGTGGAAAATTTTAGGTTTTGTGTATTTTATCACAATTTATTAAAGATCTAAGATTTTAACTATTTCCCAGTCCTGCCAAATCCTTCATATAATTTCCTCTAATGAAAATGTGCAGCCTTACAATGAAAAAAGAGATAGGGGAATATATAAACAAATGGAAGAACATACCATGTTGATGGATTGGTAGAATCAACATCATTAAAATGTCCATTCTACCTAAAGCAACCTACAAATTCAATGTACTCTCTATTAAAATATCAATGACATATTTCAAAGACCTAGAACAAGTTCTCCAAAAATCCATCTGGAATTAAAAAAGACCCTGGATAGCCACAGCAATCCTGAGAAAGAAGAAGAAAGTTGGAGGGATCACAATACCAGATATCAAGCTATATTACAAAGCCACAGTTCTCAAAACTGCCTGGTACTGGCACAAGAATAGATATATAGACCAATGGAACAGAACAGAGAACCCAGAAATTGACCCAAGCCATTTATGCTCAATTAATATTTGACAAAGGAG
>NW_006289498.1:72012-74528 GCF_000327345.1 Myotis davidii | reverse complement strand
AAAAAAACAGTATGGAGATACCTCAAAAAATTAAAAATGGACTCCCATTTGACCCAGTAATCCCACTTCTAGGAATATATCCCAGGAAATCGGAAACACCAATCAGAAAGGACATATGCACCCTTATGTTCATAACTGCACAATTTATAATAGCTAAGATTTGGAAACAACCTAAATGCCCATCAGCAGATGAATGTATTAAAAAACAGTGGTCCATCTACTAAATGGAACACTACACTTCTGTAAAAAGAAAAGAAATCTTACAATTTGCAACAGTATAGATGGAGCTGGAGAGCATTATGTTAAGCGAAATAAGCCAGTTGGAGAAAGATAAATATCACATGATCTCACTCATATGTGGGATATAATGATCAACATAAACTGATGAACAAAAATAGATCCAGAGACAAATGGCAGGGGAGGGAGGGATTAGAGATCAACCAAATGACTTGTATGCATGCATATTAGCAGAACCACTGGACACAGACACTGGGGCGGTAAGGGCTTGCCCTTGGGGGTGGGAGTAAGGGGGTGGGGGAATCAACAGGGCAGGGAAGGAGACATATATAAAACTTAAGGCAATAAAAAAAAGAAAGAAAGTGTTCTGCCTTCTCTTCAAGTAAAGTGTCTTTTATTTCTTTTTCCTCCTAAGACCAGACTGCTCTCTGCCAGGATCCCTAGAGCTTCCACATTGGTCAGTGCCCCTGACAGGGCAGGACACAGCCTCAGGCTCTAGTTCACTCTCCTCCTGGGAAGAAAATGCCTCTACTCCGAAGGCAGCCAGCACATATTTCACTCAAAACAGTTGTCAGATGGCTGTGGATCCCTTCTGTTCCCAGGAATTACACCGGGACTAATTGCACTGTGCATATTCCATCACTGTTAGCTAATCCCAACAGTGATGTTGGGCATCGTTATTAATAGGCTTAGGACAGACAAAAACAAGAGGGGAAGTGGCTTGGGCTGAGTCACACAGCAGTTAGAATTCAGAGCTCCCAGCTACTAACCTCACCCTGGGCTCTGTTTCACACACCTGGCAGCTCCAGAGACTTGCTGCTTTTTTGTACTCTGGGCAACAAATTCTCTGGCTAACCAAGTGGGTCTGACTTGTCTTGCAGAGAAATAAAGCAAAAATCTTCCTTGGGATGCTATCTTCTGATCTTTCTGTTTCCACTGGTTGACAGGAAACCAGAGTCCTCATGATCTTGAACACATCATTGAAAGTCTCTGGATCAGTTTTCCCTTAAGTAAAATGTGGGCAAGAGTTATTGATACCCACCCCAAGAGAATCTGTGGATGAGCTAGAGAGAGGATTGGGGTATGTTTATCCAATCTAATCTGCATAATCCTTTACACGAGTGAACCCCAAACTTGGCAGAACATCATTATCACATGGATAACTTCAAAAATACAAATTCCTTGGCCTTGACCAGCCCAGCTTACTTGGACTCCTCCATTCTCCCAGCCACATGGCAGCCAATGTGAAGAGAATCCCTGTGAGTTGAAAAGCGGGGTAGTCCTATTTAAATTTTCCTATTTAAATTCTTTCCAACCTAGGTTAAAGGCACCTTCTCTACTAGATGGGAAGCATTGCAATCTCTCCTTTCAGCTCTCCTGTGGACTAACTGTTCCCCAATTTTGGTATTTCTCACATGCTGCCTGTTATTTTTAATTAACGCCTTCGAATCTTTGCCTCTTGTGTCCCCAGTTAGCTACTGGAGAATAAGAACTGTAAGAAATAAGGTGATTTACCATCGCACCAAAAAAATTAAGATACCTAGGAATAAACTTAACTAAAGAGGTAAAAGACCTCTACTCAGAAAACTAAGGGACGTTGAAAAAAAGAGATAGAGGAAGACATAAACAGATGGAAGAACATACTGTGTTCATGGATTGGTAGAATCAACATCATTAAAATGTCCATATTACCCAAAGCAATCTAGAGATTCAATGCAATCCCCATTAAAATACCTATGGCATTTTAGATTTGGAAACAGCCTAGTGACCATCAATAGATGAGTGGATTAAAAAACTGTGGTACATCTACACAATGGAATACTATGCTGTGGTAAAAAAGAAGGAATTTTTACCATTTGCAATAGCATGGATGGAACTGGAGAGCATTATGCTAAGTGAAATAAGCCAGTCAGAGAAAGATAAATATTACATGGTCTCACTCATTTGTGGAAGATAATGGAACAACATAAACTGATGAACAAAAATAGATCCAGAGAATAGAAACACCGAACATACTGTCAAACCTCAGAGGGAAGGACAAGAAGGATGGGAAGGGTGAGGAGTAAGAGATCAACCGAAAAACTTGTATGCATGGATATAAACATAACCAATGGACACAGACAGTCGCAGGGTGAGGGAATGTGCTGGGGGATGGGAGCAGCTGGGGAGAGGTCAATAGGGGGAAAAGGAGACATATGTACAATAAAGAATTTAAATTTTAAAAAAATCCAGGCTAATTATACCCTTTCAAGAGATCTTCCCTGAGCTTTCACTTCAGC
>NW_006289498.1:71477-71983 GCF_000327345.1 Myotis davidii | reverse complement strand
AGGAGTGTGGGGGGTGGGGGATAATGGGGGATAAGGACAAATATGTAATACCTTAATCAATAGAGAAAAAAATCCCCCCATAAAAGAAGAAAAAAAGAGAAATAAGGCAAGCCCCCAAATTCAGGAGTCCTGGTAGAACATAAAACATACTCAGGAGCCAGGCAGCAATGCAAACATCTTTACTCTTGCAGAAAGGTGCTCAGCATGTGGTCTTCACTGAGAAGGCAGTCCGCTAGGCTTTTTAATCCTGGTGCATGTGACCTGTCCCTTACTCTTTTTTAAAATATATATATATACTAGGGGCCCGGTGCACGAAATCCGTGCACTGGGTGGTGGTGGGGGGAGTGTCCCTCAGCCCAGCCTGCCCCCTCTCACATACTGGGAGCCCTCAGACGTTGACCCCCGTCACCCTCCAATTGCAGGATTGGCCTCTTGCAAAGGCCTGACGCCTCTGACAGAGGCGTCAGGCCTGGGCAGGGGACCCTCATTTCCCCCTATCACTGGTT
>NW_006289498.1:64081-70749 GCF_000327345.1 Myotis davidii | reverse complement strand
GTGTTGGCAGTGAACTGCCAATCTTAGTTGGCAGTTAATTTGCATATAACCCTGATTAGCCAATGAAAAGGGTAGCGTTGTACGCCAATTACCATTTTTCTCTTTTATTAGTGTAGATTTTTAAATATATTTTTATTTATTTCAGAGAGGAAGAGAGAGAGAGAGAGAAACATCAATGATGAGAGGGAGTCATGGATTGGCTGCCTCCTGCTCACCCCCGACTGGTGGGGGATCCAGTGTACAACCTAGGCATGTGCCCTAACTGGGAATCAGACCGGGACCCTTCAGTCCCCAGGCCAAGGCTGTATCTACTGAACCAAACTGGACAGGGCTGTCCCTTACTCTTAATTGGAGCTCAGGCTCATAGTCTTTTGTGATTGGCTAATTCAAAGGAAGGGGTTGACCTTTGCCATTTCAAGATGGTGGCCCCCAGGGAAGCTGCAAGTCACAGGGGCCAAAATGGTGGCTGCCAATTTATGCAGTCCAAAATGGCGGCTGCCTAAACTGTTCTTTGACAGAAAAGTTTACTTGTTTATTCTTACAGAACTTCTCTTATTAGCCCCACAAATGCCAGCTCCATTATCCTATAATATGTTTAATGAATATTTGTTGACTTGAAAATATTGTATTAGGAAATCTGGACTAATTTCTTACTCATTAGGGGAGGTGTTCCGTGTCCTTTGGAAGCTTTCTGATCACATGGAAAGCACTTTAAAGAAAGAGACAGGAGCCTTAGCTTTCAATTCTGGCTGTGTCACAAACTCCCCTTGTGACCTGCAGCAAATCACTTGCCTTCTCTCTCTCTTGTTTAACATTTAATCACCTTTACTTATTTATTTTTTGTTTGTTTCTTTTTGTTAGTCCTCACCCAAGGATATTTTTCCATTGATTTTTAGAGAGAGTGTAAGAGAGAGGGAAAGACAGAGAGAAACATCGATGTGAGAGAAACACATTGATTGGTTGCCTCCTGCACATACCCTGACCAGGGCCTGGGCCAGGGAGGAGCCTGCAACTTAGGTACATGCCCTTGACCGGAATCGAACCTGGGACCCTTTGGTCTGCACACCGACACTCTATCCAGTGAGCCACACCAACTAGGGCCACTTGCCTTCTCTTGCTGTCAGTTCCCTCATTTGTGAAACCAGGGTTGATCTGTGAAGTTTCTTTTAGCTCTGGGTTTGGGCTGCTCTTGATAGGCAGCCTTTTTCATGTCATTGCTATTAATGTCCACAGTGAATTATTTCCCCCCTGTAAGGACTGCCTAATTGATGGCTCACCCCCAGTATATAAAGTGAGAAACACAAGAGAAAATAAATGCTTTGGCCAAGCTTCCATGCCTAGCATGTATGCATGTGTAGGGGTAGGGGGTGTTGCTCACTCCTCATCCCAGGCCCCTGGCTTTGACTAGATTTTTCCATCCCAGAGCTGTTTAGCAGCTCTTCCCAAACATAGGACTGTCAACCCTTAATTATATGCATGCCCACTCTCCTCTGTGAATGACACAGGGCAAAGGTATGACATTCCAGCTGGGATGCCTCTTGTCCCTCTGAACACTCCCATTCACTGCCATGTTCAGTACAGTCTGTTCAAGTATTGTCTTCTGAGAAGGAGATGAAAGACACAAGACACTAGACCTTGCCCTCATGGAACTTCTAGTCTACCTGAAGTGGGGACATAAATGTGTGGGGAAAAATGTGCTACCATATGTAAGGGAGAACCTGGGAGTCAAGTGCTGCTTTGATACATCTCCAATACCTAGAACAGTACCTGACACATAGAAGATGCTCTATAAATACATAAAAATAGGTGCTAATTGCCATGGCTTTCAAACATTTTAGTTTAATGAAGGGAAAGCCTTTCTTCAGTGAAACAGGTGGATATAAGGTTGCCCTGGTAAGAGGAGCTAGGGTCAAACCCTGCTTGCTCAGGTCTCCTCTGGGCACCAGAGATGATCCTCAGCCCAGTCACTTATTGCAGTCAATTAGAAAGGAGTTGAAGATCAACTTGCTGTTTTTCCTGGTTAACCTTAGGAAAATAAATGGAGGTTTGAAGAACCAGGCCCTCCAAAAGGAATATTTGCCACCTGATAAGGCGTCGTCAATCTCTCCTTTCCCCTCCTTCTAGGGCAGCGGTTCTCAACCTGTGGGTCGCAACCCCTTTGGGGGTCGAATGACCCTTTCACAGGGGTTGCCTAAGACCATCGGAAAACACATATATAATTACATGTTGTTTTTGTGATTAATCACTATGCTTTAATTATGTTCAATTTGTAACAATGAAAATACATCCTGCATATCAGATATTTACATTGTGATTCATAACAGTAGCAACATTACAGTTATGAAGTAGCAACAAAAATAATTTTATGGTTGGGGGTCACCACAACATGAGGAACTGTATTAAAGGGTCGTGGCATTAGGAAAGTTGAGAACCACTGTTCTAGGGTGTTCCAATTAGTAAGGGCAGAGGGGAGAAAGTTTTCACTGGGAGACTTGTAAGTTAGTCTACAAATGTATATCAATGTAATGTTTGTTTATTTTAAATAAAGAAGGAAAGAAAACCACAGTGGTAATGTTTTCCAGTATTCAATAGAAAGTCATTCCATGTTGTCTTCCAAGCAGTCCTGATTTGAAAATACAATGTAAAACTCTCATGAAATCTGTTTAGTTAGTAGATGGTGCTTCCTTTTGCACAGCTCACCCTATATCACACTGGTATCTACTAACATTCCTAACCAAATTCATGGTCAGCCTTAGGCACATGAAGCTGCTGGAGGGGCTACCTGATGAGAGAATCTCTACACATGCTTGCAGGACTGAGACCCACTTCCCAACTTGGCCTTCTTCTTGCCTTTCCACCCCTCATCAGCAAGGGAGGGAAAACATACTTGTTTCCCAAGGATGCGTACTTGTCAAGATGATCCAGGGAGGAAGGTACATCCCAGATGTGCACCTGGAAGACAATTTTAGGTACCCAACATCTCTTTTTAAAAATCTGTTAAATGGGTAAAGCTCTTGAATTAAGAGATTTTCATCATTATCCATCTCATGGCCCTTTCATAAAAATCTCTTTACCTGTACCACAGACTGTCCCTCCATGCAGATGCCAGAAGAGGCAGACATTAGACCGAATGTTTTCCTCCCAAATTCATACGTTTAAAGCTAGCCCCTAGTGTGATAATATTTGGAGATGGGACTTTTGGGAGGTGATTATGTTATGAGGGCTCCCTCACAAATGACATCTGTGTCCTTATAAAAGAGACCTCAGAGAGATCACTTGCCCCTTTCTGCCATGTGAGGTTATATAAAAAAAGAGGCGTTTATGAACCAGGAAACAGGTTCAGACCAGACACTGAATCTGCAAGAGCCATGATCTTGGACTCCCAGCCTCTAGAAATAAATTTCTGTTTTTCACAATCCATCCAGTCTATGGTATTTTGTTATAGCAGCCTGAATGGACTAAGACACCTCACTCAACAGCAGGGGAAACTGAAGGGTAAAGGGAGCTCACTTTAGACAGTAAGTCACCAGGAGCCCCAGCTTCTCCACTACTGCCTGACATAGCCATCTCTTCCACTTCTTGGCAAATCCTAAGACTTCCCTCCCTTCAAAATCTATCTCAGGCCTGACAGCCATCTATCCAACACTACTGCAGACTTCACCCCCTGTCCAAGCCCTGACCACAACATGTAGCCTAGTCTTTTGCACTTAAGTAGCTGAGTTTGAATCATTAAATCTGGTCTTAAGATAGAAGTCACTCAAGGTTAGGGCTAGAGGGAACCTTGGAAATTAGGAGAAACTGAGGCTTTCCTAGGGTTCCAAGGTTATGAAAAAAATATGGCTGCAACCCAAGTTTTCCTATGTGTGCCTATGCCTTCCTGGCTACATCCTGAGTTCCTCTATTTTCTTGGTCTCTTTCCCCTTGGCTGCACAGGACCTGCTCTGTGACCATGGTGTTGACTCAAGGAGGGATTAACGAACAACAAAGAGCCCAGATAGAGGCTGTGGTCCCCAGCTCTGAAACATGACTTGATCCCAACTAAGGCCTTCGCTGGTGTTGGTTTGGAAGCCCAAATGATTGCTCCCAGAAATTAGGTCACTTGCTCAAGGTGACTTGGCTAAGAAGTGACCGCAGCAGGAGCCAAGTGTAGGTCCTCAGGCCCCAGGGGCAGCGCTATGCCCTGGGCACTGCTTCAGGCACTGTCTAGAGCCCGCAGATCTGGAGGCCCAGATCCTGCCCCCCTCCTCTGCTCAGCGTGACGTTGGTGGAAGTGTGTTATTCCTTTAGGTCTCTAAGCATTGCCCACATATTTGTGCCCGTGGCTCCCGTCTGAAGTGTGGGGGTTGGAAGGAGTCAGTGTGGGCGGTTTACACTGACCTCCTGTGCGTAATCCTAATCCGGGCACCGTTGAGGGTCCCTAGCCACTATAAACCAACCCTACCGTCTCACGCACAAGCCCCCACTGTGACGCGAGGATGTCTGAACTCAGGATTCTGGAGTGGTGAAACCCGAGGCAGCTTGGCTGGCCGCTGGAGTACGTCAGGATTAGAAGACTTTCTCTGGAGTAGTGCTCTCGGGTCCTTCTCCGCCCGCCGTGCTCCCCAGAGTACCCACCGACCCCCGCGGGCGGAGTCCTCGTGGCCACGCCCATCCGGCGCGTGGCCCCCGGCCGTCCAAGTACTTCTCCAGATTCCGGCGTTGGGGGAGGAAGAGATGAAGAGCCTGCGCACGCGAGGCGCCAATCCCCCCCGGCTCGAGCTGGTGAGCACATCTTGACGCTTCCCCCACAGCTCAGTTGAGCCACAGAACTTTTACACCACCCGCGTTCCCTGACGCTTCTAGAACTGGATACCAAACACCCTCAGATACCCGTATTCACTACTTTTGTAGGACTTTCCGGAGAAGGCGGGCAGGGGGCCGGAACCGGGGTGAGGGTCTTCCCCGAGACCCCCTCTAACCCGTTTCTCTTTGCAGACAGCAGTGGTCAACCCTAGAAGGACGAGACTGGGCGTCCCAAAAGACCTAGCGGACTATGCCCCTCGAGGTACCGGCCTTCCCTGGGGGTTAGGGAGTGTGAGGAGAGAGCCGCGGCGGGTTGAGGAGGGTGGGGAGAGGGCCGCTAGGGAACGGATAGGTTTGCTGACAGGTTTGAGGATGGGATAGGGTAGTTGGGAGTGAAGAGCCCGAAAGCAAACACTGTTTCTTTTTCCTCTCCCCCTCGTCCGAAAAGGAACCACATTGCCAGGGGGAAATAAGACAGTGTAAACACAAACAACCTCAAAAAGAAGCCAAGAAAAACTAAGCCAAAAAAACCCAAGTGCAACACTGTTACAAAACTGTCTGGTTTTGTAACAATTTCCCTGCCGCGGGCCAATGAGCAGCGTGGCGGCGCGTCACGTGGTGACGTTTTATATAACGCTTTGCTGAGACAAGACAGTTATTAGGCGGCGCGAGGCGGCCGGCATGGAGCTCTCTGAGGAGCGGCAGGGACCGGTGTGCCGCCTGGCGACCGCAGTGGCAGCCCCAATTACCTCAAGCCGCCGCTCGCTGCTCTGGGTCCCCGGCCCCTAGACGCCTCTTCCTGAGTTTGTTCTTCCTTTAATGGATTCATTTCAGGCTGAACAGATGCCGAGCTTGCCCGCTGAGCTCGCGAGCAACAACTTAGAGCTGGCGGAGCCGGCGGCATCAGTGACCCCTGTAGATTCGGCCCATCCGGAGGCGGCTACAGAAGGTCTCGCACCTCTACCGACGCGGGAGCCGGAGCAGCCTCCTCCGGCCTCGACGACAGAGTGTAAAGTCCTGCTCACACAGGCAGACGCCCTGGCGTCCGGGGGGCGCCTCCGGGAAGCCCTCGAGGTATACCGCCAGCTGTCGGAGCGGCAGCAGCTGGTGGCAGAGCAGCTGAAGCAGCTGGTTCGCTGCCTGGCTGAGAACATCCCGACAGGAGAGGCGCTGGCGCCAGTGCCCACGGTCGGGGGCAGCGCAGCGAGCTGTGTGGTGGGGGCGGAAGAGGCAGGGGTGGCCACCGCCGCCGAGGCCACCGAGTTATGGGATGGCTTCAAGTGCCGGAAGTGTCATGGGTTTCTGTGGTGGTGCTCAGCGGTCTCCTGGGCAAGTTGTTCCCTGCTCGAGCTCGGGCGTCGCAACTCCGGCACGAGGGCAACCGGCTGTACCGCGAGCGCCAGGTGGAGGCGGCACTACTCAAGTACAACGAAGCAGTTAAATTAGGTGAGCCCACCGGGATCTCCTGGCAGGGAGCCCGCCGGGAGGTGGGGGATTGACCTGGACCGGAGTGGGGGAGGGGTTTCCGGAGTTCACTCTTGGACTTTTCCTCTGCCCCTGCCAATTTCTCTTTCTTTCTCTGTGTCTCTGCCTCTCTGTCTCTTTGTCTTTTTCTGTGTCTCCTGTTAGCTTGTGTTTCTGGCATCTCCGTTTCTGTTTGGGGCACACTGTCTCTGTCTCTCCTTTTGTCTGACTTTCGCACCTTTGTCACTCCGTTTGTTGCTCAGTGTCACCGACTCAGTTTCTCCTTCTCTCCGTCTCCCTCTGTCTCCGCACGCCTGGGCTCCCGCTTACACCTGCCCGCACCTTCCCCGCCAGGAGGGGAACTTCGCGCCCTTCCCACCCTCGCACAGGCTCCGCTGGGTCTCCGCCAGCCCCAGGTGCTC
>NW_006289498.1:51884-64022 GCF_000327345.1 Myotis davidii | reverse complement strand
CACGCTCGCCTCGGAAACCGTCCCGCGAGCATGGGGAGGGGAGGGGGAAGAGCGCTCGTGCCCCGCTGCCCTGTGACTCATTGTCACCGCTTCCTATCACAGGATCCGCGTCTGAAATAGATGCCCCCCCCCCCCTTTCCAGCCTGCCGCCTGCGTCCTGGCCTGGAAACTGCTCAGGGATTCCGGGGGCTGTGGGCTAGCTGAGAAGGGGACACGCCTCTGTCCCGCTCTCTCGTGCTGCCTGGAGACGGATGGGTGGGCTTTGTGGGTTCAAGGACAAGGTGGGCAGCCCCATGCCTGTGGCCCTACTAGGGCTCCGGAGTTCCCACAGGGAGAGGCTTCCCCAACCCTCTTCTCCCCGCACCTGAACCCAGGAAGTGGCCTCTGAGCCACTGGCTGCTGTTGCCCAGTTGGGGCAGGCTGCCAGGAGCTCTGCTGGTGGGGCACGGTGTCTGGCGAAGCGTGAGGGGAGGAAAGGGGCAGCAGGGCTGGGCAGACCAGACTCTGGGACTCGATGGGTGGAGGAGGGGCTGGGCTGGAGTGTCCCTGTGTGGAGCCTAAACCAGAACTGGCAACAGGTATTGGGAATAGGGGAGGAACTAGGGTGGATTGGGAAAGACTGGCACCTGAGGGAGATGGGGACTCCCTCCACACACACACACACACACACACACACACACACACCCTGTGCTCACACAAACACCGAGCTGCCACTGGGCTGGCATGTGCTGCAGTAAAGAAGGGACAGAGAAGACTTCTTTAAACTGTTTGCTAATGTCTTAAGAGCAAGTAATGTGCACCCACACAAACCCTTAGCACATCCCTAAGGGAAAAACCAACAAAGCCTGTTCCCTGGGGAAGAGCAGGGCAATATGAAGGCAACAGGGGCAGGCCCCTTTAGCCCAGATCTCCAAGGAAGGTTCCATTCCTTCCATGCATCCCAGGAGGGCCAGTTTTCCCCGGGGTTTTTCCTTGTGCGGTCAGAGCAGTCAGGGTGAAAATGTCAAGACCACTTCACCCTTCTAGGAGGAAAGGGGCCTCTCCAACAAAGAATATCTTTGTACCAAAAGATGGCCACGCTCTCTTCCTCATTGTTCTAAATATTGTACTGTCCTTAAGAAAAAAAGAAACCTGCCCCCCACTCCAGATGCAAGGTTTGGACAGTTAACAAGCCTGACTAGCTAGCTGTGTGACTTTCAGAAGATCCCTTCACTTCTCTGGGCTTGATTTTCCTTATCTGAAGAATGGGCTGGTTGAACCAGATGATTTCTAAAGGCCTGCCCAACCTTGACATCTAGTGATTCAGAGTGTTGGTGACAACCAATCTCAATTTATTCTCAGAAGCCTTGTCCAGGTTCATTCACATTTGGCCATCTATAATGTGAGGAAGGAGCCTTGCAAATACATTTCCATTTTCTTTGAGAAACTTCATATGTGCTGGGTTTCTAGACAGATGTTGCTGTTGCTACCAGAAGACTAACTTGAGCTTGTCTTCCTGGTGGCCGTGATGGGGGTCACATCTGGCCAGCTCCCACTCCCCACTTCCTGGCCTGTTTCCTTGTGGGTGATACCTCAGTCAGAAGCCAGGCTGTCAGTTGCTAGCCCCATATAGCTACGAAGCAGGGTGCCAGAGTTTTCTCCATGTCAAAGTCACTGAAACACCCCTGACACCACAGGTCCTCTAAGGATCTGCTTAAGAGAGGGGCGAAAATCCCTTCTTTACAGCTGGGCCATCTCAGACCCACAGTGGCTGCAGGGGAGTGTCGTTGGCAGGACAATATTAGGGCTAGAAATTGAGCATGACCCTTTGGCTCCCCAGGGGAAAAGTCTTAGAAAATTTTCCATCTGCTCAAGATCCATCCTCATACAGGATTTACTTGTTTCTGCTGGGGGCCATTAATGAGGGTTTGCTTTTTTTCTCATTTTGGCAGCACCCAATGACCATTTACTTTATAGCAACCGGTCACAAATTTATTTCACCTTGGAGTCTCATGAGGATGCACTGCATGATGCAGAAATAGCATGTAAGCTCCGCCCAATGGGCTTTAAGGTGAGTGTCGGATGGGAAGCATGGGAAGGGGGTATGCTATAGAAGGAATTGGCCAGAAGGGCTGCCGCCCTTGGGGGTATGGGGCACTAGAACTCAAGCAGACCTGGGAGAAGGCTTTGCAAAGGAGCAGGTCCTTTGACAAAGGGTTACTTAGGGGTCTTTAAGGGAACTGGATTCTTCCCCAATTTGATCCTCCATTGATGACCTGCATAGCAGCCTGGGCTCTGTGACTCCAGAATATAGACTTGAGAGCCTGATTACCTGAGTTTATGTCCCAGCTCTTCTACTTTTATCATCTGTGTGACTTTGGGCAAATTTACTTAGCCTCCCCGTGCTTTATATTCTTATCTATAAAATGGGGATATTCAAAGTTCCTACTTAACAGGGTTTGTCATAGGAATTACATAAGGTAAAACATGTAAGATGCTTAGAACAATGCCTGGCACATAGCTAAGTGTTTGCTATCATTATCACCATTATTTTCCAGGCACAACTGAAAGAGGAGGGTAAGACAAGCATTGCTGGCTGGTTGTGCCATTCTGAGTCTTTAATATAGTCAGTCAGCCTACCAGTATCCACAAACATCTAGGTCACATGGAGGGGTGGGGAGAAAGACAAGCTAGGCATCTCAGGATGCTAGGATGCAAAGTGTCACCTTTTTGCATCTCTGGCCTCAGGACTGGCCCTTAGCCACATGTCAATATATTTGGTTTAGAAGATTAGATTTGAGCTTGGGCTTCACTGCTTGCCAGCACAGTGAACATGGAGAAATTGCTTCACTCTCTGGACCCTAAGTGTCCTTTTGCAAAGTGAAACTATTGCTATCTGTCCGATCACCTCATAGGGATGCAGTGAGGGTCACAAGTGATCATGGCCTAAGGGCCATTCCGTGAACTATAATACTTGCTGGGTCTTTATGTAGTACTCGCTCTACACAACCCCAGGATGCCTTCCTTAGACACCCAACTTACCCAAGTCCAGGTCCATGATCCCTTTATGAATTTCATGGGGTGAGATGTGTTCAGAATCCAGAAGGTTTCCAATTCCGGAAAGACCTTCTATGAAGTAATACCCTTACTGAGTTTTGGACAGTGCCCCATAATAAGACATTAATATTTCTGCAGTGCGTTACATGAAAATTCACACTAAGTGGGATAAAGAATATAATACACTTTATATCATTTTAGGTCAGGTTGTGCCACCTCATGACCTCTGATGTCAGGCTTATGAAAATATCAGATTATCAGAATTTTTTTAAATCTGGGACTTCAGATAAAGCATTGTGGACCCGCACACTGGGCCATTGATGTCAAAGTGAATCTCATGTGTTCTTTCATGAGAAGGTGTTCATGGGTGAGGATGGATTAGTATGTTCGCTTTCCCAGGGAACACATTTACAGTTTACTAAAGGTCACCAGCGTCTTAACCCAAAGGAACTCCAATGAGAGCATTTCAGTCCTTGTAGCAGTGCAGGGCAGGGAGCTGCCTGAGGGTAGGAGGACTTCTCTTGCAACTTTTTCTGCTCCCATCCTTAACCTAAGGCCTAAGAGTGGGGCCTTGATAGTGCAATGGGAAACAGGGCCGAGTAAGCAGTATACCCTTTTGGATGAAATGGGAAACGTGACTTCCCCAATAAAGGAAGAGTTGATGGGAGTATTAAACAGGAATTTCAGTTCCCCACAGGTAAGTGGAGAGGCTTACCTCTCTGTCCCTTGGTTAGTTCTCTGAAGAACAGTCTGCCTTGTGGGGAAGAACGTTCTGGGGATCCTAGACCACAGTGGTAGTTCCAGCTTTGCCATCAAGGTCTTAGGTCACAACCCTTCCCTTGGGTCTCTCTTGAAGAATGATCAGTAAGTGTAGGTGGTCACTCAAGCCAGTAATGTGGACCAGGCCTCTGCTCGACTGACTAGTTAGTAGGAAGGCAAATCTGGATGGGTCCTGGTTAGTATGTGTTCAAATGGGCATTCTTGCTACTTGGTGATCCCTCTAATACAATGGTGCGGCAGCAGGGGGTAGTAAGAATTTGGACTTTGGTATCAGTCAGTCCCAGGCTGAAACCCTGACTGCAAAATTTATCAGCTGTGTTACTTTGGGCAAGTCACTTTTCTGGGTCTTTTGTTTTCTTTAACATGGGCTTCAGAACAGTTGCCTGCATGATAGGGCTGTGCATAAGATAATCCTTGGAAATGCTTCAGGCAGGAGTGAATACCCATGAAGTTAGGGAGTATTAAGAATAGTGTCAGGAGGGTGAATAAGAATGGGATTGAAAGCTAACGTTTTCTTCCAGGCACACTTCAGAAAGGCGCAAGCCTTAGCCACCCTAGGCAAGGTGGAGGAAGCACTAAGAGAGTTTCTATACTGCGTTTCACTGGATGGAAAGAGCAGGAAAGCAAGATCGGAAGCCCAAAGCGTGAGTTGAGATGACATCAGGCCCAGCTGCCCAATGGGCTCCCACCTCACTGTCTTCTCCAGGGAGGCGGCTGAGGGAACTGTCTTCCAGGGCATTTGGGGTCTTGAGTGGTGGCTCCCTGGGTTAAGGGGACAAGAGGGAGACACAAGTTCTAATTGATTGCCCCCAAATCACCGTCCTCTTGGTGTGTACAATCAGATTGAGCAGTTGCTACATTTCTGTAGGAGACTATGAAGAATGTTCTTGCTTCTTTCACTCAGGGTCTGGGTTGTCAATGGGGAAAAAAACAAAAGACAAAAATAAGTACAAACAAGTTAACATGGGGATGGAGGCTCACTGAGGAGTTTCTGGCTGTTGACAAGAGGTCAGGGGTGTGGGGCTGCCTGCAGCTGTGGAACTTTACTTTGACCGAGTCACAGCTTCACCAGCCACACCAGGAAGCCAGCTCCTCATAAAGGATGCTGGCCCCCGTCTCATTTTCCATATGTACAACTCCAACTTTCAACTCCTTTGCTAGAAATAAAACACATATACTGTCTCACAAGTGTAAGTCAGAGACCATTACAATATAATCCAAACAAGCATTCTGACTCTTGAGTCCCAGGAGAATGTGGTTATTTTTAAAAGCTGCATGAAGTACTGAGAGTATTAGCGAAGGCTTAAGCATCCTCATTCCCAGGACTTTGTTGCTTACTCTTCTGCAATGTGCTCTCAGAGTGTCTGGCTAATGGGCCTGAAGTTGGATACTGACGTTCAGTGGTGGTCTCTGCTCTTGCCTTGTGCCCAGCCCCCAATTCACCACTGCAATCCAAGTACTTCTGTTCCATTGTGGTTTGGCAGAGCAGTGATGAAGAAAGGGAGCAAGAGACAGGACTGGTTGCTGAAGGCTCCAGAAATGAATGGTTAGAAAAATCAATGAACTAGGGGAAGCGGACCTTCTGCCTCTGACAGATTTCTTTCCCAGGGAGTTGCTTTGCTGTGGTTTG
Source organism: Myotis davidii (assembly GCF_000327345.1). NCBI lineage: Eukaryota > Metazoa > Chordata > Mammalia > Chiroptera > Vespertilionidae > Myotis > Myotis davidii. The sequence continues at coordinate 58,576 of NW_006289498.1, read as the reverse complement.
GGAAGTGGACAAAGTGTTCTTGAGAGAAGCACTCGTGGATCCTCCAAATCTTAAGTGTAGTCCATGGTGTGGATAATAATAACAACAACAACAATAATAGCAGCTAACATTTATTGAGCACTTGTTATGCACACCAGACACTGCACTAGGGCTCTCTGTGGAAGATATAATTTAATCCCCACAACATGCTGAGGCTTGGTGACTTTCGTGAGGTCGCAGTTAGTGATTTGTGGAAGATCATTCGAAGCCAATTCTACCTGTTTCCAGGGTCTGCCTTCTAGCCACTTCACCATCCTGCTGTCCTGAAGGGACATGCTGGGAGTCTCAGCACTCATTGCTGGGGCTGGGTGGAGAGTAGCAATGGGACCAACCAGTTCTGCAATGGATGAACAAAGGTGGTTAGAAGAACCTTGACTTTGGGGACAGATTGTGTGAAGGCCAACAGAGGCAAGTGTCAGGTCTAAGGATGAGTGGTTTCTTAAAGAGTGTTTTTTTAAGTATTGATTAATTATATATACATATATATATATATGTGTGTGTGTGTGTGTATTTTGTTTGTTTTGTTTTTCTACTTCTTTATGAATTTGTTGGTTAATCTTGTATGTGCCCTGACCTGCAACTTTGGCATGAAACCTGCAACTTTGGCATATTGGGACGATGCTCTAACCAACTGATCTACCAGACCAGGGCCATGAGTGATTTCTTTACTCCCACTTACCCATTTCACAGGTGTCCCGAAAGGGTCTGGTATCATCAGTTATGTTGACATCTCTTTCCAGCTGCTTTTAGTGGGGCTGCCTAACTTAATAGGGTAAGACGTTGTGTTAAGATCTGGAGACTCAAAGAGGCATAAGACACAGGGGCAGTCCTCAATGCCCTTACAACCCTGCATGTGTTACCCAGCGCAATATAATGCCAGACAATAGGAGCCTATGTCCGTAATGAGTGTTATGGAGTTCTGAGGCTGGGGCAAGAATGTAGGGGCAAATTTCCGCTGAGTGTGACAAGGGCATGGCAGCCATTTAAGAACACTGAGGGCCCGCAGGAGTGCTTATTTATCAGATTGTTCCATTTTCAGACGTGACAAAGATGGTCCAGGTTCACTTGGCATTTGTTACCTTATACACTCACAAACCTTAGATTCTTCTTTCCATCCTTCTTGACCCATTTGAGCCTTTTGAAGGCTGACACTGAAGTGGGTTTGACTTTCATTTATGTGGAATGATTATTCCCACTGAATGTTGGCCCCACCGTTTGTTTTCTAAAGCCATTGGGAAGGCCTAGAACGAGATCTTAGGTGGTAAAAGGGAAGATGTGAAGAGCTGCTCCTGTTTCTGCCTTGTTTCCTTCCATTTCTCCTTTCTGCCTCCGCTCCCTCGCACCACACTCTGCCCTTTTACCCTCACATCTTAGGATGCTGTGTGGTGGCCACTGAAGAACATCATGCTGTTTTGGGGAGAATGTGAGGGAGATTGCTTCAGAAATGGGTTGGTCCTGCTGGGTCACTCAGGAGGGCTTCTGAGAGCCAGCTTTGGCTTCGGTGGAGGAGAGGGCTCTGAAAACTGGCATTTATGACCCTGGGCACTGTGCCTTTCCACCTCATTCTTTTCCCAACTTAGATCTGGGAAGTGGGTTCCCCAGAAATAGAAGGAAAACAGGGATGTCTGAGGACATTGGGCCTGAACCCAAGGCCTCTCCCTGGGCCCTGGGATGGATAAGTGTGCTAATTCAATTCCATCTAGTGTGACAAGTATTTGTTGGGCATTTGTCCTGTGCTCTCCAGAAGCTGGTTGTCTGGTTAGAAAGAAAGACTTACGTCTACGGTATGATTTGAGGCTAATACAAGACTGTGTCGTGTAAGGTGCTCTATTATGGTGCAGTGGAGAACATGAAAGTATAGGTGACATCAGGGAGGCTGGAGTAGTAGGGGACCGCATCCCTGGAGCTGAGCCTTGAAGGCCAAGCAGAGTTGGTTATCTGAAGAAACATCATGAAGGAACTGAGGGGTGGGAGAGGGACAGCAAAGGAGCAAATCAAGCTGGAGAGTTTGGTCAGAGTTCCTGTTAGGCTCTCTTGATTAATTAATACCCTGACTATGTACCCTGACTGAGCAAGCGGGTGGAGCATCCAGTGGGTTTCCAAACATTGTAGGGGGATCTGGGTGGAAACACTTGAATGTGTTTTAGAAGCCAGGTGACCTTACATGTTACATACAATATACACACATATATTCACAATCCCTGCTGGCACATTGAAGCAAGAATGTGGGCAGCCAATGATGCAGCCTGCACTAGAACACCCATTGTTGACTCCAGTCCCTTCTGGATCTTCTCACACAATGGGCTTTTGCAGTTGCAAAGGAACTAGCCATACACTGAAACCAGTCTGCCCCATTACTAGTTCTTGAAATTCCTTGACTTTCTCGGGAAAGTAAAGGTCAGAATGGGGGAGAAGAGGCTGGGAAAAGATGGAGGAAAGTTGGCTTCTGCTTTTTCTAACACTTCAATGCAGAAGGGATAAAGGGCCAGAGGTGATGGCTGGGGAAAGAGGGAGCAAAATGGGCAGGCAGAGGAAAGAAATATCAGAACCTAGAAGACAATTGTAGACTTCAACCCACTGGGGTGTTATGGACATGGCTCCAGGTCCCCCAGCTGATGTTTTGTCTCCTGCCTTCACCTCTTTGGCTCTTTCCTCCTACCTAAGTTTTTTAATCCTACTGCAGATATTTCTATGGAAAGATAGCACTGCAGTGATAGCTCTTTAAGTTTGACTAGGGTGACAGAGGCATCTGGGATGCCTTTTCAAAATGAAAATTCCTGGACCACACTTCAGATCTGGGGAGCCAGGCATGGGAACTTGGAACCTAGACTTTTAATAAGCTCCTGGGTGATTTGTTGAAGTGAGGGTCCCTGCCGTGGTCTGCCCTGGTCTGTCTGGTCCAAGGCTTCTTCCCTAGAGTTTTGCCCTGCAACCTTTTCCCTCTACCCTTTTCCTCCCCCTCTCCCTTCACCTGAGTACCTGTAGAAACTTAAGTAGTGAAGTCTTCTGTTTTATGTCACAGCTTCTCCTTAGTTTCTTTTCACCATCAGTCCCGGGACAGTCTCAGGAACATTCTCCCGATATTCTGAAGCTGTTGGCACCTCAGCTTAGATTAAAGGAACAAGTAGAGTCATTGGCTACTGAAGGCGACAGCCATAATCTACCAAAGTTGTCACAGGTAAAACTTAACTCACCCAGCTCGTTTATGACGCTTCGTTTGGCTGTTTTGTGGGCAAACCTGGGGAGTGAGCCCTACCTCTCTTACTTCAGTTCCTGAGAAATAAGAAATGGACTGGTTATGTTCTTTGCTGGAAGGTTATTTCTTCTTTTTTTTAAAAAAATATTTTATTGATTTCAGAGATGAAGGGAGGGAGAGAGACAGAGAAACATCAATGATGAGAGAGAATTATTTATCGGCTGCCTCCTGCATGCCCTACACTGGGGATTGAGCCTGAAACCCGGGCATGTGCCCTGATCGGGAATCAAACTGTGACCTTCTGGTTCACAGGTTGATGCTCAACTACTGAGCCACGCCGGTTGGGCAGAAGGTTATTTCTTAATGATAAAAAACTGGATTTCAGACATGGTCCCAGGGTTTATGATTTGTTACATTCATTTTTCAGTTCTTGGTCAAATCCAGATGAGAGAGATTTGACAGAACTAGAAAGGAATTGCTCAACTTCCACTGGAGCCATTCAATGAGGTGGCTTTATCAGCCTAGGGGTGGAGCCTGGGCTGATAAAGATCCTCCTTTCCTACTCTGGCCAGTTTGGCTCAGTGGATGGAGTGTCGGCCTGTAGACTGAAGGGTCCCAGGTTTGATTCCAGTCGGAGGCATGTGCCTGGGTTGTGGGCACATCCCTAGCAGGGAGTGTGCAGGAGGTAGCTGATTGATGTTTCTCTCTCATTGATGTTTCTGACTCTCTATCCCTCTCCCTCTCTTTAAAAATCAATAAAATATATATTTTTTAAAAATCCTCCTTTCCTGATTTTTGTTTGTTCAAGCTGCTGGGCTTTGAGCACCAGCTGAGTTCCTTGTGTAAAGACAATTCCATTTGATCCCCAAGTGGAGGTAATTTCCTGCGCCATGTCTTACGAATAAGTAGATTTCTGGTACTTATTGGAGGCTGAGAAGAGGGAAGTGATTTGGGAAGGGTAAAGGTCCTTGGAGGAAGGTATACGTGCCTTTCTTTGAAAACAAGGGAACAGAACCATGGAGAGATGGGTTCCAGACCCTGGCTTTCCCATTCGCGGGCAAGTGGGCAGCAGCTGGGGTTCAGAAATCCAGTTCTGAAGGCAGAGTTTAGTGCTGACTGCCTCGGCCCCATGGGGCCGCAGTCTCCACTGCATTTGTGCCCTGTGTTCTTCCCTGTATGTAAGCCCTGGGATTTCTGTGTCTTCTTAGAGATTCCCTGGCAGGTGGAAATCTTACATTTCCCTGCTTCTCTCCCTGCTCAGGAAAAGGAATAAAATTTGGGTGTGTCCAAGTAAAAACAGGGGGGAGGTGGAGGAAGAACTGAAAGAGCATCTCCTGAAATCAGAGAACCCCTAGTACATTTCAATAATTGCTTGAGGTCATGATTACATGATTGAGAACACTAACACTGAACTTAAGTGCCTGGAGTGGCTTCTAATTGCTCCTCATTCCAAAATGAAGAAAAAAGAGCACCCCTGGTTTCCAGTGAGAGCTGACTGTTGAACAAGGGTGAGGTTTCCACCCAGACTTTGCTTTTCAAATCCGTGTACTCCGTGTAGCCAAGCCTGGGGCTCGTGGAAAGTTGAGGACACAGAATTAAATAACCCTGAACTCCCCAGGTTGGATACTGAGAAAACCCACATCCTTTTTCTCTTCACTTCATTGTTTTCTCCTAGCTGTATGGCTCTCATTTTTTATCTATCTACCAATGTTTTTGGTAGGGGTTGGAGGGGAAACAAGATCATGGGCATTTTGACCTGTAGACTGTGGGTTTACAATAGAGAGGGATTCTCCAGGTATTGTTGGACTTATTTCTAGGTCCATTTTTGAGTATTCCTCTCCTGAACAAACATTCAACTTTCTTTAGGCATTTTCTAGATGTCTCTTTCATAGGATATGATCTTTCTTACTTTCTTTCTTTCTTTCCTTTTTTCTTCCTTCCTTCCTTCCTTCCTTCCTTCCTTCCTTCCTTCCTTTCTTTCTTCTTTCTTTCTAGACTAGAGACATTAGTGATCATTTTGCCAAATGATTTTGCCTCTTTTTCAACATTCCCCGCAAAGTCTAGTGAAGGGAATAGTTGGACCCTAGTTCATTTGAGCAGCATAACCTACAGCTGGACCATGAGGTAACTGCAGGTCTGTGACACACCTGTGCCAGAGCCTTCCCAAAAGTCCTTCTGGAGCTGGGCTGTAGGGTGAGAGGAAGCACTGAGTGACAGGATCTACCCTCTCTGCATGCCTTGGTTTCCCTAATGTAGTAACTGGGGAATGGTCTGGATAGGAGAGGGAACTGGTGCTACATCTTACATTTATCCCCTTCACCACTGTCTAAGGAATCTCTCCCCTACATGCCTCTCTGTCCTTGCCTAGGGAAGTCCCCCAACTCTGCCCAAGCTGGGCATGCCTTTGTCACTGATGCTGTGTGGACAGAAGTGACTGCCCCTCCCCCATGAAGCCATGTGTCCACTCAGGACTGTGCAGTTCTCTCTCTGTCTCCTGTGGTGGGAATATCAGAGGACAGTATTGATCCCTAGTAGATTCTGACTTTTGGCTCTTTATTCTGACAGGAAAACGAGGAACTCCCCCATTGTTCTAGACAGGAGGAAGGAGCAGCCAGTGGGGACTGCAACATCCAGATGAATCCTGCGGAAGTAAAGGGGCATGGGCAGCAAGGCACCATGAAAGACCAGGAGGAAGAGGAGGAGAAGGATTACCCTGCCTCTCCAGAAGCTGCCTCCAGCCAGACTGGCAAAAGCCAGGAAAGGAAAAGGAAACATTTTCAAGTTGAATCCAAAGACCCAGACATTCCTACAAAAGTCTGTAAGCCAGGTACTGACTCTACCCAGGGCTAAAGGGGCTTGGAGGAGATGATGTGCTCCCCAATATAAGCGGGTTACTTGCTGTCCATATGAGGGTTCTTTAGGCTCCGGGTGTATGACCCAGCTCTGGAACTTGGCTGTGGCACCTCAGGATTGCTGTGAAGTTTCTGTGAGAGCATGCATAGTTCCCAGCGTACTGCCAGTGCTCAAGAATAATTGTAATGGAGAGCCAAGGCATAAGGTCAAGCACAGTCTCAAGTAATGATATTCAATGCCCTTGATGGTGTCACTTCCTGCCAGGCCAACCTCTCCCTACCCCCATCCCTATTCCAGGAACAGAGGACCAGAGCTGTGCAATCAGGCCACACTCTGCTCATTCTCAGTTGTGTTTCTGTAGTCAGGCATCTGAGAAGCAGCAGCTGCAGCTCAATAGCTTTCCAAGAGAGGTGGGCAATGCCAAGAGTCACTGTCAGCTTTGAAGGCCTGGCTCAGTCCATGGAGTTGCCGCTGCTGCTCCTGCTGCATGAGGTGCCTATTGCATTTGAATGAAGTCCACCGGGCTTCTGGATATTCCCTGACTTGTACTTCTCTTTCTGTGGGACTCCTGGACATCTCAAGAGTCTACTTCAGTATCCCATTC
>NW_006289498.1:48157-51806 GCF_000327345.1 Myotis davidii | reverse complement strand
CCCCCCCCCCCCCGCCCCGGAAGGGGTGAGAGTGGCAGACTGAAAAAGTAATTGGGTTTTTTGCCTCACAAGTTCTCTCTGAAACCAAGGTTGGTCCAACTCTGACTTACTGTTTTCTAAATCACAGAATCTCCTGCTGATTTGGGGGACTTGCCTGCTGTCAGTATTCCACTCCCATCTTTTGACGCAACCGACCTTGAATGTGCCCTATGTATGAGGTATGTGATGTGTGTTGTCACTGCCTGAAGTGTCTTCCTCTCTGGTGTGTGAATCTTTCTGCTAGTGACCTACTGCTTCATTGCTCAGCACATAAAAACATGGTTCTAGTGAAATGAAAATTACCTTGACACAGCCTGTCACACAGGCTAGCTGGTGTCTCCTGTTACAGATTGCATTCCTTATATTCCTGACTTGGCAATACTTACACAGTGGGAAGGAAACGATCTACTTAGAGGTCACAAACTGGTGTCCCAAAGGCTGAATGTCTTGTGTTTGGTCTTCACGGGATTTTTGTTGTTAAATTTGAATGTCTTGAGACAGGACACACACTTTCCAGTTGGTCATGGTCCCTCCCCTACTCATTGTCTTCTGTCTTACGTTAGCCTGCATCTCACATTTGCATCACTTCCCTGGCATTTGTAGGTATCTAGGTGTGTGACCCTAGGACTAATGTCAACTACTGGATCAAGATCTCAAAACTCAAGGGCCAATTTCAGTGCCATAGGTCTAGTCTATGGAAGCAAAGTAGAGGACCTGCCTAGTGTTTGTTTTGTGCCATGAAGAGGATTAGTAGTGGATCTGTACTACTTAGCCAAGCATTTTTCCTTTACCCAGTGCCTTATTATCCCTACTTTCTCAGATCTCTGGAGAGGCAAATCATCCACATGCTTCCTCCCAAACCCCACACAAAAAGGGAACTTGCTACAATTATAGTCAGTGTGGAAAAATAACCTGGGACCCTTCAGTCCGCAGGCCAATGGTTTATCCACTGAGCAAAACCAGCCAGGAGAAAAAAAAATGCTTTCATTTGTTTCATTTCACAGCTGTGACTTTGTAGCTTGGAGAAACTCCAAAGCCAGATGGTCTGGATTTGAACCCTGACTCTGCCACTTGCTGGCTGTTTGACCTGGAGCAAGTGACTTTCTTTGACACTGTTTTCTCATCAGTAAAATGGAAAACAGTAGTCTTTACCCTATGGGGGGGGGGGTAAAATTAATTGAGAAAATCTACTTAAAACACTTAGAATAGTGCCTGATATATAAGTACCTAATAAATGTTAATTATTTTTTTCTCCTAGACCAGTGATGGCGAACCTTTTGAACTTGGCGTGTCAGCATTTTGAAAAACCCTAACTTAACTCTGGTGCCGTGTCACATATAGAAATTTTTTTGATATTTGCAACAATAGTATAAAAAAAGATTTATATTTTTGATATTTATTTTATATATTTAAATGCCATTTAACAAAGAAAAATCAACCAAAAAAATGAGTTCTCGTGTCACCTCTGACACACGTGTCATAGGTTCGCCATCACTGTCCTAGACCATGAGGAGGTTCTCTTTTTTTTTTTTTTAAGTCCCACCACTTTAATTACAATAAAAATCCAAAAAATGGAAAACAAGGGGTAGGGAAGAGGACCCTAAGCGAGGGGCACAGGGAACCCTGCTCATGGCAGCAGGCCTGGCTGCTGGGCCCCTTGGTATTGCTGTTGCTACAAGGGAGGTTAGGGGGCAGCGATTGTCCTGTGGGAGCCACCATTCACCTGGGTTGAGGACCCTTACTTCTTCTGGTATGTGCTCAGCTTTTGCATGCCTCCAGTCTTGTCCAGCAGGCCAGAGATGAAGGCCTGAGTGGGTTTGTAACAGTCAAAGAGCAGCTCCTTGACCCTGGAAGCCTGGGTGTCATCACTCTCCATGTCCAGGAGTTCATCCACATCAATCTCCAGCCCCAGGATATCTTCCTGGCAGTCCTAGAGGCGAGTGAGCTGTTCCAGGATCCAGTCCTCCAGGTTGAGGCGCTTCCATAACTCCTTGCAGTTGTACTTGATTGCGACCTTCCCTTGGCGCTTCACTGGGCCATCATCCTTTAGCTGCCAGGGTCCCTCACCTGCAGTACCAGGGGCACCCTGAAAGTAGATGCGAGGACCCTGGGCCACCATCTCCCAGACCAGGAGCTGGGGCATCAATGCTGCACCCTCCTTGGGGCCACTGTTTGCCCTGGTGGCTGCCTCAGCCACTGTGCATGTCGGGCTTCCCCCCTGCCCCCCCCCCACCTCCTCTGGGTTGCCTGCTGGGTGGCTGAGGGCTCTTGGCTTGGGTCAGTTGGGGGAGGGAAGTTGTGTCCAGAGTCAGCTGCAGCATGTGGAGCCCCAGGGCTTGGCTTGTCCATGTATACATTCTAGTAGATCTATGAATTCCCTAGCATTGTATGTAGGGGTGTGTGTGTGTGTGTGTGTGTGTGTGTGTGTGTGTGTTTCCAGGACAAGGTCCACAGCTTTCAGTAGATTCTCAAATGTGTCTTTCTTCCAAAAGATCATTAAAAGGGCTAAGATATTTGCACAAAAGTTGTTTAGATGGCTGAGCCAAGAGAAGATATGTTAAGAAAAATATTTTGGTCCATCACAGTGGGATCCAGCCAGCAGAGTATTCTCAAAGGTTGTTTTGTCCTTTACAAGCACATACACCTTCCATGTCAATCCCATGCATTTGTATTCAGAATGACTTTTCTTGTCACCTGAATAAAAATGACTAAGGCAGCCATTACCTTTCTTTCTCTTAAAAAAAATAGAGTTGGCAGATTTGCTCATAAGCTCAGGCAGACCTGATAACGAACAGTTCAATAGATGGAACATGAAACACCCGAGGAAAGCCTTCCATACAGTCAGGAGTTTGTTTGCTTTTACCATCTCCATCTCCTCAACAAGGTGGCAGGTGGGCCATGCTAGAGCCAAAGGGATAGAGAAACTCTGCTTTCCTGCAGAGAAATGGGCCTCCACAGGTAATACCACGGTGGCTATAAGCCTGTGATGTGAGTTGTGGACTTTCACATGTCTAACTTTGAGAGATTTAATTCAGTTTGCTCAGAAAGCCCTGCTCCTTCGTGTGTACTTATCACTTCTCCTGACATCCAGGGGATGCAAAATCAAACACACAGACTCATCCTGTTTGTGTTTTCCCTGAGGTTGAAGTTCTTTTGTTCCCTTTCCTCTGCTTTCTCCCTTTCATCTTGTTTGTCCTGATCTCGACGGGGGGCTTCAGAGAAGGGTTAGAAATCTGGTCCAAGAAATAAACACCAAGAGGATAAGACCCCTTTTAGTTTGCTTGCTCCGACTTTAAAAGCCATTATTTCCCTTATCCTGCCACTCTGTTCTAAGTAAGACTTTAAAACAAAAAGCCATCTTTGCCTAGAGTAGCTATTGTATAGGCCGGGAAGTTATAGGGAGCCTCTCACTGCTTTATGGCAAAAGGAAAGCTGCCAAGTCCAGAGAGCACTTCTGATCTCAAGGCTCATAAAATGGTAGCCCTTGGTCAGAAGCATGTAGTTCCTCTTCCAACAGGGTTTGTCTCAAAGTCAGAAATCAGATGTTGATAAGGGCTATTTCATATACAAGCTTTAGCTTGAGTTATTGTAGGCTTTTTAAATATATGTA
>NW_006289498.1:44934-48141 GCF_000327345.1 Myotis davidii | reverse complement strand
GAGAGAGAGAGAGAGAGAGAGAGAGAAACATCAATAATGAGAGAGAATCATAGATAGGATGCCTCCTGCACTGGGAAATCCCACTGGGGATTTAGCACACAACCCAGGAATATGCCATGACTGGGAATCAAACCATGACCTCCTGGTTCATAGGTCATTGCTCAACCACTGAGCCACACCGGCCGGGTAAGTTATTGTAGTCTTGAGAAAGTTCCTGTTTTCACTTCCCTTTGGTGTATTTATTCTTTTTATTGTTAGGATTATTATTAGATTCTATTATTACCCTCATGTGCCTTTGAGTGAGAAGGTCTAAGGGTACAGTTATTTTTAAACGATCTGACAGGTCATAAACTAGATATTTGTATCTCCTATATGAGTTTCTAGAATGAATTCCAGTCCTGTGGTGCTACATTGGCAGAAAACAAATTTGAGTGCAGATTTATCTATTCTGATTCTAGGGAGAAAATGAAGAGCAACTTGTAAATTCCATGGGAAAGGGTGGAAAGAGTAAACGGAACACTAATTGGCAGCTGCATTCATGAGGAACTTTCCAGGCTCCCAGTCTCCCTTGCTGGATTGGGGGAACTCTGCTGATGGAGATTCTTCCCAGTTCCAACACCTCAGAACTCTGCCCCTCAATTTATAGTGACTGAAAATCCTTCCTTGAGATTTGCCTGATATGGATATTCTAGCCTTTGGGGCCGCCACTGGGGCTACTGTGCAGAAGCACCTTTGGGGTGACAAGATATTTTGAGATGTGGAGCAAGAATGTTTGATGTTTGAACCAGTTATCTAATGGCCTAGTGACCTCTTTATCAATTGAAACATAAAGCTTTATATTTAACCTAGATTTAACTACTCAACTACTTGGGTGTTAGGGAGCCAGTTTATTCTCGTCTCTTCTCTTTTCTTCTCTTCTCTTCTCTTCTCTTCTCTTCTCTTCTCTTCTCTTCTCTTCTCTTCCCTTCTAATTTTTCTCTGCCTTTCTCTATCTCGCCCCTCCTTCTCAGGTCCCTCTTTGCTCTCAATTTGATAGCAAAAGAACACAATACAAGGATGTAACTGGTTGGAAAAGATAGCTATTTTCAGATAAGCCAAACATTTTATCCAGGCTGAAATCTAACTGAAAACATTTATTATTATTATTGCTTAATCCCTCATGTGACAATGTAAAATGCTTTCTTGTGAAAAAAGCTGGCCCTACTCTGATTTATAAATGTCTCCCTGAAGTGTTTTCTGAAATCATTATCAAAAATGGTAAATAGCCCTGGCCGGTGTGGCTCAGATAATTGGCTCATCATCTCGTACACCGAAAGGTCTCGGGTTAGATTCCTGGTCAGGGCACATACCCAGATTGCAGGTTCAATCCCTGGTCCAGGTTTGTTCAGGAGGTAACTGATCAATGTTTCACTCTCACACCAATGTTTCTCTCTCTCTCTCTCTCTCTCTCTCTCTCTCTCTCTCTCCCTCACTCCCTCCCCCCTTCTCTCTCTCTAAAATCAATAAGAGCATGTCCTGGGGTGAGGATTTTTTTTAAGTGGTAAATAAAAGGGAAAGGAATTCAAATATATCTCTATATCTAGCTCTATCTACCTAGCTAGCATCTACAGTTCTCTTATTTCTTTTTCTCTCTCCCCACCCCTCCCATGAGGGGAGAGGAGAGGAAGGGAGACAGAGGGAGAGAGAAGTTGTGTGTGTGTGTGTGTGTGTGTGTGTGTGTGTGTGTGTGTGTGTGTGTGTGTGAATGTGTGCTTCTATAAGTACACGGATGATTTCTGTTCTAGGTATAGAGGTACACACAGTCGTGGCCATGTCATATAGTGGAAAAGAAACACAGGCTTGGAAATCAGATGTGACTTTACATCCAAGCTCCAGCTAGCTGTTTGACCATAGATAAGTTGTTTAACCCGTCTGGTTCTTAATTTCTTCAGTAGTAAAATGAAGCTAATCATATTTACAACCTATTAATATATAAAATTAATTTATGTGGAAAATAGTATTACACACACTAGAATAGCAAGAGAAATATTCCATCTGTTCCTAATCATGTTACTCAGTTAACTTTTGTAGTAGGGTCACCCTGAATATTGAATTGAATTGAGTTTTGAAAGGTGATATATTCTAATCATTTGAACCTTGAGTTATTTCAAATCAATAATTATGCACCATCTGTGGCAGCATTTTTGTTTGTGGCCACTCAGATTAGAGGTGTTTTAGTCATAGCTCTTACAAAGAGTTGCTGTATTCTTTTGTGTCTGCTTTACTCATCTGCTTATTAGATGTCAGTATTAATTGCAATTATTTTTTAAATATATTTTTATTGTTGATAGTATTACAGGTATCTCCCATTACCCCCCTTATTGCAATTAATTGACCAGCTATATCATTGTTATTTTATGTGGATTACATTGTTAAATGAACTAAAGGGCCACTTTTGAAATTATCTGTAAAAATAGTTCTGCAGATGCAGATTCATCCATCATCTTCATCATTAACGTTATTGAATAATGTACAAAAAACATTCGGCTTCATGAGACTCACATTTCTGAGGAAATGAGACATTCTGGTTTAGCTGTTCTAGTAGTTAGAATTCAGCATAAATGTATTCTCTTAATAAAATATTGTAAAGATGATACTCATGCAACCCCTCTCAGTTCAGGAAATAAAACATTGTCAGAACCCCAGATGCCACGTCCAAATCACAACTCCCTCCTCCTGAAACCACTATCTTAACTTTTATCTCTTCTTTTAAAGAAGAAAATAGTTTTACCATGACGTATGGATCTCTAAACAGTGTAATTTAGTTTTGCCTATTTTTCAAAAAAACCTTTATATAAATGGAATTATTCAAAATGTATTCTTTTGTTCTGGCTTCTTTACCTCAGTATTAAGAGTTATCCGCCCTGACTGGTTTGGCTCAGTGGATAGAGCGTCGGCCTGCAGACTCAAGGGTCCCAGGTTCGATTCCGGTCAAGGGCGTGTGCCTTGGTTGTGGGCACGTCCCCAGTGGGGAGTGTGCGGGAGGCGGCTGATCGATGTTTCTCTCTCATCGGTGTTTCTAGCTCTCTATCCCTCTCTCTTCCTCTCTGTAAGAAATCAATAATATATATATATATTTTAAAAAGAGTTATCCATGTTACTGCAGGTAGGTAGAACTTGTTCATTTTCATTAGTGTACATATAGTGTCCTATTGTAGGAATCTCTCA
>NW_006289498.1:44500-44811 GCF_000327345.1 Myotis davidii | reverse complement strand
AAGGGCACATACCTCAGTTGCGGGCTCCACCCCGGCCTGAGCCCTGTTTGGGGCGTGTACAGGAGGCAACCAATCGATGTGTTTCTTTCACATTGATGTTTCTCTCTGTCTTTCCTTCTCTCTTTCACTCGCTCTAAAAGTCAATGGGAAAGTATCCTCAGGTGAGTGTTTTTTTTAAAAATCAAATCTCTGCCCCTCCCCTTGACCTGCTGAATGATAAACTTTATCCTGTGAGGCTTCAGCATGTCTCTATTTTTAAAGCTCCACAGGTGACATTGACAATTAGGTCTTGAGACTAATACAGAAGATTC
>NW_006289498.1:32738-44437 GCF_000327345.1 Myotis davidii | reverse complement strand
TCTCAACCCTAGTTGCACATTAAAACCAACTGCGGAACTTTAAAAAGCCCTGATGCCTGACCCTTACCCTGAACCAACTGATTTGAATCTCTGGAGGTGTGGTGCCAGGCATCTGTAGTTTTTTAAAGTCCCCCAGGTAATGGGCTGTGTTGGGAGGAGGAGGAGGGAGAGTTTAGAAAGGGGCATGAGGAGATGTTTGGGGGTGATGGGTATATTTGCAATTTGATTGTGGAAATGATATCATAGGCAAGTATAGATGTTACAGCTTATCAGACTGTACACTTCAAGTGTGTGCAATTTATTGCATGTCAATTATACCTCAATAAAGCTGTTTAAAGGAAAAGCTCCCCAGGCGATTCTCACACACAGCAACGGTTGAGAATCACTGTTCCAATAGAAAGAGCACATGACTGGAAGTGGAATTTGGAGAACCTTTCATCTGCCAACAGTTGGCTCTGTACACATGGATAAGTGACTGAATCCCTCCTAGATCTCAGTTTCATTCTGGTTTGTGGGTTTAATTTTTTTCCTCACGTACTTTAAAAATAGTGGTTATACCATATTGAAACCCAGGGTTAGAGATTTTGTTCATTAGAAAGATGTGTAATTATTAAATGTACAATGAAATGTTACTTGAGCACTTCTGCATAATTTTTAGAAAAGAAGATACTATATAGATAAAATTTGCCTTAGCTTTATTTTTTCTTTACATAGGGTTTAACTTTTTAGCGCGTTTGATCTTTTTTAGTGCTGAATTTGCTTATGCTAGTGCTAGATTTTTTAAATTGCAATAATTGGTATCTAACTTAAGAGAAACATGTTCTGTTCTACTTGGATCATCAATAATTGTTTTAGGGTTGGTAGGTTGTTGATATTATTTTCTGGCCAGGTAGCTGATGCACTTCCCAGCACGGCCACACGAGGGGGCAATGCGGCTGGCCACCTCTTCCTCTCTACTGACATCCTTGTTAGGTCAAAATAGTCTGGTCAGGATCTTTCTGTTCCTTTTGTCCTCTTGGTGAGTGAGAGCCCCACTTCTGAACCATCATTTTCAGCTACCCCAACCCAGTGGTTTTGCTGCAAGTGAGCCTTTCTTTAAGCAAAGTAAATCCATGAATCTCTCAATGTACAAAATAGCTTTTAAAAAGACCACCAGCCCTGGCTGGTGGACTTAGTTGGTTGAGTGTCATCCCATGCACCCAGAGGTCACCGGGTTTGATTTGGGTCAGGGAACATGCCCAGATTTCGGGCTTGATTGACCCCCAGTAAGGGGCATGCAGAAGGCAACTGATCGGTGGCTCTCCATCATCAATGTTTCCCTCTCCCTCTCCCTTCTTTCTAAAATCAATAAAAACATATTTGAAATTTCCTTTTAAAAAGGACCCCCCAGATTGCTTTGAAAATATCCAACTCCCGCAAAACAATTAAAATAGGACTTAATTGAAGTGTATGTGCATGCATATGTATATATGTACATATATTGTACATATGTATCTATCAGTAAGCATATATATATATATATATAAAGAGCCAGGGGCTGTCACATCCGAAACAACTGAATGGACAACTGATGGGAGGCAATTGGGTGTGAGAAGGTCGGTGGGGGGGGCAGTTGGGGGCGAGCAGGCTGGCAGGCAGGGTGGTTAGGGGCAATCAGGCAGGCAGGCAGGCAGGCAGGTAGGTGAGTGGTTAGGAGCCAGCAGTCCGGATTGGGAGAGGGATGTCCGACTGCCAGTTTAGGCCCGATTCCTAAACGGGCAGTCAGATATCCCCAATGGGCAGTCAGACATCCCCTGAGGGGTCCCAGATTGAAGAGGGTACAGGCTGGGCTGAGGGGACCCTCCTCCGCCACTGCATGAATTTTGTTCTTCGGGCCTCTAGTTAACAATAATACTCTACCACCCCTAGGAAAATGATTCATCCATATAAAAAGGCGGTTATCTGTTTGTTACAGGTGCAATTTCAAGATTCTTCAGGGAACAGACATTGCTTAGGTGAAAAATAGAATCAAGATTAGCAAAGAAGCCGAGTCATTTTTCCATTGTAATGTGATATAAAGTACTTAAATGGGTAAACATATGAATGTGTGTTTATCTGTGTATGTGTGTTTACATACACTCAGATGAATAGGTTGGCTAAATGTTTTAGAATAGAATCTATGCAGACACTCTGGGTATTTATCTCTGGACACTGAAAAAAATATGGATGCCCCAGAAGAGATTGGCTAGAACTAATGTTACAAAATGATCTATGTCCTAAACTTTAGTAAATGCATTATTTTACAATTCAGCTCAGAAATAAAAAGCAAATGCCTTTTTGAAGTTCAAAAACAGCATGGATTAAAAAGCCAACAACGCACCTCACCCCAACATACAGAATTTTCCAAATAATACTATAAAAGCTTACATTCAGTATCCCTGTCTTTTATTTTTGGTCTTATTGCAGTTTTCTTCCATTTTGATTCCTAAATTTCAGATTATTCTATGAGCCAGTCACAACACCGTGTGGACACACATTTTGTTTGAAATGTCTTGAGAGATGCCTAGACCACAATGCGAAATGTCCACTGTGCAAAGATGGTCTTTCACAGGTAAAACATTATTTCTTTTTGGTCGGATTGGCTTATTTGGAATTGAGTACTTAAGAGAGTGTGTTAATGGATCCCAAGCCACTGCACTGTGCTGGGGCAAAATACTCCCTTAGACCATCTACCTCTTTCTCCTGTATTATAGCTACTCCTCTCCTCTCTACTGTTTCCTTCAGAAAAATGAGGCAACATCTAACTTTTTATGAACTGATGGTAATGAAATAAGTTTGTGTTGGAAACAAAAGTATTAAATTGATGATAAACATGGATCCTTGTTCTAATCCGATCGTGGCACCCAATTCACTGTAATGTTGTGTGACTCTTATGTCCTCTCTGGGCTTGGACTTAGACGAGCTCTGATGTCCCTTTATTGTCAAAATTTATACTGTGTGTGTGTTTTTAAAATTCTTTATTTTTTAAAGTTTTACATATGTCTCCTTTTTCCCCCCATTGACCTCTCCCCACCTACTCTTGTCCCTCATATACTGTGATTTGAAGAGATCACTCCTAAGCCTGCAGAAACCTCACAGACCTTCAACATGGTCCTTGTTCTGCCCCTCAGAAGCTACTCTATTAGCAGATCCTTGGCTACTTGAAAAGCTCTGAAGCTTCTAGGTCCTCTAAAATGAATCACACAAATTGTCACCTTGGTTTTTCAAGTTGGCCTGATGGGATTTTCTTTAGCACAAGAACACCCAGGAGTCCATCTTGTTTTCCCTCCCCCAGGGACTTGTATGCCATATTTTACCATCAGCATTAATATTGTTTGACCCCTGTCATCCCTGAGGAGAGAGGGGAGACACAAGACTATCTCTAGGTGAATGTAGGTCCAGAGAAGTCACATGTTGAGCTTCCCCAACACCCCAACTTTTAAATGAAGGGAATAGAGTGAAATAATCACACAGGAAAACCCTGAGGGCGTGATTGGGTTGGGGGAAGGGTCAGCATCATCCTTGCCTAGGTAAAGGGTTGGGATTTGCTGGCCTGATTGTAGGTGAGAAGCCCATGGTCCTTATACTTAAATAATATGTTTGTGTTACAGTAACACTGCAACACTCAGATAAACAGACAAAAGTCTACCATTGTGCTCTTCACCTGAAGAAAACCATTGTTAACGGTTTAGTATGTCCCTTTCCTGGGTTTTTGTTTGAGCATCAGCAGTCACCTCCTTCTTGGTTTGGCTACCTCCTGAGTCATTGCTTTTCCCCAAGACCAGGACTGGGCAAATCAGGTGGTTCTCCTGCAGTCACACAGTAGCAGTGGCTGATGAGGCATCGTGGAGGCAGATGCTGTGGAGTCCCAGACTTAGGGGCTGGAAGATATTATCATCTATCACTTTGTTTTCACACAGGGTCACACTTACACCATTTCCAGAGAGGAGAGATAACTATCTTATTCCAATCATACTCAGTGCAGAATAGACAAACATAGCCTGGGAAAGGAGAAATTGTCTGAAGGTAGCAATTTTATACTCAGGAACTCCCACTGCTGGGCATGTGTGGGTAGCTTCCATAGTGAACAATTCTGGGCAGATGCTTTATTGTCAGGTCCACACAGTTTAATGCCCTCTACTTACAGATGCCTGGATTTGCATGTGATAGGGGTGTTTGGGAGGAGAGTAATAGTGACAATTGAGCCTGAGTTCAGTTCTGAAATCATGGTTTATAACATAACTTCAGTGATAAATAGATGGTATATTTTCTAAAAATCACCAGTATTTAGTTGTGAGGTTTTTTTAAAGATAAAGAACAAAAAAATATTTAGGCTTGAAATATCCAGAAGCCAAACATTGGAATGGGGTGGGGGTGGGGCAGGGCAGGAAAGGATCAATGATTAAAAATTACTCTTTAGTTCCCTGAACCTTTTGACCATAGACATTCAGTATGTCCCAGTTGGAGACTGTTTCTGTGGGCTTGTAAACACAATAATCAGAAAAGGGAAAGGGAATGATTTCTCCCCTCTTTTGACAAGAACATGATCTTGATGTCAGTGTTTTGAGAAAGCAGTGAGATTTTTAAAATATAAACGCAGGCCTTTTCCCCTTGTTAGAATATTTTTCCTAATTATAATAATAATCAATTTCACTAAATTTATTGGGGTAACACTGGTTAATAAAATTATATAGTTTTCAGGTGTACAATTCTATAATACATCATCTATATATTATATTGTGGGTTCACCACCCAAAGTCAAGTCTCCTTCCATCACCATTTATTCCCCCTTTACTCTCTTCTATTTCCCCCACCCCTGCTTCCCCTCTGGTAATCACCATACTGTTGACTTTTCTAACATCCAGAGAATACATACATTATGATAGTATCAGCTGCTAATGTGTGGGCCTAAATTACTTCAATATGTGGGTCATTTGACTATTCTACTGATTGCATAAGAAGTGCTTTGTGTTTTTCTGATGACTGTATAATATCTAATTGCCTCCTTCCTCATATAGTGCTTGGCATCAAGAAAGTACAGCAAAAATATCATAATGGAAGAGCTAATAGCCAAATTCCTTCCAGAAGAACTCAGTGAACGAAAGAGGCTTTATGAAGAGGAAATGGAAGAACTTTCTAAGTATGTATATGCATGTTTCTATTTTAAGTTTTACTCATACCAGCTCATAGAGCTGAGTGCACACTTCATCCTTAACTCCTCATTCAGTGATATCATGTCAGTAGCTTGAAGTTGGCCATGGTGAGAGTATTTGCACCATGGAAATTAGCAAATGCTATAAACCAGGGATTTCCCCACCCCTAGAAAGTCAGTTGTTCAACATTCACCAGTACACTGGTGAAGAAGCATAAGCCAAATCACTGCCAGGTAAGATCTTGGCACTAGTAACTGGTGTCACTGGCAGAAGTAAGTTGAAGTAGCTTAAGTGTCCAGAAGACTGTTTTCAAATACATAAGGAGGTGCTATGAGGTTAAGAACTTCGGTGTCAGCCGGACCTGGGCTTATGATCCAGTTTTTCTACAGAGTAAATGTACTTCATGACTCTAGGCAAGTCACTTCACCTCTCTGGGCCTTAGTTTCCTCATCTGTAGTTCGTGGATGATAGTAGTTCTTACCTCATGGCCTTGTAATGAAGATCGAATGAACTAGTGGCTAGTAAGTACTTTATTAATGGTAATAGTAAGAGAGCTATGTCCTCTGCCATGTACAGGTGTTGAGAGGTGAAAGGTAGGAATGGGGATGCAAATAAGGCTCCAGATTCTCTGCCTGGCTGGAAGAACAGCTCACTTAGTGGGCAAAGCAGGAGGCAATCACTAATTTCTGCCTCTCATACTGCTGCCCTCCCGTCTCGACCCCAGTGGAATCCTAACAACATTCTGGGGGCGAAGTGCCCGGTGGCAAAAACTGTTCTGGATTTATGCCTGCCCTGTAGAGAACCATTTCTAAACTGCCACCAGCTTGTCTGAATGTCCCTCTCACTTTGAACAACATGTTTTCCTGGGAAGCTAGAAATGAAATCTTTTTTTTCCTCATTGACTTATATTACATCTATTCAGGGCATCTTTATCTTTATTTCTGATTCTTAAGTTTGTCTTGAATCTCTCTGAGCCCTCCTCTCAAATATTATTTAATGTCTTATTACAAAAACTGGAATATACTATAGAGAAATATACTAAATTTCTGTTTAAAGGCATCCTATATTTAATTCTTTTGAGATTTGGGCAAATGGTCTTATATCTATTGATAGGTTCAGCTATTCATATATTGGATTGACTAGACAAATAAGAGAACAGGGTCTAGGAGGAGCCGGCCCAGTTGGTGGTACCCCCTCAGGCTCTGTGTCTGAACCTTCTTGGCACTTGTTAAGAGCAAACTCCTGGATCCTGATTCCATAGCTGGTACACCAGAGTCTCTGGGGGCTTTGCAAACTGCTAGTCTGGATATAAGAGCCGTCAGTGATCCTGCTGCACAGGTGTATTTGAGCATCACTAGGCTAAATTACTCCTAACTCCCCATTGCTCCCTCCTCCTCCCAGCTGAACCTGCCATGCAGACTTCTAGGGGCTTTGCAAATTTGAGGTGCTCATGGTGACTCTGTAGAGAATGTCCCACCATTGCTCTGGAGATCTAGGTCCACTTATACCACCAGTACCCTTTCCCATACTGCCAGCAAGACACCTGGAGAGATTGTTGAGTGGACAGCATGAAAGAAGAAAAAAATATGAAGTATAACTGTCACCTACCATGTTAATGTACTAGATAGAGAACTTTAGCCAAATTAGGTTGTGCAGAATATCCATTTTTACCTCAGCCCTTAGGCAAGCCCCATCTTGGGACTCAGTCCACAGCATCAGTTGCATTTCAGTATTTTTTATCAGCCATCAAAACTTGATGTTTCTGCCCGACTAGCATGGCTCAGTGGTTGGGCACTGACCTATGAACCAGGAGGTCAAAGTTCAATTCCCAGTCAGGGCACATGTCTGGGTTGTGAGCTCGATCCCCAGTGGGGGTTGTGTAAGAGGTAGCTGATGATTGGTTCTTTCTCATCATTGATGTTTCTATCTTTCTCTCCCTCTCTGAAATCAATAAAAAATATATATTTTAAAAGAACAACAACAAACACTTGATGTTTCCTTGCCTTCCTGTGGAGGAACCACGTGGTGACATGTGACCAGCCTTTCTGTGTTGTACTCCATTGCATTGAGAATCATGTCATTTACTCTTCCTTACAGCTTAAATAAGAATGTGCCTATTTTCGTGTGTACTATGGCCTATCCCACCGTTCCTTGTCCCCTACATATATTTGAGCCTTGCTACCGTCTGATGATTCGTAGATGCATTGAGACAGGCACAAGACAGTTCGGCATGTGCCTTGGAGATCCCGTCAAGGGGTAAGTGAGGAGCTATGTGAGTCAAGGAAGGTGGGTGGAGAAAGCTTTTGGTTTTCCTTTGGGCTTTCCCAGGAGGTTGGGAGGTACAGCTCAGGAGACTTAGCCAGGTCATGACCATAGGCATTTGTAAGGATCAGAGTCCCTCTAGCCTTTAGTTAAGTGAGAGGCTGCCTATTTAAAGGAACCTCAGGATAACTCTTTTGTTAAGTGGGTGGCATATACTATAAAACTTCTTTTGAGGGTGGGCTCTAGAGTCAAAGTGCCTGAGTTCATATTTTGGCTTCAGCCTTGGAACAAGTTTGGCTTTGGACAAGTTACTTAACCTTTTGTGTGACTCAGTTTCCTTATCTGTAAAATGGGTACAATAAGAATGCCTACATCATTGGGTTTGTTAGAATGATTTGTGAGTTAATAATGCACACAAAGCACTGAGCATAGTATCATAGCACATAGAATGTACTCAATAAATACCAGCAGTTGTATTAATACATTAAGGTTTTTTTTTTCACACAGGCACTGCCTGTTGTATAGCTGTGGCTGTAGATCCTGGGACAGGTGAATAGGCAGAAGTCCCTTGAGGCACAGCATGGTGTAGAAATGGCTTGGTGAGGCCAGGGAAACAACTCATGAAGATTTCAGTTTCTTGACTTTATTTCCAATAAACAGGTTTGCAGAATATGGCTGCATTCTAGAGATCAGAAATGTTCAGTTCTTTACCGATGGCCGCTCAGTGATTGACAGTGTAGGCAAGAGGCGCTTCAGGGTCCTTCGTCAGGGCCAGCGGGATGGCTACAACACAGCCGATATTGAATACATTGAAGACCAAAAGGTAAGGGTGGCTAGTGCCAAGAATCCCAAAGCCAGGTTATTCCTGTGGCTTGGCAGATGGAGATGGTTGCAAAAAGATCCCTTAGCATCATTGGGGGCCTTGGGATTTGACATCAAATTGGTGCAGCAAAATTGAATGCTGCCGGGTTGTCATTGGGTTGTAGAGTGGCAGTGAGAGCACTCCTTGTCCTGGCTATCCCTGCTTAGTTGCTTAATTATATTTGTGGATAAGAAATGCCAAGACAGACCAACCCTTGGGCCCATTCCACTAAGAGTTAGGTCTCTGTCAGGGATATCAAAGGATAGACCTGGAGCAGGGTCTACACATGTGTATTGTTTTATCAATTTATTTATATTTTAAAATGTTTTATTTTGAGATAGAGCTTCACACATGCATTTGTAGTTCTAAATGGGAAACCTGGCTAAGAGCTCTTCCCAATAATACATCATTTGCTAAGGCAGCAAGATGACATGTCCAGTTATTCCTTTGTTTTCTGGACTAATGGGCAGAAGAGATAATAAACCTGTGTTTATTTATACTTACAGTCACTATGTAGGACACTTAATAAGTATTTGATCAGTGAAAAAAAATATATTCAACTTGGATGATAAAGTTATAAAGTGAGATACAGGCACATTCATGTCTCTCTTCCCAGTAAGCAATGAGAAAACAGATGTGAAAAATGAAAAGGAGAGAAACATAAGCCAGCATAACCTAGTTTAAGATCACGCCTCCACTCAGGCCAGTTTTCATTTCTGGTTTTCTGTATGTGTTGCTGTTTCAGCCAGTTTACCCAGCCAAATCTTTATTCTTCCTCCACCCTCAGCAGTATTTACACACAGTCCATCATCTGGCTGAGGAGCCTTTCACATACCACACAAGAGAAAGCCAGGTGGGTGGGCCTTCCCATAGGGGGACAGGATGGATGCTCAAAGAGAGTCAGGTACCAATAGTGGCTCTAGGAGTGATGGAGAAGGTACAGAATGTTTCACTTCTGCTTTGATACTTTCAGGTTCTAGGAGAGGATTGTGCTGAACTCATGGGATTACATAACTGTGTCTATGAACAAGCATCATCATGGTTTCATTCGCTCAAAAATTCTCTTAGGAATCGGATAATCAATCACTTTGGTCCAATGCCAGACAAAGATGCGGATCCTCAGGTATATAAATTGTCTTTTTGTAATTGGTTGCCCCCAGCAGATGAGAGAGCCTAGGGTTTGTGATTAGATGGATGTGTGGTTATCTAGCAAATCAAATACAGGGAACGAGATGGATCTAATGTGGTTATGTGTGTCTGGGCATTAGGCATCAGGGGTAAGACCAAAAGGAACCCAGGTGAGAATTCCAGGAACCAAAGTACGTGGATCCAAGACAGGTTTTGACAGATAAGTCAGGTGAGAGATGGGAACACAGACACAATCAGCAGGAGAACCTCGAGTGGGAGTCCAGATTCACACCATGGTAATGTGTTCGGGTGACAAGATTCACATAAAAACCAGGCTTAAGAGAAGGGTGTCCTGGAAGCTGAGACCAAAGGCTGCCACTTCCAGGGAGCTTCATAACTGTCTTACCACCCCCCCCCCCACACACACACACACACTGTTTCAGGAGCTAGGAAATAGGGCCAGGTACCTTAACGGATTCCAACTATAAGTCCACAGAAACTTTTCACTCCTGGGTCTCTCCATGCCTAATCCTGTGGATCTAGACCCTTGTCATTGTCCTCATCAGGAGTGAGCAGAAACCAGAAAATGGACCCAGTAGTTAAATTTACCATTGGCTGAGTTATACTAGAAAGCAGTTCATTGGGTTTTACTGAGTCGGTCTATTTCCTAGGGGAACAGGTCCCCTCTGAGAGATCAAGCTGCAAATGAGAAATTCTCCAGGAAAGTGGAGATGGTTAAGTTTCATCAAGCTTTGCTTGCCTGGTATAAATCAGAGGACAGCCTCTTTCTAGGACAAGACTGGAGCTATCCTAGCCAAATATTTCCCCACAATCACCTTTCCCACATTCTGAACTGGCTCTCGTATATTATCACCTCCTCCAGAACTTTCTGAATTCTTCGCTTACACACATTCCTGACTCTTTCACAATAATAAAATAGAATATGTGTATTCTGACGTCCCTACCAAAAGTCTAGTCCTGCTTACCTCTCTAGCTGTGTGAGCTTGGCTAAGTCCCTTTCCCTTTCTCCACTTTTCTCCCATCTTTGAACTGAGGCAGGTAGATGAAGAGATCTTGAAATTCTCTTCTTTCTCTTGCATTCTGAGGCTTTAAAAAACCAGCCTGTTCCTACTGGGCTGAAATAGCTTGCTCTCTCCAGACCACAAAGGTGACTCCCTTTCCCCATGTAAAAGCATCATGAATGTTGAAGCGAGAAAGGCCAATTAGTGCTTCCCAATAACCCAGCTCTGGGCCACTGTAACTCAGGACTATAGCAGAGCTCTGAGCAAGCTCATGATAGAGCATAATGTCTCCCTTCACCTTCTGGAAAGCATTCTCCCCGGGTCAGGCAGAAGATAGCGATCAGCAATGATAACAGCATCATCTACCAGAAAAAAACAGATGCTACAGAGTGATTCATAAGGACTCAGTAACAGAAAACTGAAATTTGGAGTTTCATTTCCTTTTTTATTAAGACTGTTATCATGTTGCTTTGGCAGCAGCAGCACTAGCAAACAAACAAAAAGCCAAAATTGCATTAAGTTTGATCCAGTCAATGCTACAGCTCCAGTGGTCCCAGTAATAAAAATGTTCTAAGCTTTGGGAGGAGGCTTCTTAGAAACAAACACAGATATTAACGTCAGCTTAAATATCTTTGTTAATTATCCTGGAAAAGAAAGTTCAGAATATGTCCCTCTAATATTCAACACTGATAATAGGAGGGAGAGTATATTACAGACTGCAGTGAGGGACAAAAATGAATCCAAATGGAGACACAGAGAAGCCAAGAGGGCAGTGAGGGTTGGGGCATAATTAAGTGAACCAATTTGGAGGCAGATAATCCCACATGTAGGTAATTTGAACAGAATGTGGTTAGCTACAGTCCTAAAACCAGCCTTCAGAAAATTGGGGGCAGAAAGCTCATTTCGGGCTTAGTAGGATATAAGTCACCATGTCTAAAATGCATGCCTGGGCAGCTGCTGACAAACAGAATTTTGGTGAAGGGCTTGTGTGGGATGGGGGAGGTCTTTAGTGAAAGTAAACCTGGGCAGGATACATTTCTTATGGGAATGTGTTTTCTTTCTTTTATTTTTATTATTATTTGTATTATCTTTCTAGCTTGGGCCATAAATGGATTTAAGAGGCTGCTAGAGTATAGAATTTAATATAGTTGGCACCATTAAATAGTGGCATAGCGAACCCACTTGGGGAAATCCGGACCCCTCCCTCCCCACCACCCCCCTTCCTCACCCCTCTCACCTCCCTCCTGATCCCAA
>NW_006289498.1:9661-32117 GCF_000327345.1 Myotis davidii | reverse complement strand
ATGTTTGTTATTATTTGCATTCTTATCCAAACAGATGGCAGGCTTAAATTTCCCAAGCTCTATTATTACCTCTCTGCCTTTTCCAGTGTTCTGTCAAAATAAACAGTAATTCTTGCTGGGGCAGGGAGTTAGGAGGCTGTGTGTGGAAATCATACTGAATCGTACGAAGTAAATGATAAACTTAAACTTTTTTTTGTTTGTATCAAAAACATTCATTGGAAAATTAAATTATTAAAATAATGTTAACTGTTTTATCAAATTAACAAATTAAACTGTTAAAGACATACTAAGCCAGTGATATAAAAATAATAGGATGAAGTTGACCAAAGGTTTGATCAGGTTTTTAATCTTTGATCTCATTTTATTTTTATATTATCTTTGTTGTTGAAAGTATTACAGATGTCCCCTTTTTGGAATTTTTGCAAAGTGAGATTGTTGGGCTTTGGGGCTGTGCATCATAGGCTTGGTTTCAGGAGAGAAGCTAACTGTAATTGTGGCCCCATATAGTGACATAGCATATGTGGACTATAGTGCCTTCACCCAGAAGCAAGAAAATGAAGGGAGTTAGGAACATGCAAAGCCTAAGGGGTCATGGAAATTGAAGGCCCACAAGCTGCATGCATCAGTCTGAAGGATCTTAAATAGAATCTTAGAAGTGGAAGAGACTGAGTAGTGGAGATTCCAGCTTGTAAAATCACACTGGCTAGGAAGTATAGTGAATCTGTTAGGATACTGATTTGCTTCCTTTAACAACTACCAAAAATAACTAGCTTAAACAAGATAGCAGGCATATATGTCCGGGAGGCCTAGGGCAGCTCTGTTCTATGAGATCATTCCATCCTCATAAGTTCCATCCTCACAAAGCTCTACCATCCTTTGTTGCCCTCATCCTCCTGATCACTATGTCCTTCTAGCTAGGGGAAATGGAGAGAAGAGGAGAAGGTGGAGGGCATGTGCCCCCTTCCTAGGGCATGACCCGAAAGTCAAACATATCACTTCCCTTTATATCTAATTTGCCAGAACTTTGTCTGATGGCCTCACCTAGCTGCAAGGGAGGTTGAAAAATGCCTTTTTCTGGGTGGCTATGTACCCAGCTAAGATAAGGGGAAATACACTTAGTGGCCAGATTATTATGACCACCTGACATTTGTAGGCAAATTAGCTATAATTTCATGCTGAAGTTGCTAGAGGGCCAGACCATTATAAACAGGGAAGCAGGTTGTTTACAATGACAGTAGAAGTGAGTTTTTTTTTTTTTTTTGCAGATATTTTTTTTTGCTATTCAGTAAGCATGATGTCAGATTCCTCACATCACCTTTCAACATCTCCTGGAGTCAATACCAAGAAGAATCGCTGCAGTATTGAAGGCAAAAGGTGGCCCAATGAAGTATTGATGAGGTGGTCATCATAATCGGTCCGGTCATAATAATCTGGCCACGGCAATTATCAGTCTCTGCTACACACAGAAGCAGTTTCACCTGGGATATTTACCTTGCTACTTTGCAAACCTGCACATTGATGTCAATTCCACAGGAATAAGATGAACTCATTTTGTTTCTCTGTTGCAGATTAACCCAAATGGTCCAGCCTGGTGCTGGTGGATATTAGCAGTTCTGCCGCTGGAAAGCCGTGCTCAGCTTCCGTTCCTAGCAATGAGGTCCTTGAAGGATAGACTGAATAGTATTCGGCGCATCCTCGCCTTTATAGCACGAAACCAAAACTAGTGAGAGTGAATTGATGAAAAGAAAATTTCACCCTCTCTACTGCCTAGGGGAGTCATCTTGTAAATATATCAAGTTGCAATAACATCTTAACTGAAGGAAGTATCAAATAGAGGCATTACCTTGCTGTTGATGATAGAGAGAAATTCAGTTGAAAGACCAAAGAATGTGACCTGTTAGAAACTTTCTGTGTTGAGATACTTCTTGACATGCTGCACAACTATAGCCACAGCAGAGGTGTTCAAGAGCCCAGAAAAAAAATTGCTTTTGACATAAAATTTTCTGAAAGTTTAAAGTGGTTTTGCTTTAATTCTCTTTCTTTCATCAGTGAATGACTGTGTGATTGAAATGTGAAGCAAAAATAGTAATAATCTTGCTGCATTATTTCACTGACTTGAGGCCCTATTCCAAATAGTTCAGGTTTTATAAAGCATTGTATAAAATAATATTTATACTCCTTTCTGTTTTAATAATTTATTTTTTGCACTACTGTATCCTTTTTTGTACATGTATGTTTGTAACTATTTAAGTGTGCATTACTGAATTCACTTGCTTTATTTATTGATGTAGTTAACCATGTAGCTAGAAGGAAGTAACAATACTAGAAATGTGCCATTTTTGCTTTAACCATTTTTACTAGGTTTGATTCCAGTTCTTGAACTATTTTTGTATCTCTCTAATTGGATGCTTAAAGGAACAATATAAAATACTTAAGGGATTTGCCATAGATTGTATAATAAGCCAGGATAAAGTAAAACCATCCATTTTCTATGTGTTACACAGAGCGCTTAAGGCATTATTTTTCTAGAATGAAGCAATGAATCAGAAGAGTGTCCTTTATTGCAGGCTATTATAGGCATTTATCTGAGCAATCTAATTCTGTGTTTCTTATCTCTCCCCAGTTCAGTTAGGAATGGGCTTTTTAGGCAAGATAATATTTAACCCTTCTGAGGGAATGGTTTTCAGTTAGGAATGTCACAGTGAGGCCCAACTAGCCTCCATACCCTGCCTCTTTTCAGGGTTCTTAGGGTCACAGCCTGGGCAGCATGTGTGGAAATACTTGATGAAGGACTGTCCATTATGAAAAGTGCAAAGAAGCTGGTAGAAAAGGTAAAATGCTTAAAAAACAACCCAAACTATCATTTTGGTTTTTTTAATCTTTTTAAAGGAACCAAAAAGTTAATTCATGATTTTATCTAGCAATTGCCTAGTTGCATTGGGCCAAAGATTTCAATATGGGGAAGAATGGTGGGTAAGGAGATAAGAGTGAGCCCTGGTTTAGCTTGCTTTAGAGTTAGTGTGGTTCCTTTGGTGCCAGGCCAACCTGAAAAATGGCGTATGTATGCGAGTGTTATAATAACAAGAGTGAAAAGATTAGGGCAGGGAAGAAGTGAATCATGCCATTTGTGCATTTAAGAAAATGGCCATCCCCCTCCACACTGTGATTCAGAACTGCAGCAGTGTGTTGTTTATTTGAAGTCTGTCCACTCTTTTAAGGTGAGAGGTTAATGCCTCAAGTAATGCCTCTGACTTCTTGCATCATCACCTGTGGCCAGAAACAGAAAAGGCAGAATGAGATAATCTGCACTTTCTTAATGGATGCTATGTTGTCAGAGCATCATGTTACCAGGTTTGATGTTTGGAGCCAGACTGGGCTGATGAAGAATGGAAGGACAGGCATGGTTACTGCCCAAGCGAAAGCTACCAGACTCCAGGAGCATTATATTACAGACTATGCCTCCAACTTGGTACACACCATGTGGTCATAACACAGTCCTAGTATAACAGTTTCCTATTATCTAGTGTAAATGTAACACCTGCCCCCCCCCAAAAGGGTCATAAGCATCTCCACTTGCTAGATGTGTTACTTTTGTGATTTCACTTTTCTTCCTGAGCCCGCGTTTCCTCATCTGGAAAATAGTAATGATAAATACCACATATAGGGTTGTTATGAACATCAAATGACGTAATATATGTAAACCAATTAGCAGGATGCCTAGCATATAGGAGACACTCAACAAATAATAGATATGATTAGATTACTCATTGTTACAGAATTTCATCAGGGCCCCATATTTGCATAAAATGCTACCTTTACACACAATACTCATCTCTAACCCCTTTAAACTCAGTTGCACCACTGAGTATTGGACCATAATCTGATGCTTTACAGATAGTTCCTTTTGGAGTCAAGTCTGTTTTGGAAAGTGAGAAGACTAGGAAACAAATAAGGCTCAGGGATAAAGGAGAATTCTGAGTCGGCACATTGTTTTTATTTCAATGGAGCTAAAAGGTATTGTTTGGAGGTCTAAAATTTCTAATTAAATGGAAACCTTGAGTTTTAGCTCCATTAGAATAACCAACTCATCACTCCCTGCTCTCCAAAATGTATTTAAAATCTTGGCCATGCCAGGGTGAGTGAATTTTACAATCTATGACTTTTGTGCTTAGTTCATGGTGTTTCTTTTTTTCTTTAAATATATTTTATTGATTTTTTACAGAGAGGAAGGGAGAGGAATAGAGAGCCAGAAACATCGATGAGAGAGAAACATCGATCAGCTGCCTCTAGCACACCTCCCACTTGGGGATGTGCCCGCAACCAAGGTACATGCCCTTGACCAAAATCGAACCTGGACGTTTCAGTCTGGAGACCGATGCTCTATCCACTGAGCCAAACCAACCAGGGCTCATGGTATTTCTTTATGCTGCCTCAACAAAAATGTATTGTGAACCCACTATGTACCAGGTACTGAGCCAGGTGGTTTCACATACATGAGCCTGTTACGTCATTTTATTTCTCACATCCACCCTGTGAGATCACATCGTCTCCAGATTGGATGAGAAAGCTGAGGCTCGGCAATGTTAAATACGTTGCCTAAGTAACATAGTCAGCCAGTAAGTAGCCAAGCTTGTTATTGAACCCATTACTTTGCAGATTTTTAACATTTTAAATAGTTTGTGTTATACATAATTTTATTAAATAGACATGACAATCAACTCAAAAGTACCCCAGAAACTCTCAGTGAGAAGTTGCAGGTAAGTAAAATTAAATTACCCAACATATCTCTACTTAATCTAGGTAGAAAGGGAAGTTTGAATTGTTAAAATAAAATTCCACACCATAGAATGCTTCATGTTGAGTGAGTATGTAACTCCAGCAAATGTAGATCTTGGCAAGGAAAAATTTTACTTTGCTCTCAGTAGCTTAGATACACATTTGGGTGGTTTTACAGCAAGCTTTTGTTTTAGTGGTGGGAGGCAGGATGCAAGGTTCAGCCTTGGCTTTCTTTGGGAGGTACTTGAATGGGGTAATTAGTTAGCCGTGACCATTTTCACCTCTTATGCATTGATTTTGCAGCAAAGCTTAGGAATGAAGATTATACAGCGACATAAAGCTAAGTTTAGCCAGGAGGACAAGACTTCTCCTTGGTAGACAGTGCCATTTATTTGGTTAGGTTTTCCTGTCTATCTGACCCAATCTTTTTCTAGTAGATTGTTGTGTGTGTGTGTGTGTGTGTGTGTACACTAGGTACCAGGCAGACATGCCTATCTGCTTTGTACTATATTACTGCTGCTAGCTAGCAAACAGCAAAATTTAGAAAATGGAATCTGATAAAGTTAATTTTTGGTAGACAACTCAGAAAAAAAAAGAGTGATTACCCCTGACTTAGGGGGGCAGGGGAAGTATTTCAACAATTTGCCTTTCCTGTAGGCTGACTGCTTGTAGATCTGTGGGGCTAGTCAAGTCACTGCACATGTGGCACTTCCAGCTCTGTCTGTGGAGCTTGCCTGGGCTCAGATAATCCCCTGTGACTGGCTATTGGAGCAATGGAGCTCCCGAAGCTGGCTCACAGCACCCAGAAGTCTCTGAACTGTCAACAGGTTGCACACTGTTGATGGGCTGGAATCCACTGGGGACTGTGATTCCCTAGGCCGACTCTGTTTCCAAGATGGATTTTTTTTTTCAGGGACTTATTCCTTGAGTTCTCAACATGCTGACTTTGCATCCATTCTCATTTACCAAGGCAGAATCATAGCAGAGGTATGGATCATCTAAACAGGCAAATGGAAAGCAACTGAAATAATGGACAAGGACAGATTTTTCAGTCCGTTCTCCAGCTTGTGGATTTTTTCCCTTGAATTAAAAAAACATATAATAGTAATGGTTAGAATATTCAATTTTTTTTTTGCAGGCAGAATTTTTTTGTTGAAGTTTTAATTCATGATCAAAGACAGATCTGAAAAGCAGCTGGCTGCCTGGGCTGCAATTTGTGGCCCTCCCTGAATGCAGAGAGGGAGAAGGAAAAAGAGCTGTGTAAAACGTATGTGTTCAATTCCTCCTAGAATGATAGCTCCTGCCATTCAACTATTTTATAATCTGGGTTTTGCACATCCAGAGGTGAAATGAAGACATTTTCACTAACAATTGGGTATTTGCAAATGCACTAAGTTTACCTTGAGTGAGAAGTGCCTGTAATATCTGTTCCTGGTGTCATTTTGAAGATTTGCTTCATGATTTTGTAGCCTTTTAAAAATTTGTCACAGCAAATGTGATAAACAAGTTTACAAAGCAACACTGTAGCTTATACATCATTTAAAAAGTTGTTTAACAGGCATCTATTGTCAATGCAATAACAATAAACATAAGGAGAGCAAATAGGTCAATGTGGCATCACAAGCTTATCTTAGATAAACTAGTTCCATCATTTTATGCAATTCTCAGTAATGCCAGGAGTAAAATATCAAGCAACCCATTGACACATTGGCAAAAATGTCTGTTTGTTATTCCAGTTGTTTGTTGAGCAGCTATTTTACTCTCATACTGTAATGAAATGAAAGGGGAATTAAGATAATGCTTTTTTCTGCCATATTGCTATTCAACTACCTCTTTATGCTTGATTTCTCTTTAGGATTTTCTTTCCTCCAAATCTGTGCAAAGAAAAGTTTCAGCTCATCTAAGTTGCAATAACAATGTAATATAGACAGTCTCTGTAAAAGCTGTTTATTCATTAAAAAATGTTTTCTATTGTCTCACTGTGTATCTAATCCAGCTCCACCTATATGTTAGGGCAAAAGTTACCCAAATACTTTCATTTTGTTGGAAGCCGAATAGAGGGGAAAGCAATTGAAACATCTATTTTGTTCATGTTCCTATTGGTGGTAATACTTTTGACCGGAAGATCTTTCAAGGAAATAGGCCTGCACTCAGATAGCAAGCTCTTTGTACAGTGAGGAAGGTGTGAACTGATTAATGTGACATGTTCTGAAAACCTGGCTATAGATTAATTGGTTTTAAGCATGTTTCAGAAAGGCTTGTTGTTTAAAAATTATGTTGAAGCATTTTGCCAATAATCTACCCTCAGCTTATTGTAAATCCATTCATATATTGAGTTTGCTTAAAGCAGAGCACACTACCTACTCTGTTTTCTTTGGCATTTTAAAAGTGTTGATGAAAGCAAATTACACATTTTTATTTCAGTTAAACAGTTTCTCAACAATAGGCTAAAGCTAAGGCCCAAAGTGTGAACCTTTTGACAGGAAAATTGGTAACTGACTGGGACAGTGAACAATATTGACCAAACCGATACTAGTGAGAGAGTTTAGCAACAACTCATCTTATTTCCAGGACCCATTTTATCCCATGCTGCTGACAACTTTATACAGGTTCTGTTTTACCACCGAAGAAACAAATGACATGGGAGTGGGACAATTAAAAAAATGAAATGATAGAAAATTCCACTTGGGCTGGACCTTATTCTTTATAAAAGGATATTTTGGGAATTGATAAAAATCCGAACTCCTCCCCAACTAGGTCCCAGAGGGAATGCTTGGCTCTGTTGGTTGTTGCCTTTCTGTGCCCAGTCTGCCACATTCCGGCTCTCAGGAGGTAGTATACACTCTGGTCAAAGGAGCAATCTTCCCTCCAAGGCAGTTCTACCCAGAATTCTGGCATAGCTCTCTCTCTGGAGAACTGTGTTGGATCATCTAAAAAGAAACTCTGGTTTACAGTTGTCCCCTAGGCCTTGAGCAAAGCCAACACTTTGTCTCCTTTCCTTTGGATCCACTCTGGCAGATTTCAGTTGTCTAGGGCCAAAGATGCCTCTCTGGAAGGGACTTCCAGTCTCAAAATGAGATAGGGGCAAGAGAAGGGAAGGGAAAATGCCCTAGGCTCACAGGCTTCCAGATACTTAAACTTTCCCTTCTGCTCTTACATTTGATTTCTTCACTCCCAGGAGGGGCTGAGGTGAGATGGGAAGGGGCTGGTGGCAATACTCCTCAATATTTGCTTCTCCCTGGTCAAGGCAGAAAGTACAGGTGCACTGACTAGATCTCTAAAACCACTTACCCCTCCCTTTCCAGTTTTCTGTTACTGGTTTTCCCATTTCAACCGAGGCTCATGCTGACTGGTCATTCATGTTTGCTGTCCTCTTACACACATGGATTAGCAAATGTTGCATTACAAAGCCCTGAAAACCGCTTTCCTCCACTTACTCAAGTGCTCCCTTCCAAACCTGCCTTCAGAATGCTGCCTATCTTCCAGTAAGTCGATAGTAACAATTTTTGGATGCCACAAGTGCAACAAAATTAAGTCCTGAAATAACCCACTTACTCTAAATCCAGTTTTGCTATAAAAGTCTTGCTTCTCTTGGATTTTAGAGGCGCATTATGGGAATATTCAACACAGTCATGGGAACAGGGGAGATTGCTGCCCCTTTGGTTCATCAGGTAATATGGCTATTCCTAGCTTGCAACGACATTCTCAGGACCATGTGCTCCTCCTACAAGGCCAAATGAGCACTTTCATCAGAGAACCAGTAGTTGGGTTGGAGGGAGCATTATGTCTACAAATGAAGTTAAGCCTTTCCATTTTAGACCGTGTACAGAAATGAGTTCCAGTTGGAGGGAGGGAAGGAGGCAGAGAATGATTGTGGAAATGGATAATCATGATAATCAAAGTGGTACCCTTTTCATCTTCTGGGCAGAACTTCATGCATCCTCTTCCCCTACTGATTGGGTTTGATCTTCCATGCCAATTGGGAATGTCACTTATGCTCACACCAAAACTGCAGTCATGTCTTCAGGAAATATGTCATGTTCTTACACTCTTAGGCAGCCAAAGGCCCAGCTAATGTTTGTTGAGTGTTCACTCTGTGCCAGGCTCTTTGCCATGAGTAGATCTCAATTCCCATGTTGTAGGTGAGTAAA
Organism: Myotis davidii; assembly: GCF_000327345.1. Taxonomy (NCBI): domain Eukaryota; kingdom Metazoa; phylum Chordata; class Mammalia; order Chiroptera; family Vespertilionidae; genus Myotis; species Myotis davidii. The sequence goes on along the minus strand of NW_006289498.1, from coordinate 23,190 downwards.
TTGCAGGGTGGTTGTGATTTGTATGAGCATGTGGATTAAAACATAGGCAGTCTGATTGCAGAGACTGCACTCTTTCTTTTTTTTTCCTTTTTATTGGATTTATTGGACCCTGGTTAACAAAATTATACAGGTTTCAGGTGCACAATTCCACAATACATCTCTGTATATTATGTTCACTGCCACAAGTCAAGTCTCCATCCATCACCATTTATTCCCCCTATAACCCCCCCTCCATCTCCCTTACCTTCCCTCCAGCCCGCCTCACCTGAGGAGTCACCACACCATTGTCCCTGTCTTTGAGTTTTTTTTCTCTTTTGCTCAATCCCTCCACTTCCCCACCCATCCCTCGTCTCCACCCTGACAGCTGTCAGCTTGCTGTCTATGAGTCTGTTTCTATTTTGTTTGTTAGTTCATTTTATTCATTAGATTACATATATAAGTGAAATCATATGGTACTTATCTTTCCCTGACTGGCTTATTTCTCTTGGCATAATGTTCTGCGGAATCGAACCTGGGATCCTTCAGTCCATAGGTTGATGCTCTATCCACTGAGAAAAACCAGCTAAGACTGGTGCATATATTCTTTTGAATTAGTGTTTCGGGTTTCTTCAGATAAATTTCCAAAAGTGGAATCAACTGGACCATAAGGCAGTCCCATTTTTAATTTTTGAAGATAACTCCATACTGTTTTTCACAGTGGCTGCACCAATCTGCATTCCCACCAACAGTGCATGAGAGTTCCCTTTTCTCCACATCACCAACACTTGTTTGTTGATTTATTGATGGTAGTCATTCTGACAGGTGTGAGGTAATATCTCATTGTGGTTTTAATTTGCATTTCTCTGATGATTTGTGACATTGAGTATCTTTTCATATGTCTGTTGGCCATCTGAATGTCCTCTTTGGAAAAGGATCTATTCAGGACCTTTGCCATTTTTAATTGGATTTTTTGTTTACCTGGTATTGAGTTTTATAAGTTCTTTATACACTTTTCTTATTAACCCCTCATCTAATGTATTCAGTGGTTTGTCTTCATTTTGTGGATGGTTTCCTTTGCTGTGCAAAACTTTTTAGTTTGATGTAGTTTTATTTGTTTATTTTTTCTTTTGCTTCCCTTGCTCAAGGAGATATATCAGAAAAAATATTGCTGCAAGAAATATCCAAGATTTTACTGCCTATGTTTTATTTTCAGATTTTTGTGGTTTTAAGTCTAACATTTAAGTCTTTAATCCATTTTGAGTTTATTATTGTGTAAGGTGTAAGAAGGTGATCTAGTTTCATTTTTATACATATCTGTGCAATTGTCCCAACACCATTTATTGAACAGAATATCTACCCCCTTATATGTTTTTGCCTTCTTTGTCAAATATTCATTGACTATAAAGGCATGGATTTATTTCTGGAAAAGCTTACACTCTTAATGGCTGTTATGAGCTGCCCATCTTGCAGTGTCATAGACCCAGGAGAACAACTCAGCTCATGGATTCCCAGTGTGAAACTTCTAGTAACAATGACATCAACTGAGCAGCAAGAGCACTCCCATTTACTTAATGTAAACTCTGGGCTGGGCACTATGCTAAACATGATCTTGTTTAGTCCTGAGGGAAGTGCTATTATTACCCAGCTTTTACAGAATAGGATGCTGTGGCTCAGAAAAACAAAGCAAGGAAGACCATGCAGCTAAGAAACAGGGAGGCTGGGCTTGGCACCCAGGCTGTCTGATCCCACAATTGTTATTCTTACTCTGCAAGTTAGACGGCCTCTCATGAAGCCAGCCATTCTCCCCACTTCTTGGACCTTGACTCCTGTATTCTAGCATACTCTTGCTCATTATAGTCCCCCAAGGTCTTACCCAGCTTTGGTCTTTGGAGCCTCCTCCATAAGGGCCTTTCTCTCTAATGACTACAAAGTACAAACCCCGTGATTGTCAACACAGCTTGTCCAGCTCACTCTTCCCCTGACCCACCTCTGTGGTTGCTTTGAACATTCTTGTGTCACTGGAAAAAAATGTGGAGTATAAATTTGAAGACTCAAAGGGTAAAATGTATGAGAACATTCTAATGCTAAACCCTGTAGTTCTAGAGTTATACATCCCAGAGCTGGACGAGGCCTTAAGAAACCAGCGAGCCCAAGTTCCTGCTTTTTGCTGGTATTGTAACCCCTTTTTCAGATAAGAGAACTGTAGTTGTACAACAGTGTTCCAGGTTATTTCATGAAGTAGTAACCAACATAGAGCCTAATATTTGATACACACTCCTTCTGATGGGGGTGTCTTAGAAATGAGGGTCTCATTGAAAAGAACAAATTTTAAAGCAGCAGCAGCAGCAGCAGCCTATTTGGAAAAGTCCCCTTGGGGATTACTGTTTCTCTGACTTCCTCACCCCATCCCTTTTCTACTTAAATTGCTTCTATATTCAAGGAGGTTTTCTCACACAACCTGGGAGGAAATTTATCCCCTCCACAGAAGTTTGGGTTCAATGGATCTGTGGTAGGCTGCTATAGCCTGGGCAAGAGGAGTCCTTAATAATCACATCTGCCAGTTCAGATGCCCCTCCACTCCTAATTGTTTAGGTGGTCATGGAAGGAGTTGAGATCTACATCCCAGCAAGGAAGAAAATTTAACTTGGGAATCCTGATCCAGTATAGACAGCCCTGCAATACGCAGTGCTTTCCATGACATTAATTCATTTATCTATCAAATATTACTCAGTAAAGTGTTGTGGTTGAGAACACAGACTCTAGAGTCAGACTATTTAGGTTAGAATCTTGCCCCCCACCACTTACTACCTCGGTGACCTTAAAGAAATTACTTTAGGGCTCTATGACTCAGTTTCCACAGGTGTAAAAGGATGGTTATAAGAATATCTACCCTATAAGGTTGTTGCAAAGAGTATATGAGCTGAGGCTTATCAATAAGTGCTAACTTCTTAACCATTAGTCACTTGTTAGATCCCAGGCTTCTTCTCATCATTTTAATTTGTCAGAATATGGCCCTCTCCAGCAGACCATCAAAACATATGAAGCCTTGCTTTTTAAAAGACAGATCATCAAAAAGCTTCCTATGTTCCCCACCCCAAATAGACATCTATTATCTTGTTTAGTAGGAAAACCAGAAGCAAGAGATTTGAGGGTTGGTTCATAGGTCCTACAATCCCATCAAGTATCTGGTCTCTTTCCATCTTTCCTGAATGTTCTTAAAGCCCCTTAATGAAACAACTTCACAGAGAAAAGGAGGCCATCAACCCAGTCTCTCCTGCTGACGGCCAGATACCTGAAAGGAAGGGCTTTGTTGGCCACTAGCTCTCCATGGCTATAAACCCATAGATGAAGGAATTTTTTAAGTGGAAAGGGGCCCTAGCCTGTTTGGCTCAGTGGATAGAGTGTCATCCCGAAGGGTCCTGGGTTCGACTCTGGTCATGGGCATATACCTCAGATGTAGGCTTCTTCCCAGCCCAGGCTCTGGTCGAGGCGTGTGCAGGAGGCAACCAATCAATGTCTTTCTCTCACATTGATATTTCTCTCTGTCTTTCCCTCCTCTTCCACTCTCTCTAAAATCAATGGGAAAATATCCTCGGGTGAGGATTACCAAATAAAGTGGAAAGGGGTTCTCCTTGGAACAGGTTGTAATATGTTACTGCTTTTTTCATTAATTAATGAGCTGAATAAAATATTTGACGCAATAAATAAATAAATAAAGTAGAAAAAGGGTCTTCTAGTGCTTACTTCTACCTCAAAGTTCTGATGGAACGATGACCCCTATAGGAACTGCCATGAAAAAAAGGGGCTCAGCTACAATGGTAATTCTTAGTCCAGGCCCTACAAGGGTATTAATACCTCCATTTACTTATTAATGGAACAAATATTTATAGCACACATGTATGCTAATATTGGGCTACAGAGAGGAATACAACACCATTTGTTCCCTTGAGAGGCTTTCAGCCTAGGGAGGAAAACAGCATTACAGAGTATGGTGGTATCTCAAAAGAAAGGCAATCTTGCTTGGGAAGGTGTTCAGGGAAGGCTTCTTGGAGGAGGTAATATAGGAGCTGAATCCTGAAGGGTGATAAGAGAAGAGAAAGTTTGAAGAACACACCAGTCGGATGAAACACATGAAAAAAAAATCTAGTGGTCCATAGAGAGAGCCCTGGTCAGTCGTACTGAATATTTTGAGCAATTCAGCCTGGCAGAGCACAGGGCTCAAGGCATGGCAGTCCCTGACAGGGAAAAGGGCCTGATTTCTCACACGTTTGTTTAATCCTGATGGAAACCACCAGCTGGTCTCCGGGCAGGCCTGTGCAACTGGCTTCTGATATATGGAAAGAGGGCTAGTGCATGTGGACACAGCTGGCCGGCCAAGTCAAGTTCATCAGGTAACCACCCTGTGAGTCCACTCGGCACAGCCTGATTCCTGGTGCTGGGCCCGGGAGATGACTTAGTGTTTGGACCAGAAGAAGAAGAGTGAGTGGGATGTACATATTTTGAGGAGTGAGCAGAGTGTTCAGAGGGAAGCCAATCTGTTTCTGTTCCGCTTGTTTGTTTATATTATTTTTTAGATTCCATATGTATGTGAAATTATTTGTCTTTCTGACTGACTTATTTCACTCAGCACAATACCCTCTAAGTCCATTCATGCTATTGCAGATGGAAATATTGCATTATTTTATATGGTTGAGTGATATTCCATTGTATATATGCATCAATTTTTCTTTACCTATTTATCATAGATACAGAGAACATGTTGATGGTTGCCAGGTGGGAAGTGGGGGTGTAGGGATGGGTGAAAAAGTTGAAGGAATTAAGAAGTACAATTTGGTAGCTACAGAAGAGTCATGGGGATGTAAAGTACAGCATAGGGAATCTATATATATAAAAGCCTATGCAACCATTATGGTGGAACAACCAGAACGACCAGTCGCTATGACATGCACTGAGCAGGCAGGCAGGCAAGTGGTTAGGGGAGAGCAAACAGGCAGGCAGGCAAGCGGTTAGGGGCAAGTGGTCCCAGATTGCGAGAGGGCACAGGCCAGGCTGAGGGACCCCCCCCCCACCCAAGAACAAATTTTGTGCACCGGACCTCTAGTCCTAGATAATAAAACCCTAATAATCAACCAAATGGAGGAATGACTGGAGGAACAACCAGTCACTATGATGTGCACTGACCACCAGGGAGCAGACGCTCAATGCAGGAGCTGCCCCCAGCCTGCAGGCCCAGACCAATGGTGGCAGCAGGGGGCAGGGCCAGCAAGTAGGCAGCACCAGACCAGCCAAGGTGGGTGCCAGCATGGGCCGCCCAATTGCCCCACCGGTCACCCCATAGAGGGAGGTGACCAGCAGTGGTGGTGGGGGTGGAGCCGGTGAGTGGGTGATGCCAGGCCAGCCAAGGCAGGTGCAAGCAGGGTCCCCTATTGCCCCAATGGTCACCCCACAGATTGGCCTTGGTTGCAAGCCAGGCCTAGGGACCCTACCCGTGCTCAAATTTCATGTACTGGGCCTCTAGTATAGTCAATAGTATTATAACAACTATACTATATATGGTGTGAGATGGGTACTAGATTTATCACAGTGATCACTTCATAAGTTATATAAATGTTTAACCACTAGGTTGTATACCTGAAACTAATATAATATTGCATATTAACTATAATCAAAATAATAAAAAGTTACTTAAAAAAGGAAATAGGGAAGGCAGGGGTGGAGTGGGCGAAAAAAAGCTGCTGACAAGACTGGAGTAGAGGCTTGTGATTTATAAGACCTGAAGGCTTTGGGAAAATGAATCCAGATCAATCTTCTCACCCTGATCAACCAAACATAAACCAGGGCCCTGTTGTGCCAGGAGCTGGCTCACACTGGCTCATGAAGGCCAATTGTTAAGATATCAGAAATTTTACAAGCTGGACATTAAACACAGCCATTATTTAAAAATAAATTTTGTAAACTTACAATTAAATAAATTAAAGACACAGTAATAAATACTCAAAACTTATCACTTCATAATTATTGTACTACTTTTTACTCTTACCTATACTCTTGAAGTTACTTAGGTCTACTGCATCTTTGTTATGGGAAATGTTATATAATGCTATGCTACTGAGCATCTCTTTCCAAGTCCACATTCAGTGATGTCAGGTTGGTTGCAGAAATCAGCCGTGGTGGGAGTATTTACACCACACTAGAAATCAGGGCTCCCCTCCCAGAACACTGGTTGCTATGTTTTTACCAGCATTGTCTCTGAGTTTTTGTTCTCAGTCTCTAAACTGACCTCTAATGCCAAGAGTCATTTCCAGGAAAAAGCAATCCTGAAAATGAATTTATGTGTACATGTGAAGTGCTAGCGGTCCAGATTTGGGGTTTTGGCACTTAGATAATTTTTGCTTCAACAGAGATCTTCTGGAGACATCATGATGGTATGATTTTAAAAAGATTTTTTAGGCCAGCCTTTGCAGAGGCTGTTGAAATGTACATAATAGACAACTATCTTCTCTGGTTTCGTTTGTCATCACTCCACACACACACTCTTCAAACCACAAGACTGAAACTATTCCCCCTGTCTAGGATTTCAGTGGAATTAAGCAATTAAACCCTCATGATTCATTCCACTAAAATCATGACAAAATGTCCTGGCCAGTGTAGCTCAGAGGTTGGATGACCTATGAACCAGGAGGTCACGGTTTGATTCCTGGTCAGGGTACATGCCCAGGTTATAGGCTCGCTCCCCAGTGTGGGGCGTTCGAGAGGCAGCCGATAAATGATTCTCTCATCATTGATACTTCTATCTCTCTTCCCTCTCCTTCCTCTCTGAAATCAATAAAAATATGTTTTAAAAATAAATAAATAAAATCATTACAAAATGGATTTACAGGTCCCCAGGAACTCCCAAATAGAGAGGTCTCCTTTTACTACCACCACACAAAGGTAAATACTACTACTGATACTACTACATACAGGAAGCAGTTAATCAGTGATGTTTTTCTCTCATCAATGTTTCTATCTCTCCTTCTCCCTTCCTTTCTCTCTAAAAATCAATAAAAACATATTTTTTTAAAAAAGAGCGGGGGTGGACTGGAGGGAGTCAATGGTGGGGGACGAGGAAGGGGAGACTTATGTAATACTTTCAACAATAAAGAATTATTTTTTAAAAAGTGTAGTTCTGACTGTCTTTTTATCCTTCATTGGTTTCCACTATTCAAAATTGCTGCTTTGTGAGGAGTAGCATTATATCTCTTCCAATGCCTCTCTTGCCTTAACTGTGGGGCCATAGAGCATTCTGTCTATTTTGGCTAAAGAAAAGAGGCCCTTAGATTGAGCCCAGAGATGTATATGTGTGGGCCAATAAACAAAACAACTTCATTTTACTCTTTTCAAACAGAATTTTAGTTGTGTCACTTCTACTAACAGCCATTGATTAGGGAAAATTAATGACTATCAATTTACAAAACAGGATTATGAAAATTTTCAGAATCAGAGCTAGATAGATGAACTCTTGGGGTAACACTTTTCATTGACCTAAAACCACATGGAAAAAAGAAAATAGTGTATTTATGATAGTAAAAACATGACATTAGTATATAACCTTTTTAGATTAACAGTATGATCTTTATAAGGGTAGTGGGACCACATTCTAAATCATTTTCTCCAGAGCTTACCTTGAGGAATATGATTGCCAAATGTTTCTAGATATATTCATCCATCTGGTCCTTGGAACATGAGTTGATAATTGTACTGGAACTAGCTACCATTAGATGAGCCAATTTGAAGTCCAATATTTCATCTAGAAGAATATCAGAGCAGGTGGTTTAAGAACTCCAGATGTTTTAATTTGGGTAAGTGCAGCAACAAAGCATGCTGGAGCTTCAATAGAGGACTGGTAGAGAAGAGGAGGTAGGTGGTATTAGATAACATTTTTTTTGGAGGGGGAGGCGAATTAGCTTGGTTTGACCTTAGAAGGATAGAAGGAATAGAATAGTAAAACCTCCCAAGTCAGTAGTACCCAAGGGAGCGTGGCAAACTTGGGGAAATAAACATTTGTCACTGTTGTAGGCTAAATTGTATCCCATGTGAAATTCATATGTTGAAACCTTAACCACTTGCACTCAGTACGTCAGAATGTGACTGTATTAGAAGATACGGCCTTTAAGGAGGTGATAAGTTTAAATGAAGTCATTAAGGTGAACCCCAATCCCATATGACTGGTGTCCTTATAAGAAGGGAGAGAGCCACATGAGGAAGTGAGAAAGTGACCCTCTGCAAGGCAAGGAGAGAGGCATCAAGAGAAACCAGATCTGCCACACCTTGATCTTGGACTTCTAGCTTCCAGAACTGTGAGAAAATAAATTTCTTCTGTTTAAGCCACCAGTCTGTGTTATTTTGTTATTGCAGCTCTAGCAAATAAATACAGTTCTTCTCTTTTATGTCCTAGGCTCTAAATGCCTTTCCAATATTTGTGGACGTGCCCATTGATGAGTATTGATGGCTGCATCAAGATAGAGTTCCTAGTTCAATATAGAGAGTGTTAGGGGGCAAGTTGCCATGTCTACTGCCTACTGGTGGCAACTATAGTAGTATCCTGAGTAAGCTAGTAATGCAATGCAATGGTCATTGTTCTGGCTTGCATAGACCTGAGCTAGGCTCCCTAGCTCTTCTAGAGCCTCTGTGAGCTACCAAAAACCTTTACATAAATACATTTTCTCTCTAAATTAGCTAGAGGTGGTTTCTGTGGCTTATAGTTAAGACCACTAACTGCTATGATTCAGTTCCACATCTGTATCTTGAGAGTAACTCAACTGCAAGTGTTACTAGATGTCAGAAGCATTCAAAATTGGATTGTGAAAGCCTCAGGGTTCTCAGTAGTCAGGCAATTTTGAGCAGTGCTCTAGCCATTAGAGATGCTGGCAAGAGGAACACCTGATCTGAGGTGGGCTTTTTCTTTTTCTTTCTCCTCCTCCTCCTCCTCCTCCTCCTCCTCCTTGTTCTCCCCCCCCCCTTTTTTTGTCTTTCCATTTTGTTCCTCATCCTTGGCCAATGCCTTGGCTAAGCCACTGGGCTCCACAGACATAGTTCAGCCCTAAGTGAGGCCCTTGGGAGAAAGTCACCTCTGTGAGCCTTACTCTCTAAGAGTTTGGGCTCTCTTAGGAATTAAAGCTGCCTTAAAATGCATCCCCCACCACCCTATCCCAGGCCTTAATGATACCATATTATTTATGTGTAAACTTTGATTCTCTATTACTTGGAAACCAAGGCTCATCCTGGGACACAGTGGCAGCTCTATATCTATAAGAAAGAATATCTATATATCTATTAAGGGTAGCAAATAGTTACTAGTGGGAGGTGGGAGGTGGGGATACGGGCCAAAAAGAAGGACCACTGTGTGTGGCCAGGGAGCTATCTTGAAGCTGAGTTAACATAGCAAGCACACTATTTCTTTTTAGGCGGGATGTGATAGAAGAGCAGAAATAGCAAACATCTCAATATGTCTTTTTTCACTCTTAATATTTAAAATATAGGTTGTCCTTATCAAATAAGGCTTTTATTATTTTTATTTGAGGGTAACTTTGAGTGGTAGTTCCCCCAAACTGTTCCTTGGTGCCTCCGTTCCTGGGCAGGAGGCATCTAAGGTCACAATGTTTTATCAGCCGTTCAGCTCCAAGTTTAATTTTTGTTCTTAGGGACTTATGCTGTTCCTCAGCCAGCTGCCTGGGGCCTGATTTCTGGTTGCCCACACACTTAACTCTGCTCACTGTTCTCCCAAGCACAGGATTCAGGGCTTTTCTGGCTTCACCCTTTGGGCCTAGAGCATAAATCTTAGCTGATTATTTTTTAACGTGACCTCAGGTTTTCCAGATTTCTGATACTGCCAGCTCTTCCTTTGCCATTCCTTATCAACTCTCCAGTTTCCCCCATTCCATTCCAGCCTGTGGAGTCTAGGCATGACGATGAAGCTAGTCGTTTAACAACAGCATACACAACTAAAGGGGAATTCCCTTCTTTTTGGAAACCCAATAGGATTATTTAATTGAAAATGTCAAAATACCATACAAAACAAAAAAACCCAGGAGACAAATTGAATTTGTCTGAGGTAGAAGGCTTGCAAGTATTACTCAGCATGAAAGAGCACATTATACTTAAATTATACCCAATCCCTAATTGAATAGTTATTTAACTTTGTTTTAACTATTTTTTATTAGGGTAAATAAAATAAAGGTCAGTAGAGTAAAGGTTTCTATAGCAACCTGGCAGCCACACCTCTTGTAACCTATGAAATCATTAAATTCCAAGGTGTAACTAGGTCAGAGAAGAGCCTTATGGGAATTGGCTGACCAATGGTTATATAACTGGAATAAGTGAAGATTACAGCCCACACATCCAAGAGGAGACAAGTAGGTATTTACAAATGTCTGAATCTGCCTCATACTGCCTTTTATTAGAAGGGCCTTCAATTGGTGGTGGGAAGAGGGGGTTGGGAGTATATGTGTTATGTATGTGTCTTCAGGATAAGAGGGGTGCTCTAAAGAGTGGAAGGACAAAATCTGAGAAAGAAAACCTAAGGCTCAAGTCTGAAAAGCCTGGTGCTACTCAGACTGGGTGATTGATCCCTGCTGGTCTGCTACCCTGGCAAGAGTGGACCGGCCTCTTTTGGGGGGGGCGGGGGGGATGGGGCAGATGTGTATAAGTCAGCTGTATTTGAAACTAAAGCAATGTGTGGGCAAGAAAACAGGGAGACCAGGATGGGCATGCTGCCAAGTTAAAAAAAAAAAAGAGAGACCCAATAAACAAAAACCTTAGGCCTGGAAACCTTAGGATTTACCAAGGTTATAAAGGGGTAAAGTACCCCATAGAATAGATACATAAGTTGCAGTCTCCATTCTCCCTTATCCCACAACTTATAACAATCACAAATTTTTATCTATGCCTCCAAGTGTCAGTTAGAAATTTGATGTTTAGTACAGAGACTGCTGGAAATGAATACCCACCATTAGTTTCCTTTATCTCAGCACCAACTCTGCAAACCAGATGTAAATAGATTAATCAACATACTTTCATTTAATGTGGGAAATTGCAGCGCATTATATAAGGCAGCTATTTTATTTTGCATCTGCTGATGAGAACAGGGCTTGACATAGAGAAATTTATTTCCAGTCTGGGTAATACAATGAAGAAGAGAGAGAGAGAGAGAAAGAGAGAGAGAGAGAGAGAGAGAGAGGCATTCTATTTTCTCAGCATCTGTGGGAGGAAAGCCTATAACCTGGTCAACATCAGCCCCATCAGAGGGGCCAGAGTCCCCATTCTCACCAACTACACAAATGCTGGGATGCTGTCCAATTCCTGGGCCCTGGAAATTGCTCCTTTGTCAATCTCTCTTATATCTCAGAACCCATTTCTGCCCTCCCGATCTGCCCAACAACACGCTCAGGCACATATTTATTGTCTTTGATCACATTTACCTGAGAGAAGGCAGGAGTGGAAGACTGAAGAATGTTTAACTTTGAGGAAGTGGTGGTGAGCGAGGTCAGTTTAGGATAACAACCAGAGCTATAGCACTCATATGCTGGCTCTAATACAAGCTCAGGGTCATTTCCAACTGGGTGAGTGACCTTCAGCCTTCTATGAGTCACAGCTGCAGCTGAGTCATAGACAGAAAGAGAGAGACTTATGTTTTCTGCTTATAGGCCTTCTTCCTTATCCCCTCCCCATAGTCTTCATAGATACTTGAGGAAGGGGCTGTGACTTCTATTATCATTATGATGAATGTCATGTCTTTGGAGTCACATAAAATCTGTCATTTATTTCCTGTAGATTACTTCCTCTGCCTGAGGCTTAATTTCCTTATCTACAATGTGGGGAAAAAATACTACCTCATAGCATATCTCAGGACTATTATGAAGTATAAATATGGTAAATCATGTAAAGAATTTTTAAAAACTTCTGTTTCTTTTGATTTTTTTTAAAAAATATATTTTTTATATCAGAGAGGAAGGGAGGAGAGAGAAATAGAAACATCAATGATGAGAGAGAATCATTGATTGGCTGCCTCCTGCACGCCCCCTACTGGGGATTGAGCCTGCAACCCGGGCATGTGCCCCTAGCTGGAATCGAATCTGGGACCCTTCAGTCCTCAGACCAATGCTTTATCCACTGAGCCAAACCGGCTAAGGCTGTAAAGAATTTTTCATTGTCCTTGTCACATACTAAATATGCAATGAGTATGAATCACTATTAAGTCATTCCCCCACATTATTTTGGAAATATTTTTGGAAATTCATCTATTATGAGCTTGGTTAGTGAGAATCATTTCTTTAGAACCTCATCACCCTCAAGGAGTAAGCAATGATCCAATTGAATTTCCTCAGCAAAGGGCACCTATCCCACAAAACTATGCATGGAAAAGCACATGGAATTCCCGGTGAGACTCCTTTGTACACCATAAGGTGTGGATTATGTATTAACTACCTCCTGCTTGTTAGATTTCTGCTAGGGGCATAGGTATCCCAGGTTTCTCCATGTTTATGCTAATGAATGGTTTGTCCGATCCATATAGAAAAGTGATGCTGTTCCTAAGTGTAGGCAGAATCTGTCCTTTGGCTACCTCTGTGCCCCCTGGGTTCCCTGCACATTTCATATCCTTTGTAGGTCCCACATGGGTACCTTGACATCATACTCAACCAATGGAACTGACCAGCTCTCAAATCAAAGGCTATTTTGCTAGTTTCTTTCTCTAGAAACAACATATTAATCAATCAACATGTTTCCTACCAAAGTTATTTATTTCTTATTTTATTTCCTCTAGAGCAGCAGTTCTCAACCTGTGGGTCGCGACCCCTTTGGGGGTCGAACGACCCTTTCACAGAGGTCGCCTAAGACCATCGGAAAACACATATATAATTACATGTTGTTTTTGTGGTAATCACTATGCTTTAATTATGTTCAATTTGTAACAATGAAATTCGGGGTCACCACAACATGAGGAACTGTATTAAAGGGTCGTGGCATTAGGAAGGTTGAGAATCACTGCTCTAGAGAAAGGGAAGTCTGAAAGTGAGCTTTTATGAAGTGCTGCTAAGTCTTTTCCACAACAGGTTCAGAGAGTCAATTTCAAGACTACGTGTTTTTTTTTTTTAATATATTTTATTGATTTTTTACAGAGAGGAAAGGAGAGAGATAGAGATAGAGAGTTAGAAACATCGATGAGAGAGAAACATCGACCAGCTGCCTCCTGCATATCCCCCACTGGGGAAGTGCGCGCAACCCAGGTACATGCCCTTGACGGGAATCGAACCTCGGACCTTTCAGTCCGCAGGCCGACGCTCTATCCACTGAGCCAAACCGGTTTCGGCAAGACTACGTGTTTTTAATACCCTCCAAAATCAATAAGGACCACTTTGCCACATAGCATCTCAATCCAAGAATGTAGTCATAAAAAAATGGACAGGCTGCCCAGCCAGTGTGGCTCAGTGATTGAGCATTGACCTATGAACCATGAGGTCAGGGTTCGATTCCCAGTCAGGGCACATGCCTGGGTTATGGGCTTCATCCCC
>NW_006289498.1:5895-9409 GCF_000327345.1 Myotis davidii | reverse complement strand
TCTTTTTTTTTTCTTTTTTCTTTTTTTTTTTTTCCAGGAACAAAACTTTGGTAATGGTTCATATACACAAAACAAGCCAGATCAGTGCCAATGTTTTAATTGTTCCAGATGTAGTCATTAATGAACCATTGTGTGGGTGCTTCTGAAGTATCCCCATGTGTTCTAAATGCAAAAAGTAGAAGCACATAAATGTCGAAGATAAGGCATAGGCTCAACAACCTCATTCTTCATCCTAATGATGCCATAATGGGCTGTGCCAGTCTTCCCCAACTTGTTACTGCAGGGCACCTGCTGTAATCTACTCTTCACAACAGACTACAGCCATGTAGTAGAAAAATGCTATAGTACTGATGAGGGGCCTGTACAAGTTTTCCTCTGATAACTGCATGGATACTTTTTAAATCCAGTTACTTACACATCCATTTGTCCAGTAATTTACACTATATCTTTGGGATAGTAGTAGGAAGATTGTGGACTTTTCTGTAATAGGGGAATTACAAAATTGTTGTGGAATGATATTTAAAATTTAACAGACCCTTAGAAACCATCTAGCCCAATGTCCTCATTTTTTTTAAGTGAATAAACTAAGGCCCAGAGAGATTTTTCACTTACCCAAGGCCATTATGTGTATTTTGTGGCAGAATTAGAACTATAATCTAGGACTCTTGACATCCAGTTCAGTGATTTTCCCAGGACAGTATGCTACTTTCTATTGTAATGACATTTGTTTTACCTTAAATAATAAAAGCAAATACTTATTGACCACTTCCCATGTGCCAACAATTGTGCTAAGCATTTAAGTGTATTATTGTATTTAATCCACAAAACAATGTAAGAGGTAGAGACTTACTAGTATATTTTCCCAATTTTATAGACAAAGAGATAGAGGCTTACAGAGGTCAAGTAATTGAGCCAAGGTTACACATGACACCATACAACTCCTTTAATATTTAATTTACTGCTAACTGGCATGGGTCAGTGGTTGAACATTGAACCATGAACCAAGAGTTCACTGGTTCAATTCCTGGTCAGGGCACATGCCCGGGTTGTGGGCTCAATCCCCAATAGAGGTGCGCAAGAGGCAGCCAATTGATGATTCTCTCTCATCATTGATGTTTCTATCTCTCCCTCTCCTTTCCTCTCTGAAATAAATAAAAATATATTTTTTAAAATTTTAATTTACTAAGCTAATCAATCCAATCCAAATAGAAGAGTTCTCATACTACAGGGGATATGTACATTGACCAGAATCCATAAGGTAGAATGTCAGGATTATATGTACATTTGTTTATTTTTATACTGAGAAGGTAATTTTCTGCATGAACAATTAAAAATTTATTTCTAGGGAGTTCTTCCCTTTTCTGAATGCTCTCATTGGCATTCACCACAATGTTCAGGAATGGTAATATGATGAACCTTTGCAAATGTTCACAGGCTGGAATTATAAAGGGGAAAGTGGTTTCGAGGGGCTGGGGCTGGGGCAAATGAGAAGTTACCTATCAGTGGGCATAATGTTTTTTAAACAAGATGAATAATCTCTAGAGATCTGCTGTACAACATTGCACCTACAGCAGATAAATAAAATTTTGTTAATGCCCTAGCTGGTTTGGCTCAGTGGATAGAGCGTTGGACCGTAGACTGAAGGGTCCCGGGTTTGATTCCAGTCAAGGGCACATCCCCAGGTTGCAGGCTTGATGCTCAGTAGGGGAAAGGCAGGAGGCATCCAATCAATGAATCAATACCATCACTGATATTTCTATCTCTCTCTCCCTATCCCTTCTTCTCTGAAATTAAAAAAAAATACATTAAAAAAATTGTTAAGCCCAGCTGGTGTGGCTTAGTAGTTGAGTGTCGTCCGATTAACCAGGAAGTCATGGTTTGATTCCCAGTCAGGGTACATGCTCAGGTTAGGGGCTCGATCTTCAGTTGGGGGCATGCAGGAGGCAGCCAATCCCGATCAATAATTCTCTCTTATTGTTTCTCTCTCTCTCTCTCTCTCTCTCTCTCTCTCTCTCTCTCTCTGAAATCAATTAAAACATATTAAAAATAAAAATAAAATAAATAAAAACCACACTGTAAAATCATACTGTATGAACATAGGGGTCTCTATATATTTTCAAATTAGTGTTGTCATTTTCCTATTTTAAATACCCAAAAGTGGAATTGTTGGGTCATATTGTAGATCTATTTTTAATTTTTGAGAAACATCCATACTGTTTTCCACGGTGGCTGCACCAATTTACAAACCCATCAATTTACAATGCACAAGGGTTTCTTTTTCTCCACATCCTTGCCAACACTTGTTGTTTGTTGATTTATTGATGAGAGCCATTCTGACAGGTGTAAGGTGGTATCTCATTATAGTTTTGATTTGCATTTTTCTGATGATTAGTAATGTTGAGCATTTTTTTTCATGTCAGTTGCCTATCTATGTCTTTGTAATAGCAAAGATATGGCGGCAGCGATCTAGGTATTCAGTGGTAGGTGAATTGATGACAAAATCACACATATATATGTGATGTCAAAGAAAAACAACAACAACCCACAACAGGCATACAAAACAAAACAAAAACAGACTCATAGAAACAGAGACCACAGAAATGATTGCCAGAGGGTAGGGAGATAAGGGGATGGGTGAAAAAGTTGAAGGGGAATATAGTCAATAATCTTGTGATAGGTTTGCATGGTGACAGGTGATTACTACAATTAGTGGGGTGATTCCATTGTAAGATATAAAAATGTCAAATCACTATATTGTACACTGAAAGTAATATAACTAATATAATATTGTATACCAACTATAGTTAAATTTTAAAAACCACACTGTATGGAATCCTATGTATAATATGTTAAAAAAATGAAACCACAGAGAAATGCTTGGGAACAAAGTATATGAAATGTTATATATATAAATAAATATATAACCAAACACCCATCAGAGTGGCTAAAATCAAATATAGTGACAACAAAGAATGATGGTGAGGATGAATATCAGTCACTTGTAACCGGTGGGGATTTGAAGATATCAGTGATACAGAAATTCTCCCTGGAAGCCCTTCAAACCAGAAGTTGCCAACCTTTACATGCCTATGATTCTATGATTTTCCCAAATGTGGGAAAAATTATATTTGATTTGGGTAGACAGCTGCTTGGCAACACTTCCCAGGAGAGCTGGGATTGCAGTAAAAAGCAAACACTTTTAGCTCTGTTTTGGGAACACTCTGGGTTGACTCCAATAGCCCTAAAGGAACATTGCACAACCCGCTTAAAATTAATTAATTATCCAAATTTAATTTATATTGAAGATAAATTAACCATGAAATCCCCCCAAAAGAACTTTTTTTTTAAATATATTTTTTATTGATTAAGAAATTACAAGAGGGAGAGGGATAGAGAGTTAGAAACATCGATGAGATTATCAGCTGCCTCCTGCACACTCCTACTGGGGATGTGCCTGCAACCAAGGTACATGCCCTTGGCCGGAATCAAACCTGCGACCCTTGAGTACACAGAC
>NW_006289498.1:0-4254 GCF_000327345.1 Myotis davidii | reverse complement strand
GTCCCAGTCCCTTTCCGCGCGCGCGAGCCCCGGGTGAGCCCCGTACCTCTGTGCTTCTCTCCTGCAGCTTCTCTGGGTCTCAGTGTGCCTTTCCTTCCTTCTAGTTGTAGAGTTTACAGTCAGCCAGGCTTCCTATGGTTCTGGATGAAGTCCGTATTGTTTCTCTGAGGTATTAATCAATTGTTGTGAGCGGCATTAATTTCCCGGTGTTTATCTCTGCCGCCATCTTAGTTTCTCATCCCCCCAAAAGAACTTTTATCTAAATTTCATTTTACCTTCCCTTCTTCCTCCACAAACCCTCCCTATGCTCCCCTGACCCACGGTGAGCTCTTGCTGTGAAATTTCTCTGCATTCATGGAATAAGTTAATGTGACATTAGAAGAACTATGTCATTTAGCACGTTCTCTGTGTCCATGTTCTTGTTCTGTTTGTAATGATTTGCTGTCTCCAGGTCAGGTTATACACTCCTTGAGAATAAGATTAGTGTCATATGCTTTAGTCATACCACCTCTTCTATCCCCTCAGTAGGTTAGTAGTTTGGCATAAAATGCTTATTCAAAAACAGCAATTGAGAATGGGCTGGGGACATATCAGAAAGTCTGTGTCCCTATAAAACATTTTAAAATTAGCTACAAGAGGGGTACTTCATGAGCATCAATTGCAGTTTTTTCCTGAAAATTGTATTTAACCAGCATGAAATTTAGACCCATCTTCCATGGGCCTTAAGCCAGAGATTACAGAAAAATACCAGCCTTGGATGTCTTACTGGGAAATGGAAAGACACTGTTCAGGTGTTGGTTGTAGAAACAGCAGCAGATAGGAGTCGGATTATCTCTGTAACTGAAGTGTGATCAGAAAAAAAGGAAAGTACTATGCACAGTGAATTGTAGGATTGTGATTTGTTGCTAAAAGAAGTCTTTTTTCTGTTCCTACAGCATCCAGTGAGTGCCTCTATCATTTCATTTGTTTAAGGTGAGCTGGTTCTGTGTCAGACATTTCTGGAATTATTTCTGAATTCTTAAAATGAAGTTAAGTGGTGGGTCTGTATCTCTAGCCCTCAATTACTGTAATGATAATGTCAATGTCCTTTAGCCAAAGACTACCAGGAACACACATGCAGTGGATCAGGCCGGTTTTATTGCTTGTTGCAGTGAGGAAGACAGACACCATGGAGAAGTGTAAGGCATCTAATGAAAAGGTTGTTAAAAAGACTTATAGGAATCGAGCTTTGGTTGGGTGGCTTGAGGAAGGGTCAAAGGAAGATGCGGTTCACTCTAGGTTGGGTGCCATCAGAAAGCAGAGCAATTCTGTGATTGAGTATTTCAATAAATTTTATCTAGGTTGGGAGACAGAAGCTATAATTGGCAAAGAAGCAGTGGTTGTCATATTAGCTGGGAGAGATAATGGGTCATTTTTTTGTGTGTGGTTTGGACAATGTTTTTACTTTGTCTGGGTTCAAACACTGTGGGGTTGTTTTGTGTTTGCCTTGATCCATCATAGTCCCGAGTTGATTTGTCTGATAATGATGTCCTGTGAAGTTGCTTATGTTCAACAGAACATCAAGCCTTAGTTTGGTGTTGTTATTGATGTCAAGTCTGCTCCTGGCAACACCAAGGCCTAGCTGTTAGGATCGGACTAGCTCTGGATGTTAGGAGATGATATTCTCTTAATTTAGTGTTTTACTAGACGAGTATGTGCAAGGGGCTTCCTTAAGTGCATTTCAAATAAGTTTGGCCTCCAACTCCATGTCACAGGCATTTCTCTTGCCTCTACTATATTACTATATCTCCACCTACGCAGCCCCTGGCATATTTCTGGGGCCTACCCCAAGTCCTAAATCTTTCATGAAACCATCTCTGATCACTCCACCTCAAAGGACTTTCTCGCTGTTCTGATCTTGGTGCCTTTATTGGTAGCTCTACTTTTTTTGGCACTTTCAGTTTATATCAAGACTGTCTTTCTAACTATCATATCTTAGGGCCTAATACTACATGCAACCTATGCGTATAGTGATACATGGTGACATGCACTGTTGCCTTTTACTGCATGAGTCTTATCTATCCAATTGAACGCTAAGCTACTTGAAGGCAGGAATTGTGTGTTGATATGTCATATGTTATTTATGTCCCAGGCTCTGTTCTAACTTTTTACATGTATTAACTCATTCAGTATTCACAACAAGCCTATGAAGTAAGTACTATTACCTCCATTTTTCAGATGAAAACAAAACAGCTCTTCCTAGCCTCTTGTGCTACCACATTTGCCCCTTCCCATTCAGTTCACTCAGAAGCTGGTTATGATGTATTATAGCAAAAAACAAATAAGTAGTGAATGTGGAGATTCTCCCCCAAATGCTATTCAGGTATAACTTACTTTATATAATGCATGTTTCTGGAAATAGGCATTAGTAAAACTGTTTGCTTAGCTTTGGCTGGTGTTGCTCTGCGGTTAGACTGTCAGCCCACACACCATAGGGTTGCAGTCAAGGGCATATACCTGGATTGCAGGTTCAATCCCCGGCCCTGCTCAGGGTGCGTGTGGGAGGCAACCAAAAGGTGTGTCTCGCCCACATCAATGTTTCTCTCTATATATATATATCACTCTCTCTCTCTCTTTTTCTCCCTCCCACTCCCTTCTACTCTCTCTAAAAGTCAATGGAAAAAATATCCTCAAATGAGGATTTAAAGAGACAAAAACAGAAAATCTGTCCTTGCTTAAACAAAGCAGTTACCAGTACTATGTGGATCAAGGTAGCATTGTTGTGAGGGTCTACCAAGATACTATATGCCAATTTGGAAGACAGGGTAAAGAGGTAAAAGAGAAGAGAAAGAAAAGCAGAGTTTCAAATTCAGTGCAATCCCTATTAAAATTACAGGAACATTTTCCCTAAAAATAGAACAAATAATCCCAAGAATTGTGTGGAGCCATAAAAGACCCTGAATGGTCAAAGCAACCTGAGAAAGAACAAAGGTGGAGGCATCACACTTCCTAATGTCAAACTATATTACAGTAATCAAAATTATGGTACCAGCATAAAACAAGCACATAGATCAGTGAAACAGAAAAGAGAGCCCAGAAAAAAAAACAAAGACATCATATACAGTCAACTAATATTAGACACTGGAGCCAAGGTCACTCAATGAAGAAATGATAGTCTCTTCAATAAAAAGTTTTGGGAAGCACTAGCCAGTTTCTCACAGTCAGCCTATAGACTCAATGGTCCCAGGTTCGATTCTGATCAAGGGCATGTGGCTGGGTTGCAGGCTCGATCCCCAGTGGGGGTCGTGCAGGACGCAGCTGATCAGTGATTTTCCTCATCATTGATGTTTCTATCTCTCCCTCTTCCTTCCTCTCTCTCTAAAAATCAATAAAGTAAAAATTTAAAAAAGATTCCAATATTTGGAAATTTTGGAAAATGTACCTATTCCAAATACCTGTAGGATGCAGATCTTGTTTTAACATTTGACAACACAAGAAATGAATAGAATAACTTGGCATTACTAATGATTCAGGAAATAACATTAGTTGACTAAATGACTTATTATAGTATAAGTTCCACATATAAGCATGGTTCTGTCTTGTAATTGTAAGTTGAATTCATTAAGAAACATTTTCAAATCTGCAGCAAAAGCTAATTTCCAAAGCTATCTAGTAGTCGGGAAAAAAAAAAGGAAGAAAGGAAGGAAGGAAGGGAGGGAGGGAGGGAGGGAGGGAGGAAGGAAGGAAGGAAGGAAGGAAGGAAGGAAGGAAGGAAGGAAGGAAGGAAGGAAAGGCAACATATGGAATAAGAGAAAAATATTTAACAACTATATATCTGATAAGGAGTTAATATCCAAAATATACAAATAACTCATACAGCTCAATAGAAAAACAACAATAATGAACAATTCAATTTTAAAATGGGCAAAGGACATGAATATACACTTCTCCAACGAGGACATATAGATGGACAATGGATATGAAAAGATGTGGAACATCACTAATTATCAGAGAAATGCAAGTTAAAACCACAATGAGATATCATCTCACTCCTGTTAGAATGGCTATCATTAAAAAAAAAAAAGACAAGCGATGACAAGTGCTGGTGAGGATGCAGAAAAAAAGAGAACCCTCATGCATTATTGGTGGAACTACAAATTGAAACAGCCACTATGGAGCACAGTATGGAGGTTCCTCAAAAAATTAAAATAGAACCACCATTTGATCCAGCAATCCTACTTCTGAATATACACTGAGTGTCCAGATTATTATGAC
>NW_006289497.1:0-207 GCF_000327345.1 Myotis davidii | reverse complement strand
CTCCAACTGCAGCTGCTGCTGGGATGGTCCTTGGGTTCAGGGACCCTGCGCACCCCCTGGTGGTCAGAGACCTTCCTGCAGGGAGGTTAGTGTCTGGGCTCACACTGACTTCCCCTCACTGTGTCTCCTGCACAGTAATAAATGGCTGTGTCCTTGGCGGGCACGGAGCTCAGGTGCAGGGAGAACTGGTTCTTGGACGTGTCTCTG
>NW_006289496.1:19586-19878 GCF_000327345.1 Myotis davidii | reverse complement strand
ACCCTGGGGGGCTTCGGCCTCCTGCGTGGGCTCGACCTTTGCCTCCTCCGCCTTCTCTCCAGCGGCAGAATCCTCCTCCACCTTGGCCTGGGGCTCTGGGGCCAGGAACCCCTCTTCAGAGCCTATGGCTCTGTTGCCAAGGCCCTCCGGCAGCACAGCTGCAGCCCCCTCTACAGAGGCATCAGGCTCCGAGAGCATGTGGACCTGGGCTGCCTGACCTGGCAGGTGATGTCGGGGCAGAATGACACTGCGAAAGGCGTTGGGATGTGGGAGGATGTGGTCGTTGTGGTGT
>NW_006289496.1:16238-19355 GCF_000327345.1 Myotis davidii | reverse complement strand
TCCTCCTCCTCCTCCTCCTCCTCCTCCTCAGCTGGGCCAATGTCAGAATCATCTTCACTGGCACCTCCCTCGGGGTCTCCCACTGCCTGGGCCTCCTCCCTCAGGCTCGCCAGGGCCGCTGAGATTTCTGCTGCCGCCATGGCGGCGGCTGCATCCCCCCCACCCCCATGAGGCACGGAGTGGAGGATCAGGGCATCCTGATCTCCATCTTCCCCTATCCAGGGCCCCGCCATGCGCACGGGACTCTCCCGGCCCCCTGGGGCCGGGTTCCCATCATCACTGTCGGACATGGCAGCGGACAGTACCTCCTCGGGCTGTGGCGTCGCCGGCCAAGATGGTGGCCGGGAGCGGAGGCCGTTGACAGGGCCCGCGGGAAGGGGCGGGGCGGAGGAGGAACCGGCTGGCCATTGGCAAACGGCCTCTGATGGGCAGGTGTGAACGGCCAACCCGCCCACCAAGACTTCGCCACACCATGGGGGGTGGGGCCACGAGCGTCAACAAAGGGCCGTGCCTGCGCCTCACAAGCTCCAAGCTCATTGGCTGGGAAGCGAGGATTGACATGCCCTGTGTCCAATGGCAAAGGCCCTTAGGTTCTAAGATGGCTCACCATCAGCTCTCTTTTCTACGAGGCCTTAGGGTCCTGAGCTACCTTCAAGTCCACACAAGTCCTGTTCTTTCAGTGTTGCAATTGTCTGAAATCTATAGTGCAGCAATTTTCAACAGTGCCATAAGAACTTTAAAAACATGCAATACCTGACTAGTTAGGGGCACTGATCTCTTTTCCCATTTTAAAAAAATTGACAGCCGTAACCGGTTTGGCTCAGTGGATAGAGCGTCGGCCTGCAGACTGAAAGGTCCCAGGTTCCCGTCAAGGGCATGTACCTGGGTTGCGGGCACATCCCCAGTGGGGTGTGTGCAGGAGGCAGCTGATCGATGTTTCAATAAAATACATTTAAAAAAATAATAAAAATATTGACAATGGGAGATATCTGTAATACTATCAACAATAAAAATATATTTAAAAAATTGATGACAGCCAACACCAGGGGTCCTCAAACTTTTTAAACAGGGGGCCAGTTCACTGTCCCTCAGACCGTTGGAGGGTCAAACTATAGTTTAAAAAAACCTCTGAACAAATTCCTATGCACACTGCACATATCTTATTTTTAAGTAAAAAAACAAAACGGGAATAAATACAATATTTGTATTTGCATGTGACCCGCGGGCCGTAGTTTGAGGACCCCTGGCCAACACACTAGCTGTTAGTGTGAATAATCAAAATTGTACCTATTTTTCTTAAATCAGTAATAAATATGTTTTTTGGTGTGCCACAGAATTTAAATAATTAGTTTATGTGTATCATGAGGTGAAAAAGGTTAAAAATCACTGCTGTAAAGGGCAGAGGGTAAAAATTTTGGGTTTGGTAACTCAGAGGTACATTTGAAACCACTATGTAGATACTCATTTAACAACAGAGAAAACAAATGTCCACAACTATTTTATTCTTGAAACTAAAAATATAATGCTAATTGCATACAATATTTATAATAAAGGTCTATTAATAAGAGTGTAAGTCTTTTCGGAGAATAACATTTTGCTTAATTGGGGTTCAAAGTTAGTGATATCTATCAAAATTGATTGCATATGTTCTTCTGTTGAACTGTAATGAGGTTTTACATAATTTATCTTTTAAAAAATATGGTGAGTGTTTTTTAAAGGGTTTAAAAAGCATGCTCAATTGCATACAGCTATTTCTCATTTATATAATAGATGCATTTTCATCTGCTTGAGTACAGCAAAGGGTTAGAATCTGAATCAATTTATGACTTCAGAGATGTGCTATTTCAAAAGTGTACTCTATAGAATTTACTTAACTGCTTCTACCACTGATCCTTTAAATAAGCAAAGCAGATGATATCATTCCTTGAATTTGTTTTTAAACACTAGCATTTTAATTGAAATACAGGTATAAATCAGAAATTCCTGGCACAGTGCCTGCATTTAGTCTTATTTAATATAGGAATTGGATGTACAATGAAAAAATTATCATTTTCTTTATCCTTGGAGCAGAGGGAAGGAGAGAAAGGAGAGGTGGAAATATGGTTGCAGTATTTAAGAGCTGAATAAGAGAACAATAAATCTTTCATAATGCCAACAACTGCACAATGAAGAACAACCTTGTATCTCATCAATTTTATAACTCATGCTCAATCAGAAGTTAGGTTCCCCTCTATGTATCTCAATTAATTCAAACCCCATACCCTCCAAAATACAAAGACAATTTAATTGGTATTCCCTAAGTAGAAGATCAAACATCAAAGGGAATTCTTCCTTCTGACATCTATTGATATGACTTCACCAAAGTAGAAATCTAACACTTACAATTGAAATATCTTGGCCAAGTAAGAAACTTCAGTTGTTAGGGGTATTACCCCACTGCATTACATATTAAATCAAACCCAGCATTAAATATGCTTGCACAATTATGCTGTGAATTATATAGTAGTGATGATGATAGTGAAAAAGGACTATTATTAACCCAAGAAGAATAAGGGGGAGAATGTGAAAACAAGTAGGAAGCCAACAAAGAGTTGGTCATTTTCTGATGAGGAAAGGTAATTTTAAACATAGAAATATAAAAGGGGAAATATTACCTTAATCCCTCTATCCTATCTAATAAAAGACAAAGATGCAAATTGACTCTCCCTTTGCTACGCCCACGGGCCAATCAGAGCAATATGCAAATTAACTGCCAACAAAGATGGCAGCTAATGTCCATACTGTAGGCAGGGCAGGACAGTGGGAACCGCCATCCAGGCAACGCGGGGCTCAGGTGGGGCTCAGCCGGGGCACGGCGATCCCAGGGGGCCCTGCCCCATGTGCAGCCCCGGCTGGTGTGGGGCTCAGGAGGTGCGATCAGCAAAGCGGGACTGGTGATTGGTGAATGGGTGCAAGGCAGACCTCCTGGTCCTTCCCCTCAGCCGGCAGGCTCCTATCAACCTTCAGTTTCTACTGAAAGGAATATGGCGCCTCCACTGCGCAGCCTCCCAGGACTCGGACTCGCAGGCTCTGGAGTAGAGACTTCAACAAGGACTTCAGCACCTGCTCAGGGGAACA
>NW_006289496.1:6755-15606 GCF_000327345.1 Myotis davidii | reverse complement strand
GCAGGCAGATGAGTGGTTAGTAGCCAGCAGTCCCAGATTGTGAGAAGGATGTCCGACTGCCAGTTTAGGCCTGATCACTGTAAACCGGCAGTAGGACATCCTTCCAGGGGTCCCAGATTGGTGAGAGTGCAGGCCGGGCTGAGGGACACTCCCCCTTCCCCCGAGTGCACAAATTTTTGTGCACTGGGCCACTAGTATGTTAATAATATGAAACATTTTATATATCAGACGAGAACAGAATTAAGTAATTCAACTCTACTGCAGCATTATAAATATCCTGTTCCTTCACTCACCACTGATGGCCTGCCTCACAACTCACCTGCACTGCAGCTACCCCACATAAATGCCTTGATTACACAAAGTCCTTTGTCAGATTAGGCCAGTTTCCAGGGCACTGGCTTCTCATCTCACTCAGGCTTATGTCAAAGATGTAAATTTTGGCACAGGTGCCCAAGCCTCAGTGTTTCAAGGTATAGACCTTTTAGCTGATGCTGTACCATTACGATAGGGCCAAAGAGAAGAACAGTTATTATTAAACAGAGTTTGGGCAGTCCCAAAGTAACAAAAGAAAGTGTGATATTTGCAAAGTCCATTGCCTTAAGAGATAAATATAAAAATATTGGTGCTAAACTTGTTCAAGTTGTTGCCAATAATACAAATGAAGATGCTGGGAATGGCACTACCACTACTACTGTACTGGCACACTATCTTGCCAAGGAAGGTTCTGAGAATATCAGTGATTGTGCTAATCCAGTGGAGATCAGGAGAGATGTGATGTTAGCTGTTGGTGCTATAATTTCTAAACTTAAAAAGCAGTCTAAACCTGTGACAACCCCTGAAGAAATAGCTCAGATTGCTACACTTTCTGCAAACAGAGACAAAGAAATTGGCGACATCATTTCTGATGTGATGAAAAAGGTTGGAAGAAAGGGTGTCATCACAGTAAAGGATGGTAAAACACTGAATGATGAATTAGAAATTATTGACGGCATGAAGTTTGATGTGGGTTATATTTCTCCATACTTTATTAATACAGCAAAAGGTCAAAAATGTGAATTCTAAGATGCCTATGTTATATCTAGGGAAAAGAAAATTTCTAGTATTCAGAAAATTTGTACCTGCTCTTGAAACTCCCAATGCTCACCATGAGCCCTTAGTCATAATTGCTGAAGATGTTGATGGAGAAGCTCTAAGTACACTCATTTTGAATAGACTAAGAGTTGGCCTTCACGTTGTAGCAGTCAAAGCTCCAGGTTTGGGTGACAATAGAAAGAACCAACTTAAAGTCATGTCTATTGATACTGGTGGAGCAGTGTTTGGAGAAGAAGGATTGACTCGAAATCTTAAAGATGTTCAGTTTCATGACTTGGGAAAAGTTGGAGAGGTCATTGTGATCAAAGGTGATGCCATGCTCTTGAAAGGAAAAGGTAACAAGGCTCAAATAGGGGAAAACATACTCAAGAAATCATTGATCAGTTAAATATCACAACTAATGAATATGAAAAGGGAAAACCTAAATGAATGTCTGGTAAAACTCTCAGATGGAGTAGCTGGGCTGAAGGTTGGTGGGACAAGTGGTGTTGAAGTGAATAAAAAGAAAGAATAACAGATGTGTGCCCTCAATGCTACATAAGCTGCTGTTGCGGAAGGCATTGTTCCTGGAGGGGCTTGTGCCCTGCTTTGGTGCATCTGGCCTTGGATTCATTAATTCCAGCTAATGAAGGTTTTAAAAATTGGTATAGAAGTTATTTATAAAGCATTCAAAAATTCTGCAATGACTATTGCTAAGAATGCAGGTGTCAAGGGATCACTGATAGTTGAGAAAATTATGCAAAGTTCCTCAGAAGTTAGTTATGATACTATGCTTGGAGATTGTGAATTTGGTGGAAAAGGAATAATTGATCCAATGAAGGCTGTAAGAACTGCTTTATTGGTACTGCTGGAGTGGCCTCTCTGTTAACAACAGCAGAAGCTTTAGTCACAGAAATTCCTAAAGAAGAGAAAGACCCTGGAATGCATGAGAATGGGAGGTGGTATGAGAAATGGCATGTTCTAATCCTAGAATAGTGCTTTACCATCATTAATGAGAACTGTGAAAGGAAGCTCAAGGCAGTGCTCCTCACCTATAACTTCAGAGAAGTAGGTTGAAGGAATGACTGAAGACAAGGCTGGCTGATGCTTAAGAAAATTACTATAACCATCAGCTACTGCTTTCAGTTGACAATGTACAATGGTCTACTGCTGTCATTGTCCATGCTTACCGATAATTTTTGTATTTTTGTTTTATTTATTTAATTTTTCATTTTCAATTACAGTTGATATACATCATTACATTAGTTTTAGGTATGCACCCCAGTGACCAGACATTATATAATTTAATACTTAATCATCCCAATAAATCCTGAAACCATCCAGCACCACACCTAGTTATTAGACTATTATTGACTACATTTTCTATGCTGTACTATATATCCCCATGACTATTCTGTAACAACCAATTTGTACTTCTTAATCTCTTCACCTTTTTCACCCATCCTCCCAATCCCCTTCCCATGTAACAACCAACAAAAAGTCCTCTGTATATATGAGTCTTTCTGTTTTGCTTGTTCATTTTGTTTGTAGATTCAACTGTTGACAGATAGGTATTTATTGCCATCTTATTGTTCATATTTTTATCTTCTTTTTATCTTCTTAAATAAGACTCTTTAACATTTCATATAATACTGGTTTGGTGGTGATGAACTTTATATTTTTCATGTATGTAAAGCTCTTTATCTGTCCTTCAATTCTAAATGATGCTTTGTAGGGTAATCTTCATTGTAGGTCCTTGATTTTCATCACTGTGAATATCTCTTGCCATTCCCTTCTGGGCAGCAAAGTTTCTTTTGAAAAATAAGCTAACAGTCTTATGGTAGTTCCCTTGTAGGTAACTTACTGCTTTTCTCTTGCTGCTTTTAAGATTCTCTGTTTGTTTTTTCCCTTTTGCATTTTAATTATGAAGTGTTTTGGTGTGGGCCCCTTGGGTTCATCTTGTTTGGGACTCTGGGCTTCCTGGATGTGTATGTCTGTTTCCTTTACTAAGTTAGGGAAATTTTCTGTCATTATTTTTTCAAACACGTTTTCAATTTCTTGCTTTCTCTCTTCTCCTTCTGGCACCCATGATGCAAATATTGGTATGCTTGAAGTTGTACCAGAGTTTCCTTACACTATCTTCATTTTTAAAAATTCCTCTTTCTTTTGCTGGTCTGATTAGGTGTTTTGTTTGTTTGTTTGCTTCCTCATATTTCAAATTGCTGATTTGATTCTTAGCATCACCTATTCTGTTGATTCACAGTAAATTATTCTTTATTTCAGTTAGTGTACCCTCCATTTATGACTGGTTCTTTTTTATACTGTTGTCCTCACTAAGTTCCTTGAGCATCCTTATAACCAATGTTTGAACTCTGCATCTATTAGATTGGTTGTCTCCATTTTGTTTCATTTTTTTTCCTGAAGTTTTGGTCTGTTCTTTCATTTGGGCCATGTTTCTTTGTCTCCTCATTTTGGCCACCTCCCTGTGTTTGTTTCTATGTACTAGGTAGAGCTGCTGCATCTTCCAGGCTTGGTAGTGTAGCCTAATATAGTAGACAGCCTATAGGATCCAGTGGCACAGCCTCCCCAATCACCAGAGCTGGACACTCAAGGTGCATACCCGTGTGGTCTGTATACACTCTTATAGCAACTTGATGTCAATGGGAGGGATTTACCCAGGCCAAGGTCAGTCACTGCCTGTGTTCTACCCAGGGCCACCAGGCATAAGCTACAAAGTGATCTGCAGATGGATGCTTCTTGTGTTGGGCTTGGAAGTAGCCAGGTGAGGCCAAGCTGTGAACCATGGTTGGCTGCTGCCAGTGCTGGGCCTGGAGCCACTTAGCAAGAGGTATGGGGCTTGCTGAGGCCAGATGATGCTTGTTTGAGAGATTTTTGGAAAATTTGAAACATGAGCCAAGACAGGCCATTCCTATGGTAAAGCCACTGGGAACAGCTTGGGTGGGCTCCAAAGGTGGGTGAGGCAGGATCTCAGGGAATAATCAGGTGGGGGCAAACAGTGTGATCAGGTTGATGGAGTCTCATATGGCCCCCGCCTGCTGGTTCTGTAGGGGAAGGGCTCATCAAAGAACAGTGGCTTCTGCCTAAACTTCTGTCTGGGAGAAAACTGTCCCTCCAGCTCTCGCCCTGGTGCCAAACAATTCAGTTTCTCCCTATATGTCTCTGGTGCCTTTCAAGCTGCTATCCCCACACTGGAGCTAAGAGCAAGTGAGTCCAAGTAAATCTGTACAGGGGCCCTTTAAGAGGAAGTGTCTGGGACTCCAGTAGCCTCAGCCTCAATTCCCACTGGTTTTTATAGTCAGAAGCTATGGGGACTTCTCTTCCTGAGACTGGAACCCTGGGCTGGGGGGCCTGGTGTGGGACTGGAACACCTCACTCCTCAGAGGGGACCTCCACAGTCAAGATATCCTTCCTGATTTTTATCCAACACATGTCAGTGTAGAACCAACCTGTTCCATGCCTCCACCCTTCTACCAGTCTTGATGTGGCTTCTCCTTTAATTCCCTAGTTGTAGGCCTTCCATTCAGCTCTATTTCAGGTGGTTCTGAATTATGATTATTCTGTAGTTTAGTTGTAATTTTGATGTGGTTGTGAGAGGAAGCATTTTTTACCTATTCCACCATCTTGACTGGAAATCTTATTTTGTATTTTTGAATAAAAATACATTTGTACATTCCCAATAAATGCAAGAGTCATATACCAATGAACTGTTTTCAATTTAAATCAGTGAGTCATTTTTACTACTATTCTGTTAAAATCAGGATTTTAGTGCTTGCCATCACCTGATGAGAAGTTAAGAAGCAGTCTTTCTGTGGAGAGTAAGAAAAATTGTGTAAAAAAATAGAGAAATATCCAATTATGTGAAACTTTGTGTAATAAAATTTGTTTAAAGTTAAAAAACAAATAAAATATAAACCATCTCTTCACCACAGTGTAAGATTTACATGCTTCTGTACAAGGATATGTTATTTAAAATGTAGTAAGATTGCTGCTGCCCTGCCAAGTAATTTCCATCCCTACCTAGTTCCTACTACAATACTGGTGGTTCCAGTAGTTTTATGAAAATAAATAATTTTTAAATATAAAGCATTTAAAAAGACAAATCAAAATGCCTCAGTAACTTTGTATTCAAATCAAATTTTATCTATTTAAATGTTACATTTTCTTCCCACTAATAAGCCTTTATTTTACTCAAACTGAGCAATAAATTTTCCATTCTGAAGTATCTTCTTTGCCCAATTAACTCAAAGGAAAACACTAAAATAATTAGTAAACAAAAATGTAGGGTTTTTTAAAAAATATATTTTTTACTGATTTTCAGAGAGAAAGGGAGAGAGAAAAACATCAATAATGAGAGAGTATCATTGATCAGCTGCCACCTGCACACCCCCTACTGGGGATCAAGCCCACAACCTGGGCATTTGCCCTGTTTGGGAATTGAATCAAGACCTCTTGATTCATAGGTTGACGCTCAACCACTGAGCCACACCAACCGGGCTAACACACCCTTTTCATTTGTTTTGAAATATTAAGGTTTAAAAGTGTTTAAAGTTTGTAATTCCTAGTAGGAGAACATTATCTGAATGAACATTCTAATGGAAAACCACTATAAAATATTACAGCTTTATGTGGGGCAGAGAGGTAAGGATTCTCTTCAAAGCTTTCTTCATGAGAAGTTCAGAGGTACACTGGTTTGTATTTTGCAACATCCATTTGGGAGATTTAGGTTGCTTTTCCTCCAGCAAGGATTTTATTTGTAAGAAGGGCATTACACTTGACCCCTAAATTTGGCTGACAAGTTACTGATGAGATTAATAACCTCTGGGTTGCTCTGATATTTTGACATATTTGCCAGGTTCTGGGCCACTTCCTGAAAGGCCACTATAACTTCTAGATCTTGCATGGATTCAATAACCTCTGGATCACAAATAATTTCATTGAGCCCAGGCATTCCTAGTATTCAGGCATGCCTCTTCCCAATCCAGGCATTCCTCCAGAAAAAAATTACCAGGCATTCTTCAAGGAAAGCTAGCTGGAAATGAGCCATACAGAGCTCCTGATTGTCCTCTGGCTTCTTCCTCCCTCTTGGCTCTCTCATTTTGTTAGGAGTCTTCTTAACCCTTTCCATTCTTTCTTTGACCTCTCACTCTTCAGGTTTCCACTCATATTTCCTCCAATGTTCTGCAATTTTCTGGACCCTTGGTTGAACTTCTTTCATCATTGCACTAGCATCTTCATAATCCAATTTACACACAAGGTCAATATAATGGACTGCTTCTTCCCAGTGGTCCAGAATTCTGTGTGCTCTGCCTTGCCATTTGTAAGGCTGAGCTAAATAACGATTTATTTCAATAACTCTGTCGGTCTCCAATGGCAGCATTTGGCTTCTGTAATTTGATGAAGACACTGGCTCTCTTGGCTTACAGAATGGCCAAGTGAGGATTCAGCATGATGGCATCTGTGAACAAGTCAATGGCTTTCTGTAGTTCACCATTACTTAGGGCATCAATGGCAGCCACACTTTTATCATTTGCCTGATCCATCATGTCCTCAGTTATCTCTACACTTTCATCTCTCATTTCTTGAGAGGCATCAGAATTGGGTTCAATCACACCTTCATGGTCATTTCCGAGATCATTTTTCTCACTTAATGTTTCCTCTGATTTTACATTTTCTGCTACCTTCTTACTATCTGTTTTTTCCTTCTTAATATTTTCCTCTGATTTAGTTTTATGAGTAACAGGTAGTACTTTACACCTCCCCATGCTGATCATCCACTCCCCCAAGAAGGCATTTCCTCAGTATGCAGAATGCTTGGATCCTGCTTACACATTTACACCCAGGCCCAAAGCTCCCTCATTTTGCACAGGTCTATGGTCATAAAGCTGAGGAAGGCCATAGGTGAGGCTGAGGCTTCAGCCTATTTCCAGGCTGCAGCACTAGCTCAATGTGACCATGTAGAAGGGGTTTACATACTTTATCTTGCAAATATCTTTTTCACGCAGATATTGGCAAATATTGATATCAATCCATGAGCTAGGTATTTCCAAGCATATGTTTTTTTTAATTTTTTTTTCAATTACAGTTTACATTCAATATTATTTGTTATTAGTTTAAGGTGCACAGCATAGTGGTTAGGTCATGTAAAATATATTTTACAAAGTGTTCCTCCTGATATTTCCACTACCCACCTGACACCATACATAGTTATTACAATATTTTGACTCTATTCCCTATGCTGTGTTTTATATTCTCATGACTATTTTGTAACTATCAATCTCCACTTCTTAATCCTTTTTCTTATTTCACCCAGTCCCCTTCTGGCAACTGAGTCTGTTCTCTGTATTTATGAGTTTATTTCTGTTCTGTTCTGTTTGTTTTGTACTTTAGATTCAACATGTAAATGAAATCATATATTTGCCTTTCACTGACTGACTTATCTCACTTAACACAAGCATGTGATTTTAATTGAGCATATTTATATCTTGGAAAACATTTATAAAATTCTGTTAGATTTTTCTCTCAATATTTGTCTTTTAGCATGTCATTATATTATGGACTAGAGGCCTAGTGCACAAAATTCATGCATGGGTGTGGCCCCTAGGCCTGGCCAGTGATCGAAGCATGAGCGTCTGGTATGGAAGGGCAGGTATTAGCTGACCTCTAGATCCTGGGCAGCACCTGGGCCCCTGGGCCCCCACATGCCCGCCTTTGCCTGAGTCCTGGCACCCAAGTCCCCACACGGAGATGCGGTGAACACAGCTGGACGCTGTGGGCTGGGGCGCAGCGTGGGCCT
The DNA here is from genome assembly GCF_000327345.1 of Myotis davidii. NCBI lineage: Eukaryota > Metazoa > Chordata > Mammalia > Chiroptera > Vespertilionidae > Myotis > Myotis davidii. Next base: position 7,721 of record NW_006289496.1, on the reverse strand, counting down.
CTGGGCCGCCCAGCGGCTCTGCACAGAAGCCAGGCGGGCAGCGTACTCTCTCCTGGCCAGCCTCGCAGACTGGCTCCTGCGCAAACCCACCTGGAGTCCGACCAGCCCCTGTGGTCCCAGCAGCTGCGGCCTGGCTCACCCAGAAGAGGCCACACAGGTGTGGGGCAGGCTCCTTGCAGGCGCCCAGCACCTGAGCACAGGGGCTTCTCTGATGCAAGCCCTGGCCTCCCGGGAGAGGGTAGCAGGGAGATTGAGAGTGATCTCAGTGGACATCTCACATTCTCACCGCACATCTGTCCCAGTTATTCCTGCCCCCAGGTAGCCGACGAGAGGTGTCAGCCCCCTGCCCAGGAGCTGTGGGAGGTTGGTCACCAACCACCCACCCCCAGTTCCCTGTCCCAGCCCAGGGTCCAGTCTCAATCAGGCGATCAGGGCATGCCGGCCACTGGTCTCCGTCTATGGGACAATTGGTCAGGGCTGGGGCCCCCGCCCAGCTCCCTCAGCACCTGGGAGCCGGGTGATGGCCCTGACCCCTGCTGCTGCTGCTGGTCGCCGTCTGTGGGGTGATCAGTTGGTGCTGGGCAGCAGCCCCACCTCCCCACTGCCACCACTGGTCACTATTGGAGGGGCAAATGGGGCTGTGCTTGCACTTGCCTTAGCCAGGTGCCGCCTGTTCACCTGCTCCACCATCCCCCCGTGGTCCCACTCTTGTCGGGGCCCATCGGAGCAGGCAGTGCCTCTACTGCTGTCCACTGCCAGTGCTGCATTATCACCCCCTGGTGGTCAGTGCCTGTCATAGCGAGCTGTCAAATTCCCAGTAGAACAATTTGCATATTAGGCTTTTATTATATAGGACTAGTAGCCCAGTGCACAAAATTTGTGCACTTGTCGGGGGGTGGGGGGGTCCCTCAGTTATTAAACATTTTATGGCACAACACTGACCCCATTGGTGGTGGTGGTATTGTC
>NW_006289496.1:1891-6234 GCF_000327345.1 Myotis davidii | reverse complement strand
GAAGTGCCCCTTCTGGGCCAGGAGGCGGATCTTGTGCAGCCACTCCTCGGCACTGATGGCCTGCAGGCGCTACATCAGCTCAGCCTGCAGGCTCCACTTGGCACGCTCACAGCTGTCACCACAGCCATGTGGGGAGTACAGGCCGCCCTCCGCCGGCCTGTCTCCCCTGTCCAGAGGCTCTCTGCGATGCTCACCTGCCCAGAGCGACTGGGGCTGGGTGGAAGCCAGACGTCCTGCCCTGCCCAACCCCAGCAAATCCACCCCTGAGCAAGCTGCCTCCCCGCCAGGAAGGGTCACGTATCCAGGTCCTGGGACCGCGGACAGCCTCAAGCACTGCCCCCCGCCTTGCAGGGTCACAGATCTAGGTTCCGGGACCGCGGACAGCCTCAACCACTGTCCCCCACCCGGCAGGGTCACAGATCCTTGTCTTGGTCCCGTGGACAGCCTCAAGCGCTGCCCCCCACCCGCCAGGTCATGGATCCGGGTCTCAGACTATGGACAGCCTCAAGCACTGTCCTTCGCCAGCCAGGTCACAGATCTGGGTCCCGGACCATGGACAGCCCCAAGCGCTGCCCCCCGCCTGGCAGGGTCATAGCGTGGACAGCCTTGCCCTCTGCCGCCTGCCCTCAGTATGCAAATTAGCCGCCATCTTGTTGCTTCAGGGTGGGGGTCCCCATGGGGTGCCTGGCAAGTCTGGGTGAGGGGATGATGGCTGTTTGCAGCTGGTCACACCCCCTTCAGAGTGGGGGTCCCCATTGGGGTGCCTGGCCAGTCTGGGTGAGGGGCTGAGGGCCATTTTCAGGCTGGCGGGGGACTGAAGCTCCCAGCCTCTTTTTTTCCGGGATTTATTTACCTTCTATAGCCGTCACTGGAGCTGAGAGCGAGCTTGAGCTCTAACCTTGGCTTCCTCCATCACTGGAGCAAGCAAGCCTCCTATTCACTTCAGCTGCCTGGCTGCTGGCCGCCATCTTGGTTGGCAGTTAATTTGCATATTTCCCTGATTAGCCAATGGGAAGCATGTCAGAGCTACAGTTAATTACCATATTTGTCTATTATTATATAGGATTAGTCACTTCCAATTGAAGTTTATGTGGAAGCTGCTCAATTGCACAGTTAGGTGGGTGTGAAATATGGAAATTTCCTTTGCACTTTCATAGAGGTCTGAAAAAAGCTGCTGGAACGATTGTCTGAGCTTGGATATATATCCACTGCAACTATGGGTGGAAATAGAGATCACGCTCCTTATTTTAACTTCTGTCAGTATGCGAAGCATATAAAACAGCCCAACAGTACTTTAATTTGAATGATTTTAGTTGTCATTGAAATGACTCTACCACAGTATAACTTTTGTATATAAGCACTCTTTGCCTTGTAATTGTGGGTTGAATTGATTAAGAAATATTATCAAACCTACAATAAAAGCTTATTTCTAAAGTCATTCAGTTATAAATGATAATATGTGAAGGGGATTTTGTCAATTAAATAATTCAGTCTCCACCTTGAGCTAAAAAATATCACAGACACACACACACACACACACACACACACACACACACACACACAGCTTTACCACTATAAAGCAATATAATTGCTCTGTGATAGAGCAAGTAAGAATATTCAGCTTCTATTCCTGACAGAAGTTCACAGAACTGTGGTAGTTAAGTTCGTGAAAGTGAAAGAAGTTTCCCATTGATGCTATTGGTTGGATAACACATGAGAGATTCAAATATTGTCTGCAATGCAACTGCTGATAAATAATACAGTTAATAATCATAATAGTTAAATACCTTACATTTTCACACGTTTTGTATATTTGTTCACGAACCTTTTTCTGCTCCACACATATTTGTACTACCATCAGTTTTAACACATCTTAGCAGATACCAATTCAGGTTACACTCAGTTATTTTCCAATTTCTTAAAAAATATTCTCCCCAGAGTAGATCCATGCAGACTATTCATAGATACTAATTCTTCAGTCACTTTAAACTCATTACCCACCTCTCAGTCCTGGTCTCCTCATTCCTGTCACCACCAAATTCCTGGGATAACAAGTATGAAATTTTTGTCATGTTTTTCTAGGCAGTGCAAGTATTACCAGGACAATCTCAGGCAAGTCTTGAGACTCAAAGCTATCCCAAAGAAAATAAAAGTTCTAATTGGATGTCACTCAAATCTCTTGAAGTAAGCCCATAGCTCTGCCACTTGGCATCCCAAGAAAAAGCTCATTAGGAAGCTGCCAATGAAAAACTATGGCTATGACTTAAAGACACACTAGACCAGATGTATTTAATTGATATCTTCAGAGCATTTCATCCCAAAGCATCAGAATATACATTCTTTTCAAGTGCATATGGAACATTTTCTAGGATAGACCACATGTTAGGGCACAAAACAAATCTCAATAAATTTAAGATGATTGAAATTATAACAAGCATATACTTTGACCATAATAGTATGAAACTAGAAGTCAATCACAAGGGGAAAAAAAACCTGAGAAACACTCAGACACCTGGAGGCTAAGTACCATGCTACTAAATAATGAATGAATGGGTTAACAATGAGATCAAGAAAGAAATAAAAAGATACCTTGCAACAAATCAAATGAAAATGAGAATCCAGCAACCCAAAATCTATGGGACACAAAAGCAACCCTAAGAAAGAAATTCATAGTACTACAGGCCTACTTCAAGAAATAAATTCTCAAATAAACAATCTAACTTTGCACTTAAAGGTACTAAATCAGAAAAAATAAACAAAACCCAAAATGAGTAGAACAGAGAAAATAATAAAGATCAGAGAAGAAATAAATGAAATAGAGTCTAGAAAACAGTACCAAAGATCAATGAAACCAAGATTTGGTCTTTGAAAAGATAAACAAGAATGATGAGCCTTTAACTAGACTTGTCAAGAAAAAAAGAGTCTTAAAAAATTGTGACAGAGTGATTGGAAGCTACACTGACATTCTCCCAGGACCAAACTGGAAATACAACTAATATATTCCTTCTTTTACCATATAAGACCCTGTGTGATCTGGCCTCTGTCTGCCACTGGTCTCATAGTTTCTAGAACACATGAAGTTCTTTCCTACCCATGGGATTCCATATGCTTGAAGTCAGCCATGGCAAGAGTTGTCCCGGAATCCTTAGCCCCTGCTTCTATGTAAACTTGTGTGAATTATTTTCTACACAATGGTAAAGTGCGATGAAATCTAAGAATCTGCTGTCAAAGCTTTGCACCCTGGTTTGAGGCTATAATTTTCTGGAGAAAGAAATCTCTTGCCAGTGAGCACTTAGTACAAGTCAGAAGGACTATGTATGTTGAGAGGGGAGTCAATTTTTCTTTCAGAACAAAGGCACTCTGAGGACTGGCAGAGGCCCTGCTTCAACTCTTCCCATAGCTGACTTCTCATTCTTTGAGTCTCAACTTCAATGTCCCCTTATAAAAGAGGCCTTCTCTGACCTCAGTCATTTTCTATCTCAACACCATGTCTATTTCCTTCATAGAACTTATCACCATCTCTAAATATAGATTTGCTTGTCTGTCTTTCTCGCTGTAAGTTCCATGAGAACAGAGACCTTGTTTGACTTGTGGGATGCTGTCTTTCCAGCACCTAATACACAATCACCCCCTGAGAAGTGTCAGTTGATGAGAAAGAAAAAAACTCCTGAGGAGAGAATGCAAAAATAAAGTGAAGGGTCTAGGTTAGCACCTTGCTCAGGTGCCTCTTGCCATCCTGATTGGCATCACAAAAAGTCTTCATTTCATAAGGAAAGTCCAAGTTCATCCAGCCATTCTCAAATACAGCAGCACATCAGAATTCCCTGGGAATGAAAAAAAAAAAAAAAGTGTGATAGTCACTCCTCCCCATCAGGTCAAGGTTTCATTTCAGTCTGGGGCTCTGGCAGACATTCTGAGTGCACTATCTAGAATCTGCCACTGGGTGGAGCAGTGTGATTGTGTTTTACAATAGAAACCAGGCTTTGCTACAGAAAGATAAATTACAAGCTTTTATGATTTTAGTAGAGGTCCAATGCATGAAATTCATACAAGAGTAGGCCTTCCTTCCCCTGGCTGCCGGCGCCAGCTTCCCTCTGGCACCCGGGACCCGGGCTTCCCTTGCAGTCCCTGCTTCCTCAGGAAGGTTGCCCGGTCTAATTAGCATATTACACTTCTATTATTGTACATCAGTGATGGCGAACCTTTTGCGCTCGGTGTGTCAGCATTTTGAAAAACTCTAACTTAACTCTGGTGCCGTGTCACATATAGATATTTTTTGATATTTGAAACCATAGTAAAACGAAGATTTATATTTTTTATATTTATTTATTTTTAAATGCCAT
>NW_006289496.1:0-1300 GCF_000327345.1 Myotis davidii | reverse complement strand
AAATTTCCAAAAATTCATCTGGAATAAAAAAAGACCCCGAATAGCTGCAGCAATCCTGAGAAAGCAGAACAAAGTAGGTGGGATCACAACACCAGATATCAAGCTGGATTCCAAAGCCACTGTTCTCAAAACAGCCTGGTACTGGCACAAGAACAGACATATAGATCAATGGAATAGAATAGAGAACCCAGAAGTAGACCCAAACCACTATGCTCAATTAATATTTGACAAAGGAGGGATGAACATACAATGGAGTCAAGATAGCCTCTTCAATAAATGGTGCTGGGAAAATTGGACAGATACATTAAAAAAAATGAAACTAGACCACCAACTTCCAAATAAAGTCAAAATGGATAAAGGACTTAAACATAAGATGGGAAACCATACAAATACTAGAGGAATCCACAGGCAGCAAAATCTCAGACATATGTTTTGACAATTCTGACTTCAGATCTTCTCATTCTAGGAGGATTGGCTAGGCAGTGCCTCAAAGAAAGTTCCAGTCCTGATTTCTTTTCCTATTCTTCCAGGTACTCAATAAAAAAACACCTGCCTAAAGTTTCCCTCACTTCTCCTAACCCACTTCCACAAAGCTCTGCCACCATCCTCTCAGCTCCAACCCTTCTCTTTACTCTTTTCCACATATAAGAGTGTGTAAACTTAAGGTATATAACAGTGATGGTTTGACATGTATATATTGTGATATGATTATGTAATAAGGTTAGTTAACATCTTTATCATGTCATATAATTACCATTTTTTGTGATGATGATATTTAAAATCTACTCTTTTGTCAACTTTCAAGCATATAATATTGTTAACTGTAGTCACCATGTTATACATTATATCCCTAAAATTTATTCATCTTATAACTGGAAGTTTCTACCCTTTAATGAACATCTCCCTGTTACCTGCATCCCCCAGCACTGATAACCACTATTCTATTATCTGTTTCTATGAGTTAAATGGCTTTTTAAGATTTCACATATAAGTGAGGTCATACAGTGTTTGTCTTTCTCTGTCTGACTCATTTCACTTAACATATGCCCTCAAGGAAATCCATCCATGTTGTCACAAATGGAAAGATTTTCTTATTTTTTTTATTGCTGAATAATATTCTGCTAATACATATATAATCACATGTTTTAATGCATTCATCCATCAATGGACATTTAGGTTTTTTTCATGTCTTGGCTGTTCTGAATAATGCTGCTTTGAATATAGGAGTATAGATAGCTCTTTGAGATAGTGATTTCACTTCCTTTGGATATACTGAGTGTCCAGATTATTATGACCACCT
>NW_006289495.1:0-470 GCF_000327345.1 Myotis davidii | reverse complement strand
CAGAGACGGGTCACAGAGGAAAGGAGTGAAGAACGCTACTTTGTTTTCATACCTAGAAGAACAGGTAAGAAAAAGGTGGATGGGTGGAGGAGGACAGAGCATTGGGGAGGGAGTCTGATCTGAGGGAGGAGTTTGGGCTTTGTGGACTGAAGTGAGTTTAGCAGCAAAACCATACAGCTCTTGCCAAGAGCATGGCTGCGGTTTGGGGAAGGGATAGATCATTCTATAAGTGATGTTGTGAGACCTTAGGAATGTGACTTCCTGTTTCACCTGTCACTTGCTTCCTGTTTTCCTGATCAGCTATCCCAGGTGTCTGTCTGTCCCTGAATATTTTGGTCTTGCCTCTTTCACCAGCACTTGAGGAGGAAGTCGGCTGTTAAGAAGCCCACCTGGACGCAGACGTAACCTTTGTTCCTCTGCCAGCTCTTAAAGGTATAGCATATTATTTGCATGGGATGGGTTGTTCTATG
>NW_006289494.1:984256-988735 GCF_000327345.1 Myotis davidii | reverse complement strand
TAACCCTAACCCTAACCCTAACCCTAACACTATTCTGGGCAGAACCCTAAACCTTACCCTAACGCTAACCCTAACCTTAACAGAACCGAAGCCCTAACGCTAACCCTAACCCTAACCCTAACCCTAACAGTATCCTGGGCAGAGCCATAACCCGAACCCTAACCCTAACCCTAACACTATCCTTGGCAGGGACATAACCCTAACCCTAACCCTAAACCTAACCCTAACCTTAACCCTAACCCTAAACCTAAAAATATCCTGGGCAGAACCCTAACCCTAACCCTAACCCTAACACTATCCTGTGCAGAGCCATAACCCTAACCCTAACCCTGACCCTAACCCTAACAATATCCTGGACAGAACTCTAACCCTAACCCTAACCATAACCATAACCTTAACCTAAACCCTAACACTATCCTGGCAGAACCCTAAACCTAACCCTAACCCTAACCTTAACCCCAACACTATCCTGGGCAGAACCCTAACCCTAACACTAACCCTAACCTTAACCCTAAACCTAACCCCAACACCATCCTTGGCTGGGCCATAACCCTAACCCTATCCCTAACTCTAACCCTAACTCTAAATCTAACACTATCCTGGGCAGAGCCATAACGCTAACCCTAACCCTAACCCTACCACTATACTGGATAGATCAATAACCATAACCCTAACCCTAACCCTAACCCTAACCCTAACCCTATCCCTATCCCAAACTCTAACCCTAACCCTAACCCTAACCCTAACCCTATCCCTATCCCAAACTCTAACCCTAACCCTAACCCTAACCCTAACCCTATCCCTATCCCAAACTCTAACCCTAACCCTAACCCTAACCCTAACCCTATCCCTATCCCAAACTCTAACCCTAACCCTAACCCTAACCCTAACACTATCCTGGTAGAGCCATAACCCTAAGACTAAAACTTCCCTAACCCAAACACTAACACTATCCTGGGCATATCCAGAACCGTAACCGAAACCCTAACCTTAACCCTATCCGTAACACTATCCTGGCCGAGCCATAAAGTTCTTACGATTTTATTTAACTCATAAATTAATGAAAGAACCCATAAGATGTTGAAACCACGGCAATTGAGATTTATACTTCACGTTTTATTCTCTACCAGACAAAATTCTTTTGCATTGCCATGAACAGGACTCATTGATGTTGCTAGAGAAAGAAAATGTTTGTATGACTGTCCATTTTCTACAATTCACTTCTTTCTTTACTTCTATCTAAACTAGTCCAATCAAACACAATCAAAAGTGCACGCACCCTTACAGGATCTTATACTCCAGACATACAACTTTGCAGGCCAGGAATGAATGGGAAGGAACCTGTCACTAATCCATAACTGTACCTGAACTCAAACCCCTGTGGGTCTGGTCCAGTCTGTCTTTCCTGGGCTGAGCTGAAGGCATTTTATTAGCTGGCCTCATCCCAAGGCCATGTGGGCCACACTTGATCCGCATCTACATCCCTCCGACCCTTTATTATTTGGTGCCTTTACCAATAGTCCAGCACTTTGCCGCTTGGTCTTGCTTAATCTACTGTGGCCAAAACTCTGAACGTAGTCCCAGCTTCATCACCACAGCTGTCCCTTAAGGTCTGCATCTACTTTCTCGATGCCAAGTTGGGAAGCCAAAAATCTCCTCCTTTAGTACAGTCCTTCCTCAACCCTCCTTATTTTAGCGATCATTCTATGGAATAGGCAGATTAAAGCTCACAATGAGGCAGAAAAAGGAGTTAGCAAAATAAACATTTTTAACAATATTTGAAACTGTTATTCAATTTGAGTCCTGATTATATGGTAAGAGCTAAGGTAGTTTTTTTTTTTAAGGCCAGCCTTCACAATCTAATGGGAATAATAGCCAGGAAAGCAGATAATTACCAAACTAATGATCTGTGGAGTGTCATTACTATACATGGCCTTCTGATGTCCCCATCTTTTTCTTTTTTAATCCTCACTCAAGGATATGTTTTGCTATTGATTTGAGAGAGAGAGAGAGAGAGAGAGAGAGAGAGAGAGACATCAATTGGTTGTCTGCTGTATGTGTCCCAACCTAGGATTGAACCCACAACCTAGGTATGTGTCCTGACCAAAAATTGAATCCACAGCTTTTTGGTGTACCGGACGACACGCCAATCAACCCGGCCAGGGTTGATGTCCCCATCTGCTAAAGGCTTCATGCTTTGCCTGGATTCCCCATAGCTCTTGAAGAGCATATCCTTTAAGCTACCCCAAGTACCTCTTGTGCACAGAAGATGACTTATTGGGACAAGCCATTGCCACATAGGCAGGGTTTTCCAAATCTCAGGTTGGATATTTTTTACCATAGATGTATTAGTTAATATGCTTTTGGCTCTTCCCTTCTTCAGCCAGTGTAGAAGTGCCAGTGGTCAAAGTAAAGTTCAATGTCTTTGTGACTTCTGACTGGAGCAAGAACCATAAAAAGCATTTCAATGCACCTTCCCGCATTCGCAGGAAGAGTATGTCTTCTCCTTTTTCCAAAGAGTTGAGACAGAAGTAGTGTTCGACCCATGCCCATTCGAAAGGGTGATGATGTTCAGGTTGTGCAAGGACATTACAGAGGGCATCAAACTGGCAATGTTAATCCAGGTTTACAGGAAGAAATAGGTAATCTCCACTGAACAAGTACAACAGGAGAAAGCTAATGGTGCAACTGTTCATGTGGGCATTCACCCCGGCAAGGCGGTTGTCACTAGACTAGAGGGAGACAAAGACCGCAACAAGTTCCTTGGACATAAAGCCAAATCTCACCAAGTCGGAAAGGAAATAGGTAAATACAAGGAAGTAACAATTGAGAAGAAGCAGGAATAAAGTAATCTTATATACAACTTTCATTAAAAACTTGAAAAAATAAATATGCTTTTGGAAAAATCTGGGTTTGGTTAGGAAAGAGAAAGGGATAAAGAGTCCTGAGTAGATGTCACGGGTTAATTGTGTGCTTCCCACAAAAGGTACATTGAAGTCCTAACCCCCAGCACCTCTAGGATGTGACCTTATTTGAAAACTAGAGGCCTGGTGCATGAAATTTGTGCATGGGGGTTGGGGGATGTCCCACAGCCCAGCCTGCACCCTCTCCAATCTGGGACCCCTCGAGGGATGTCTGATTGCCCCTTTAGTCAGACATCCCTCTCATAATCCGGGAATGCTGCCTCCCAAATGCTCTCTTGCCTGCCTGCCTAACTGCCCCTAACTGCTTCTGCCTGACAGCCTGGTCACCCCCTAACCACTCCCCTGCAGCCTGATCAACACCTAACTGCTCCCCTGCTGGCCCGATTGCCCCTAACTGCCCTCCCTTGCCAGTCTGATCGCTCACAACTGCCCTCCCCTGCCAGCCATCTTGTGTCCACATGGGGGCGGCCATCTTGTGTGTTGGAGTGATGGTCAGTCTGCCTCTTTATTATATAGGATAGCATTGTTACAGATGTCATAAGTTAAGATGAGTGTAGAGTGGCCCCTAATTCAATGGCTGGTGTCTTATAAGAAGAGATGAACAGCATATGAAGATGGAGACAGGCATGTGATGAATAAAGCAGAGATTTGAGTGGTGCAGCTGTAAGCTAGGAATGCCAAGGATGGGCAGAAAACCATGAGAAGCTAGGGAGAGGCAAGGAAGGACCTCCCCTACAGGTTTCAGAGGGAGCAGGGCCCCTGGACCCTTGATTTTAGACATCTAGCCTCCAAAACTACGAGAGAACAAATTTCTATTGTTTTAGGCCACCTGACTTGTGGTAGTTTGTTATGGCAGCCCCAGGAACCGCACAGCAGGCAACCAATAATGGCCCATATTCAGTAAATAGTGGACACAGAATGGAAATAAAAATATCCACCTGAGGGAGCTCTGGAGCCTTCACTTCCTCAGCCCCAACAGCCTCTAAACTAGATGATGGACAAATAATAGCTGTTCTAAGGAGGAGACTCTCTTAACCACCGTTCAAAGTGACTTCGATTATGTTTGGTTTCCGTTCTACTAAAACGTGGACTCAGACCACGAGTGCCCTTATTGTACTGAATGCCTTTGACCTGAGGGGGGTTTTGGCTGAAAGTGCAGGATGCTGAGGGAGACAGGTGCCGACTGTCCTAGTCAGGGCTGGGCGCTGGGCAGTGCGGTGGCAGCTGTAATGAGGGGAACTCACCCACGCTACATGCAGCTTTTGACAATGGGGTATTCCCAGGGGACAGGAATAATTTTCTTTTTCCTTTTTTTTTTTTTTTTGGTAATTGTTCAAGGGATAAGAAGCAGCAAAATCTGCTATTCTCTGGAAATTGCTCTCTGGGTTGACAACATAGACAATTTCTCAATCTGTTCACGACTCTGTGCCAAGCCTCTGCGGTATTTGATTTTCTTAGCCACCAACTCCTTTTTGGAAATCTGGTGGTGCTCAGTGTGGTTCCCAGACCAGCAGTGCCAGCATCACCCGGGAACATATTTAAAATGCAGATCCTT
>NW_006289494.1:979667-984210 GCF_000327345.1 Myotis davidii | reverse complement strand
GGTCAGAAACTCCTCGGTGGTCCCCGCTACCTGCGTTCTAACAAGCCAGCTAAGGTGATTCTGATGCCCACTGATGTTTGAGAAGCAAAGTTTGAATGTATTGCCATCTGTGGCCATGCCCTGTCTTACAGCACCTACTTGCCTTTCCAGCCGCTGCTGCTTCTCTGTGTCCCATCCTGGCTCATTCCTCCTCATTTCCCTGCTCTATGTGTGTGTGTGTGTGTATGCATTCAGCAGACATCCGGAAAGGGTAGCCTATAGTCAGTTTGGTAGATGGATCTAGATGTGTCTGCAGCTCCCATGAGATGTTGGTTAAGCTCCTTCAGTTGTAGGAGCAAAGACCATTTCAGATTTCTTCAGGTAACAGCAGTTGTTGTAAAGGAACAATGAGGGCAAGCATCTCTTACTGCAATCGGGAAGAAAGAGTATAAAACGAGTATGTGGCAGAGAAGGAGGTCTGTGTGTGGGGCGGGGAGGGGGGCGGAGAAAGGAGAGGAGAGGAGAGAGGAGAGGAGAGCGGGGAGGGAAGGGGAGGGGAAGGGAGAGAACAAGAGCAAGGAGGAGGAAAAAGAGGAGGGGGAGGGGGAGGAAGAGGAGGGGAAGGGGGAGGAGGAGGAGGAGGAGAGCAGAGAAGAGTGAAATAAATAATGAGAATGAGAGGAGAGAGATAATGAGAAGGAAGAAGGAAAGGAAGTCATCTCAACATCTAGGCTCCGTGGAGTCTTGGAACGTCCTTCACAACAAGCAGTACCCAGGCACTCCCGCAGCCCCACCTTGGTGTCCTCCGCTATGGGCTCTAGGAACTCCTCTCACCAGTGACAGAGCTTTGCTGCATCTCTGCTTCTTGTATCACGATTTCTGCTTCTCCTCAATGCCACTGCTTACCCCTGGGTCTGGTTGCCTCGGGGGATCTGCATATTGGCTTCCCTTGTCGTTTTATTTCAGTAATGGCTGCCAATATCAAGTTCCTCTTTGTCTCACATTGAAAAGAGCCCCCAGAGGTCCGCTTGTGTCTCCATTGGACTGTGTCAGTACGGAGCTCCCCCTATGGGTGGAGCCTTGCCATGGCCAGTCCCTGGTTGGTCAGCTCTGTGGTAAACACCTGCAGAATTAGGACTCTTGGATTCCTGAGCCAAAAACCCAACTCAAGCTACAATGGATGGCTCTGTTTGCTCTAGGGCAGTGGTTCTCAACCTTCCTAATGCCGCGACCCTTTAATACAGTTCCTCATGTTGTGGTGACCCCCAATTTCATTGTTACAAATTGAACATAATTAAAGCATAGTGATTAATCACAAAAACAATATGTAATTATATATGTGTTTTCCGATGGTCTTAGGTGACCCCTGTGAAAGGGTCGTTCGACCCCCAAAGGGATCGCGACCCACAGGTTGAGAACCGCTGCTCTGGGGGTGGTCAAAACATCATTAGGATTCTCTCTCCCTTTCTCTTTCGACATCTCTCATCTCTGCTTTTCTCTGTTACCTGTCTCCTCAGGCTACCTCTCTCCCCAAAGCTGCCTACCAGGTTTATACTGTGCTTAATGCTTTTGACATAAGATGAGACCCTTTGTCACCAGTCATATTCATCCCCCCAAAATGGACTCTTATTGTCAGATTGGCTCACAGGCCTTGCCTAGATCAATCATGTGGCAGAGAAGGTGGTCATATGACTGACAGCTCCACCAACTCCCAGGAGGGCATTCCCCCAGGACAATTGCTGGGCAGACCAAATACCCACATGTCCACCACACCTGCCATATGTTACCACAATCCTCACACCCCTGAGAGCTGGTGCAGGAGAGGACACCAAGGCTCAGAGAGTTTAAATCACTTGGAGACGCACCACAATCTGCAACAGCCAAGTCAGGATTAGCAAGCTGCTCTGTCTGTGTGAGAGCCGGGGCTCTTTCCACTCTGCCACACACGGCGCCACCACACTGCCATTTGATTATACTGCTGCGTCTTCAAACCTGCCATAGTGCAAAGGAAGCTCATCGTTTTTCCTAAAATCATGTCTAAGGTCCGAAGTCTCTAAAAGTTATTGCCATTTCTTGGGTTTCCCTGGTCGGAAAGTTTGCATCCTCTTCCATTGATTCGGCATTTTCTTTCATCCTCATGGTCAAGCCTTTGTCAATCTCTTCCCTCTTCTTCCCGTTCCTTTTGTACCTACTATCTGCTCACCTGTTGAACACCTGACATCTGGACTACTATACTATCTGTTCCCGCCTTAGTCCACCCTGTACTCATCCACACATTAAACTCCCTAAAGTACAGGATTCCTTTTTTAAAATATTAAATTTATAGGGTAACATTGGTTAATAACATTATATAAATTTCAGGTGTACAACTTAAAATACAACATCTGTATATTCCATTGTGTGCTTACCACCCAAAGCCCAGTCTCCTTTTGTCACCATATGTTTGACCCCCTTTACTCTCTTCATCCTCCCCTCACCTTTCCCCCTCTTATAGACATTCTGTTGTCTCTATCTATGAGTTTGTTTGTTACATTTTTTTTATACAGGATTTCTTTTTTTTTTAAATTCATGATCCTTTCTGCTTAAATGTGTGTATCAGTTTGTATTACCACAATAATGCAGCATAGCAAAGCACTCCAAAATTCAGGGGCTTAAAACATGGCTATTTATTATTGGCCAATGTGTGTGGACCTGCTTGGGTTCAGCCGATCTGGGCTGGCTAGGGCAGTTTTGTTTCTCACTGCAGGCCTGCAGGGCAGCTCCGCTCCACAGGTCTCTCCTCCTCCTCCCTGAGGTGGGCTTTGCTTGTCTCATGGTGATGACAGAAACACATGAGGCCTCTTAAGGCTGGAACTGACACAGTCATTGGCCAAGCTCCAAATCTAGGGACAAGGAAATGTATTCTACAACACTTAGCCTATGGAAGGGCGAGACTAAAGAGAAAGGGAAAGAACTGGAGTCATCAACATAATCTACCACAAATCATCAAGTCTAGTCTTCACTGCCTGGATTTCAAAGTCTTCCATGATCTGGTCTCACTCCATTTATCCAACCCAAGCCCCTACTTTGGGCTATTCATCTGGGAACCTTATAGAAACTGGACAAGACTGGGTCATTTTAGACAGTTCTCTATAGTCTAACTGCAGACCACACTCAGCCTGTCTCCTGCTTTCCCACCACACAAAAGAAGAGAAAAAATGTTTATGGCCCCGCTTGTTATTGGTAGTTTTTACAAAATAAACAAATGTTAAACAAAATTTCCTCTAGGAAATACACTAACCCAGAGACCTCCTTATGATTTTTTAAAACAGTTTCTTGGGGGCGGCCGGGGGGGGGGGGGGGGAATCTTAAGGAATTATTTTCTCAGTAAACAATGGCAACAGTTTATTTTTGTTGGATGGACTTGAATCCTCTCCCACTTTCTTTTTGTGGATTGAGAGGTTGACTACAGAAATAAGAAGAGATCGTTCTTTTATTCTTTCTGTGTATGTGGCTGGAAAATAAAAGCTCTGCATTTTTTTCTGTATTCAGTGCACTTCAAAGTTATAAAAATTTAGATAAAGTACATCAGGTTGTTCTAGATTTCAGTCTATTTATAACTTCCTCATATTTCACATTTGTTTGACCTCAGGTTAAAGGAATGCTTTTGAAAAATATAATGATTTGATCCTAGCAGTGGATGTAGCAAAAATACTTGGGTCAATAAGTTAAATTAAAAGGCTTCAAAAAAGAAGAAGAAAAAGAAGCAGCAAAAACTAGATTTTGCAAACTTTCAGCTTAGGACTGCATGACAATGGCAGAATTTTCCAGCTGTATTTTTATAAAAAGTTTGTGTGAAAAAGACATTTCAAAGTTTACCAGAGTGAAAATGTCTGGATTAGAAGTAACTAATTTCCTAATACTCTGAACTCATTTTCACAGCTTACATCGGAAACTTCCTTGGATTTGTCTTTACTATTTTTACATATGTATTTTGTGTCTTTTCCTGCCCACCAAAGTCTGAATATATCCATGCGTATTATAGTTTTATAATACAGTATTATGTAAAATAAATGTTTCAATGATTTACTTGAAAAGAAAAAGCAAGTGGCAAAAATGTATGTATATGTGATATTATTTTTATTGAAATATACACACACACACACACACACACATACATATATACTAGAGGCCCGGTGCATGAAATTTGTGCACTGGAGGGGGGGGGTTCCCTCAGCCCAGCCTGACCCCTCTCACAGACTGGGAGCCCTCAGGGGATGTCCTACTGACAGCTTAGGCTCACTCCCTGTGGGGAGCGGGCCTAAGTCGCAGCCAGGCCTCCCTCTGCAGGAGGTGACCGGGCTGATGAGGGGAAGGCGCCAGCGCCATCACACCACTGCTGCTACCACTGCTGCAGCTGCCAAGGTGTTTTCATCAACACAGGCTCCAGTCCCTTCACCACAAAAAAATGACAACTTTCTTTAGGCATTTTTAAGATGTGTCTTTCATAGGATATGACATTTTTTCTTTCTTTTCTTTTTTTTTTATCCTCACCTGAGGATATGTTTCCATTGAGTTTTAGAGA
>NW_006289494.1:973921-979372 GCF_000327345.1 Myotis davidii | reverse complement strand
AACCCTAGATCTCCTTCTTCTATTCTTATTACCCAAGTTACAAAGAACACTGCGCATGGTGGCATACAGGGAGTTTAGCCAATGAGCTGTCAGAAAAGGTGTTTCCTCTGGAGATCATGTGTAGCCCCAGCCCTGCATTGTGTCTGCTGGGCTGGGGGCGTGCTGCCTGCCCAGATGCCCTCCCTCTCTCCTCGGCTGGGGCGTGGGATCAAACCAGCTAGGGCAGGCTATGACATTTCTTAGTTCCTCCAGCAGTGGACCTTCGTTTTTTCCTCCAGGAGTGTGGTGGGAAAACCCTAAATCACCTTCTTGGATTCTTATTACTCAAGTTACCAAGAACGCTGCGAGTGGCAGCATACCGGAAGCTTAACCAATGAGCGGTCAGAAAAGGTGTTTCCTCTGCAGCTCATGCACAGAGTCCCCCCTGTGTTGTGTCCACTAGGGTGGTGGTGTGCTCCAAGCCCTGTGGTGGCCTCTCGGGAGCACACCCCCAGCCCTGCATTGTGTCTGCTGGGCTGGGGGCGTGCTGCCTGCCCAGATGCCCTGAGAGAGAGAGAGAGAGAGAGAGATGCATACACATGCCAGAAAAATAAATACCTATACACCAGAAAAAAAGCATAAGAAGATCTCTATAAGGAAGATATCAGAATATTAACAATTACCTTTGAGTGTTAACTATCCCCCATGCTTCTATTGATTTTTCATATACTTCAATTTGTCTTTAATGAACACGTATTGTTACCTATATAATACTAAATGGGATTTTAAAAAAGAGGTAGAGAGATTTAACAGTTTGGCCTTTGTATATGAGGAATTCTAAAACTCCTCTAATTTTCAGGAAACTAACAACAAAACCTTCATTAGGGGCCTTTTTAAACACTCAGAATTACATGGCTAGTTGCATTGATTCAATAGGCAGAAAATTTGAAAGAAGAGAATTCGAGTTGGGAGGGATGAGTTTCTTCCCCTGGCTGGTCCCAAGGGATCCCTGCAGGAGCACCCAGTGCAGAGGTGCCAGAGTTCCCTGAGTCTGGGCTTGGGTATCAGAATTCCATCTGCAACTTACAGAGGGAAGTGGTCATAAGACCCAGAGTCAGGCAGATCTCGCTAAGGAAGATACTAGCTTACGCTTAGAAATTTTTTCTTGTGCAGTGATACTGAAAAAAATAATCAAATATTCTTATAAATAAAAAAGAATGATAGGTCTAATGTAAATTAATCTTTGTGTTTCCAAATGTAGTCTACTAAAATTTAGATATCTGAGAACATTTTACCAGAGAAATTATGATAGTTTATGAACAAGGCAATCCCACAACTGGTTTAAGAATTTACTGTGTATTAGCTACCAAACCTGTGGGAATACAAAGATGAATGAAAAAATGGAGTTTGCATTCAGGGAGTTAGGCTTATCAAAGCAACAAGTTTAAGATTTGCTCTGCCCTTTTATTTCAATAATTCTTAGAGCAACAAATAAAAAGGAGGAAAAGTAACCAGAGAATCTCAGCCACATAAACCATTATGAGGTTCTTTTGTAGATGGACCATTTTTGGCATCCTGGATCAAGGCTGTTAGACCATTATGGGCAGGGGTGCAAAGGTTTAACAAACAAGGATTAAGTAACAGCTCAGAGCAATCAGATCACAGAGTCCCAAAGGCCTAGTTTATCAGGATGGATCCACGTTTGGCTCCTGTTGCTAAAGAAAAAATAAAAAGCGATGCACATGTTACGTACAAGCAAACCTGAGGGCATGCCATCTATTATCAGTCATAAACAGATTTGATTCTTTTGTAAATGAGATTGTCAGGGCCCAGGGGATTTGTCAGTGCCTGGATAATCCTCAAATCATGTCTGTCCTACTGTGGTAATAGGAAATTGTCAGCAATAAGGCCGGTTAACAATTTTCTTGTCTGGTGCATTAGAGATTATTCCACAAAACCCAGAGGGTCTTAACCAACCAGCCTCATTATATGGTTCAACATCACATATCTTATCAAGTCTCATGTCCATAGAGGCTGTGAAGACTGTCAACTGTGCAAGTCACTGGGGCTTCAGGAGATTTTAATCCAGTATGGGATATGGCACAGCTACAGGACTCCGCAGCCACAAAGATGCCAAAATGCATATGGTATCCCACTCCCCACACATAAAGAGGGTGCAGGGGTGTTCTGGGTCAGACTGAGTTCAGGACCCACAGCTTTATGAAGGCGAAATGTGGTTTCTCTTTTCTTCGCCTTACTGTTCATATGATTTTTCTTTCTTTTTTTTTTGTTCTTTCTGTTTATTTTCTGGTTCCTATAATTTAAATTTAGTTTTGAATAAGTAATACATATACGTAGTTCAAAAAATTTTAAAAGGCAAAAGGGATACAGTAAATATTTTTCCCATCCCTTTCTCCACTTGCTGGGTTCCTACCTCCCCAGCAGGTAACCCCTGTCATCAGCAGTATTTCATCCTTTCAGAGTTTTTAAATAATTGAGTACTGGGATATATAAAACACATATTTTATTTTACTCTTTTTTACACAAAATATAGAATATAATACAACTTTTTGTGCCTTGCTTTTTCCCTACCAAAGTGTCTTCTATTATACATAGCAGATAGCTTCTACAGGGTGTCCCCCCAAAACATATACACACTTTGACAGCTGACAGCTCAATTTTGAAAATGAAATATATTTTAATAAACTGCCTTTATAATTACTCAAAGTGTATGTATATATTCTGGGGAGGCACCTGTATATTTGTCCATGGAAATTGTCTTTATTCTTCTGACAGTTGTATACTTTTCTGTTGTTTCATGTTTTATACTTTAAAAGTTGCCCCTCGTCGATGGACATTTAGATTTTTTCCAATGTTTTGCAGTAACAAACACTGATGCAGTGCACAACCTTGCACATTCGTTCTTTCATGTGTCGTTACTATTGGCTTCTCATAGGCTCCCTGGCAGTGGCCAGGACAGGGCCTCTCGCCTGCCTCTGTAAGTTAATAACCAAAATTCCTAATAGGTTATTCCAGTAGGCAAACATCCTCTTTCATGTTCCCAATACGTGAGCAGCCAAGGGATCATCTCTGAAGCCCGGCTATACCTCCTGTGCCTCCTCCACACTCACCCTTATCCTTATATGTTACCTTACTTCCCTGCTTTCACAACTAACATCCTGGGGCTGTGTGCCTTTTTTTTTTTTTTAATATCATCATTTGAAACTGCAGTTGGATTGCTATCATGTATTCCTTCTGAGATACCGCAAATATTTATTAGCATCTGCTCTGTCTCCAGCATCATTTTAGGCATTGATAATCTAGTAGCAAACAAAGTACGTTTAGTTCCCACCCTCATGGGGCTTACATTCTAATGGAAAGTAACATGTCGTAAATGAATAAAATGACCGTAATGGCAAGCAATAAACAAATCAACGCTTAATATAATGTCAGGTCTGGTCAGTGCTCTATGTTTCTATTTAATTGGCTCAGAGGTGAAGAGTCCTTTTCAAATGAAATAAGGAGAAAGGGATCCCATTCTCTCTCGAAAAATTACGGAAGCTGCTCTCTTTAGAACGTTCATATTGAAGGCGGCTCTGACCAGAGCAAAAGCTTGTCCGTTCTCTCTGACACTGACAGAGACGTCTATGGTCATTTGAACCAGGCAGTGTCACTTTGGACTGACCAATGGCTTTAAAAGAACTCTTTTATATATATATATATATAATTTATTTTTTACAGAGAGGAAGGGAGAGAGATAGAGAGTTAGAAACATCGATGAGAGAGAAACATCGATCAGCTGCCTCCTGCACATCTCCCACTGGGGATGTGCCCGCAACCCAGGTACATGCCCTTGACTAGAATCAAACCTGGGACCCCTCAGTCCACAGGCCGACGCTCTATCCACTGAGCCAAACCGGTCTCGGCTTTAAAAGAACTCTTAAGAAGTGGTTTGTACGTGGAGGTGCTCTTGGGAAAGTTTCTTATCGCCACTACAATAAATTACTACAACCTTCGTGGCTTAAAACGACACAGCTTTATTATCTTACAGTTCTGGAGGCCAGAAATTTGAAATCGCTTTCATGAGGATAAAATCAAGGTG
Source organism: Myotis davidii (assembly GCF_000327345.1). Classification (NCBI taxonomy): domain Eukaryota; kingdom Metazoa; phylum Chordata; class Mammalia; order Chiroptera; family Vespertilionidae; genus Myotis; species Myotis davidii. The sequence goes on along the minus strand of NW_006289494.1, from coordinate 975,291 downwards.
TCTGCAGGGCTGCGTTCATCCTGGAGGTCGGAGGGGAAAAGCTGTTTCTTTTCCTTTCCCAGCTTCTAGAGGCTGCCCGTATTCCTTGGCTCTTGGCCCCTCCTCACTCTAGCCTCCATTCCATCACTCTCACCTCCATTCGAATTCTTCTGACTCTCACCCTCCTGTTTCCCTCACCTAAGAACCCCATGTCTGCATTGGGCCCACCCCAATAATCCAGGATAATCTCCTATCTCAAGATTTAATCAGACCTGCAAGTACCACAGTCACAAATTCCAGGATCAACATGTGGACATCTTGGGGACTGTTACATAAGTGGTTAAGAAGCAGCAGCCAGGGAGCAAGGTAATTATTAACACACAAGTGGATTAAAATAACGGGAAATTATGTAAAGAATAATCTTGGCAGAGAACCCTTCAAGATTCAACACTTTTGAATTTAACAAATATGTTTTGAGCATCTTTGCTGTGCTAGGTGCTCTTACAGGTGTTTGGGATACATCAGTGAGCAAAACAGGCAAAAATCCCTACTCTCATGGGACTTATATTCAACAAAGACATCACAAATAACAGTGTTATCTAGTAATTTAGAACGGGGTACCTGATATGGGCCTGGCTGTGGTGGCTCAGTGGTTGAGCATCTACCTATGAAACAGGAGGTCACTGATCGATTCCCAGTCAGGGCACATTCCCCAGGTTGCAGGCTTGGTCCCCAGTCGGGGGCGTGCAGGAGGCAACCAATCAATGATTCTCTCTCATCATTGATGTTTCTATCTCTCCCTCTCTAGGAAATCAACAAAAGTATATTTTTTTAAAAAAGAGAAGCATGTGCATTCTGTATTCTGATCATTAAAAACAACATCCACTTTTATAAAAAAAATAGCGAGGGGGTGTGAGGGAACCCTCCACCTGCTGACACTAGGGGGAGCTGCAGCGCAGTTTTTGCAGTAAAGGTTAAAGAAAAGTTCTATCTAATCTAAACTAATAAAAGAGAAAAATGGTAATTGGCGTACGACAGATACCCTTTTCATTGGCTAATCAGCGAGATATGCAAATTAACTGCCAACTAAGATGGCAGTTAACCGCCAAAAAAGATGGCGGCTAATTTGCATATTGCAGGCAGGATGGTACAGTGCCATCCGAGAGCGGGTTGGGGGTGTGAGTGCCAGCAGTTGCTGGAGACCCGATCCCACTGGCAGACCGGTACACGTGCCTGCGGGGCGACTGAGGCATCAGCCCACACTCACACCCCCAAACTGAACCAATTCCGCTGGCAGACCGCTATGCGAGCCAGAGGGGCGGCTGCAGTGTCTGCCGGCACTCATGCTGCCAACCCACTCTCTGACAGCAGACCACCCAGCCCCCTGTGTG
>NW_006289494.1:973225-973794 GCF_000327345.1 Myotis davidii | reverse complement strand
AGTCTGATGGGGGATCCTGGGCAAGTGCCATGGCCTCGGGGAAGCGGCTGGCCATGAGGCCAGCGGCCTAAGGGGCGCAGAGCTGCGCCAAGGTGGGGTGCACTGGAGGGGGCTCAGGCCTGGGCAGGGTGCTGGCGGGTGGGGATCTGCCTTGCCTGCAGAGAGTGAGGTTCTGTATTGGCCCCAATAGGCGGGAAACAAGAGGCGATGACAGCAGGCTTGGAAGGACGCCCGGGCGGAGGGGTGCAGGCTCTCAGCCCTGAGGCTGTTGTGCCCGGATTTCAAGATTCCCAAGAGCCCACCAGGGAGCCAGCGAGTCCGATGCAAAAGCAAAGAGTCATTTATTTCAAACCTAGGTTTGGCTCCCCTGCCACATTCACCAATGCAATGGCAAGCCCCAGTGGCCGAGAGAGAGCGAGGCTGATTGGACTGGGGGTTTTATAGTGAGGGCAGGGGAGGGGACTGTGAGCCCCACCGATTGGCCAGGCACGAGTCGGGTCTTGTTACACAGGATGTGGTCATCTCTATGGCGCGCACGTCCCTTGATTCTCATTGGTTAGTCCAGAGAC
>NW_006289494.1:971644-971949 GCF_000327345.1 Myotis davidii | reverse complement strand
CGCACGGACCCCCGGCCCCAGCGTGGGCGGGCGGGGAGCCGACCACGGGGGAAGGGCTCCCCCGTGGTGGGTCGCCGCCCAGCACCCCTCCGCCCGCCGCCAGCCACGTAGCCGCAGCCGGCCCGGACTCACGGAGCCCGTGGGTGCGGAGGGATCCAGAGCCCCGCGGCCAGACTCCTCCTCCCGTACGCCCTTCAAGGCGGGGTGGAGGGGCGGGGTCACCTCAGTGGAGGAGCGCCCACTGCTGGGTACCCCACTGCGGCGGTTTGGTGAAGCTCCCGGTTGGCCCAAAAGCAAGCCTGCGT
>NW_006289494.1:963541-970576 GCF_000327345.1 Myotis davidii | reverse complement strand
ACACCGGCAGTCGGACATCCTGGGATCAGGCCTAAACCAACAGTCGACATCCCCCAAAGGGTCCGAGATTGGAGAGGGTGCAGGTTGGGCTGAGGGACACCTCCTCCCGTGCACGAATTTCGTGCACCGGGCCACTAGTCTATCTAATAAAAGAGTAATATGCAAATTAACCATCACTCTGTCACAAAGATGTCAATGCCCATAGCCACAAGATGGCAGCACCCAGTCCTCTCAGCCCCACCAGAGTCCCCAGTCCTGGGGGCATGGCTGCTGAGAATGGGCAGCGTGAGCAACCTGGCTGAATGCTTGCTTTGTCGCCATGGCAATGAGGCAAGCATCCCACCCCGGCTGCGGAGGGCCTCTGGGCAGCGCACATAGCAGGAACAGCCAGGGCAGGATGCTTGTGTTGTTGCCGCGGCGATGAGGCAAGCATCCTGCCCCAGCTGCGGAAGCCTCTGGACCATGGAGAGCCTCTGAGCAGTGGGTGCAGAGCATCCAGGCCCTGCAGAGAGCAGAGAATCATGGGGAGTGGGCCTAAGCCGTCAGGGCTCCCAGATTGGAGAGGGCTCCCCTGAGGGCTCCCAGATTGGAGAGGGTGCAGGTCGGGCTGAGGGGACTCTCCCCCCATGAATTTCGTGCACCAGGTCTCTAGTCCTATATAGTAAAAGCCTAATATGCAAATTGTTTGACCGGGAATTCGACCACTCGCTATGATGTTTGCTGACTACCAGGGGGTGGCACGGAACATGGGGGGCGTCGGCAATGCAGCGCTGGCAGCGGGCAGCAGTGGAGGCACTGCCAGCCCCAGTGGGCCCCAATGAGAGTGGGACTGAAGAGGGATGGTGGAGCAGGTGAGTGGGCGGCGCAGAGTGCCAGGCGGGGCTGCAGGGCTGCGAGGCTGAGGGGGTGAGCTGGGGCTGCAAGCCTGGGGGTGCGAGCTGGGACCCAATCCCCACAGGCCACCCTGAAGGACCACATCTGTGCACAAATTCATGCACCAGGCCTCTAGTCTTAGTTATAAAATCACTATTTGGAAGCCTGAAGGAATTTTCACATCAGCTGGTCTAACTTCTTCAGAGAAATGCTAAGGCTAAGGTCCATAACGTGGCTGCTAGGTATTCTGCATTTGGCCTAAATTTGAGAGACAGTCTCCTCCTCTCACCCCAAGAAGGCCAGACATAGTCCTCACGTTATCAAAGCCAGCTCCTGCCAGGAGGTGAGGCTGGGAGGGTTTTGTATGGGAGCAGCAGGAGGGATGGATGATTTCAGAGTGTAGTTCTATCTGTGCCACTGTTGAAAAATCATTCCATAGAACTTCTAATATGCCTCTTCTAAGTGGAACATTCTGAAGTCTTAAATCTGTGACTCTGGCCCGTCAGCCTTTGAGACTCAACTTTTGGTGAAAATAACCTACATCAGCCAGACACCAAAAGGAAGGAAAAAATAGATTATGATAAAGAGCCTTTGGTGTTCATAACAAAAGAATAATGCAGCTTTATTTTCCTCATCGTTGCTGCTTTAAATGGTTATTTAAGTTATTTAAGCTGTAAATTATCTAAGTTATTTAAGCTTTAAAAGGTTATAGTGATTAGATATTTTTATCCAATATTTCCTTGGGTGTGGCTCTTTCCCAAAAGTGTAGCTGAGCCAATACAGAAATGCAATACTGTATTTCTAAGATGAACAGTGAGAGTGATAACAACATAACATGTTTCTGTTCAGACTGTATTTTTTAGGGTAACCGTGGTTGAGACCTTGAGCACTCTGGCGGTTTTCAGTCTGGGCCCAGGTAGTCCCTTCAGCTGTTGTGTTCTGTCTGCTTGCCCCTAACCCTTTCAGACTCACTCTCCACCTCCTGGTGTCTGTCCCCTTCTCTGCCCCTGGTTCCTCTGCCCCTCTCCCACAGGCAGGATGGTAGGAAGCATCCTTTCTGCTTCCATATCCCCTTGCCCCATGTCGCCAGTAGATCTCAGAACTCACCCATTTTTCCTATTAACCTATCTGCCTCTTTCACTAGACTGATGGCTTCTGTTTAAAATCCTTTTTCTTATGTGATAAAACATATATGACATCAAATTTACTATTTTAACCATGTGAAGTGTGTAGTTCAATTGCATAAAGTATATTCACATTGTTGTGCAACCATCACAGCATCCATCTCCAGAACTTCTTCTTGGAACTGAAACTCTGCACCCATTAAACAATAACTCCCTATTTCAGGCCTTGGCTATCCCTCTCAGGCCCTGGCTACCCCCATTCTCCTCCTTTCCTTGACTACTCCAGGAAACTGAAATAAGTGGAATCATATAATGTGTGTGTGTGTGTGTGTGTGTGTGCGCGCGCGCGCGCGCACGCCTGGCTTATTTAACTTAGCATAATGTCTTCAAGCTTGTTCATCCATGTTGTAGCATGTGTCAGACTTTCATTTAGATCGCTTCTTGAGGTCAGGAATCATGTCAATAAGTGTGCAAGTCTGTTTGAATTTTTTAAAAAAACGAGTAGATATGGATGTAAAGTAACAAGATCTGCAAAACCATCTCAAAGGAAAGCTAATGCCGACTGCCCCTTGCCAGTAGGGTGAGCCCGCAGATCAAGAAGCATACATGTGCAACGGGCTTCAGTGCCTGGTTCCCCATGAACTGCTGCTTCCGCTCCACCTTTTCTGATTGTATGCAAATGTCTCTTGTGAACAACTCCAATCTGGGCCCACACAGGCAAGGAAATTCTGGAAGAAGTGGTTCTCCAATGTGAAAGCCACCACAATGCTATTAGAGTGTATTCCAGATAGGAGAGAGCTTCTGTGTTCATCAGACATAGACAAGAATGAAACTGTGTTTGCAACTTTACATATCTGGTGACTAGAAGAATTTTCCACAGGTGGTCTCAGGCTCCATGCATTTCAAACTTTGCTTTTCTTCTACTACCCACAGACTTCTGGTGCTAGGGGCTCTAAGGGCACATTGTTACTGAACTATGACCTCTGACCTTGAATACCTTTCCACAGGTGAGTCAGCACAGTGGGTAGCAGTATTCCTGGAAGCCATTTCTAATCCATGACAGCTAATAATAACTGCAAATCACATTAGCATATTCCACTACACCGAAACCAACTCTATCCCAGTTTAATGTCTTCTCAGCTGGACTCCCAAAATACTGCAGCCACCCCAGTGCTGTCCAAAACAAAAGAAACCTGAGAGGGTAGTCGGAGTAGGCAGAGGAAGTATCTTAACCATGGGTGGTTAAAATATCTTACTTTGTACAGTTTACGAAAACAAATGACCCTGTGAACACATTGGTGGGCACTTGGCAGGGGCCAGTGCAAGTCAGGGGCCCGAGGCTCAAACGCCATGGGCTCTGGGAAAATTTGCCTCTGGCTCTTTCTATGCAGAGCATTAGTTGAATCGATTTTTGTTTTCAACTTTTTTATTAAGAATATTTTCCAACATTCACAAAGTTGAGGAACACATAATAAACCCCACTCCACCTCATGCACTCATCACCCAGCTTCAACAATGATCAGTGTTGGTTGATTTTTCTAGTGCCCACCATCATCACCCCAAACCCATTATGCAATAGAGGTGTGATATTTCTGGCTCCTATTCTCTTTTCTCAGCTCTCTGCCAGGTCCTTACCCCACCAGATTGCTAAACTCAACAGGGTAATGGGACTCATCGAATTATTCACCCTGATACATTTCATATGTTTTCTTTTAATGCCCTTGGGGCAAACATACTTTATTTTCCTTTCAGTTTTGGGGACTGTGAGTAAAGACAGATTTGACTAGCCTCAAAGGAGAAACTCTGAATCCTTTTCTCTATTAGATCTGGAAATACATCCTCCAGAATTCCACACTCATGTAGATAAAGTGTTATGAAGCATTATTTAAAATATACCAACATTAGAAAACAGTTTTTAAAACCTACCAGTTGGTAATTTCATGAAGAACCTCAATAAAACCACAACATCCCTGGTGAGACTGGGCATAGCTATACTTTTTTCAAGCAGAATCTGAAAGAAATTGAATCAGCAAATTAGCCTTAAGGTTCAGGACATTCTTTTTATTTTTTATTGATTTTAGAGAGAGAGGAAGGGGCCGGGGGAGAGAAACATCGATTTGTTGTTCCACTTATTTGTGCATTGACTGGTTGATTCTTGTATGTGTTCTGACAGGGGATCAAACCCAAAACCTTGGCATATCAGGACGATGCTCTAACCAACTGAGCTATCCAGCCAGGGCTGGGCCAGGGCTGCCAAGAAGAAAAATAAGCTGAGTGGGAGGGAAAAAGAAGGATTAAGGATGATTAGAAGATGCCATTTTGAGAGCTTGTTTGGAGGTTCTAGCAGCGGAGCGCAGCTACTCGTATACCCGTGACCGAAGACCGGTCCTCTCCTCGGGGGGGGAGGTCGTCCTCTTCGACCGAGCGCGCAGCTTCAGCTTCGGGAGGGACGCACATGGATCGGTGAGGGAGGAGGGGGACACCCGCCTAGCCAGCCAGATCAGCCGAATCAACCCTGGCGATCAATGGGGTGACAGATGTCGCAGCCAGATCGCCCTCACATCCGGCCAGGGCATTCTTAATAAGGATAACTAATATGGCAGTTGTCAGAATTATAATGAGGCTAGTGGAACATTTTCATTTTATATTTATTAAATACCTATCACTGAGCCAGGAGCATATAGCAATAACAAGATATGCCAGGTCCCTGATCTCAAAGAGTTAACCGTCTAGTCCTATGGATGGAGCAGTAGCAGCCTTTTTAAGTGGGACTGCCCACACAGCCCTAGCCCTGCCTCCTAAATGATAAGAACGCACCCCAAAAGCCCACCTGATTACAGTTCCCTTCCATGTTGAAAACTACCATTTCTCCCACTGTAGGGGTAATACTTTCAACAGTAAAGATAAAAAAATCTATATTAAAAGCTTAGAGTCACACAGCTGTGTGTAGCTCAGTGGTTGAGCGTCAACCCAGGAACCAAGAGGTCGTGGGTTCGATTGCGGATCAGGGCACATGCCAAGTTGTGGGCTCAATCCCCAGTGTGGGGTGTGCAGGAAACAGCCTATGAATGATGTTTCGCTTTCATAGATGTTTCTATTTCTCTATCCCTCTCCCTTCCTCTCGCTCTAAAAATCAATTTTAAAAAAAGAAAAACAAAGTAATAAAAATCAATAAAAACATATTTTAAAAAAAGAAAGTGAATTCACAAATACTCAAATAAACATTGTGATGGGATCTGTGATGGAAATGATCAGGTTACTGTGAAATGAAATCAATTTATTTCTCTAGTTTGGGTCATCTGCACAGGTCCCTTTGCACAGGTGGCAGGTCGGGCAAGTGTCCTGGAAGATGATAATTTGTAGCCATGAGCGTTCTGGAGATAGGGACCCACAAGTTCCAAGACCCTGAAGTGGGAGGGGGTTTAGTGAACTTAATGAAGACGGGGAGAGCGAGACAAGACTGGAAAGACAGGCAGGTGTCAGATCAGGGTTGCAGTGAAGAATTTAAGTTTTACTCTAAATGCTTCCCATTGGAAGCCACTAAAAGTTTTAAGAAGGAAATTGATGTGATGGCAATAATGAGAGGTAATTGACACTATTGATCACTTGTTCTGGGCCAAGCAAGGTTTTAAGCTTATTAACTCAATATATGTATACTTATAACAACCCTAAGAGGTGAGTACTATTTATAGTCCCATCTTTTAGAAGAGGAAACTAAAGCACTGAAAGCTTAAGTAACTTTCCCAGTCACACAACTAGTAAACTCTGTTTTAGTACCTTAGCAGTTTCCCGACTATGAAGCCAGAGGAGCTGTATTTGCTGAAAGATTGGCCAGAGTTGCAGGGGAAGGTTATGTTTCTGGCTCAGACAGCTGCCTATTATAGGCATACTAGAGGCCCGGTGCACGAAATTCATGCGGGGGTGAGGGGGTTCTCTCAGCCTGGCCTGCACCCTCTCCAATCTGGGACCCCTCGGGGGATGTTTGACTGCTGACAGTTGGACATCCCTCTCACAATCCGGGACCGTTGGCTCCTAACTGCTCACCTGCCTGCAGGGCCTGATTGCCCCTAACTGCCCTCTCCTGCTGGCCTGGTCACCCCTAACCACCGCTGCCTCTGCCCGCGCCACCGTGGCTTTGTGCAGAAGGACATCTGGATGGATGTCCAGAAGATGTCTGGTCTAATTAGCATATTACCCTTTTATTAGTATTCAGTGGTTCTCAACCTTCTGGCCCTTTAAATACAGTTCCTCATGTTGTGACCCAACCATAAAATTATTTTTGTTGCTACTTCATAACTGTAATGTTGCTACTGTTATGAATCGTAATGTAAATATCTGATATGCGGGATGGTCTTAGGCGGCCCCTGTGAAAGGGTCGTTCGACCGCCAAAGGGGTCGCGACCCACAGATTGAGAACCGCTGGAGTTACTTTCCATAATGGAATGTTAGCCAAGGCATGCATATGGTGACGCTCACAAACTTTTTAAGGCAGTATTTTTTAACAACAAAAACAACACCTTATGCCCTAACAGGTTTGGCTCAGTGGATAGAGCGTCGGCCTGCGGACTGAAAGGTCCCTGGTTCGACTCCGGCCAAGGGCATATACCTGGGTTGCAGGCACATCCCCAGTAGGAGGTGTGCAGGAGGCAGCTGATCGTTGTTTCTAACTCTATCCCTCTCTCTTCCTCTCTGTAAAAAATCAATAAAATATATTTAAAACAAACAAAAAACAACACCACCTTCCTAGAAAACGTGTCCTGTTCTGGCTAGAAAATGCAAGGTGTGTCAATAGCCGCCTTGAAAACCCCACAAGCAGGGGGAGAGTCGGATTTAGTCAGCAGAAAACCTGCTCCAGAAGGAGCCACCCGCAGCTCTGCCGGGAAGGTCTGATCAGGGCAGGTGGGGAGAGCAGGTGCGCAGCAGGGAGGGCGGGGCGTGCGAGGAAGCCCGGGAGGCAGGGAGGTCGGGGCAGCCTGAGCCCCGCGAGGGAAGTGGTGCTGAGGGGCGTGGCCACGCCGGGGAGGGGAAGGGGCGTGGC
>NW_006289494.1:948931-963346 GCF_000327345.1 Myotis davidii | reverse complement strand
CGACCTCTGTCTGCCAAGGTCGCCCCCGCTCGCCCTCCCTGTGGGACGTGGGTGCAGACCCGGCACGTGGGTGCAGACGTTCGGTCTGTCAGCCCCGGAAAACTAACCAGCCTCCACACTAATGCGGGCTCCACACTAATGCGGGCGGTGAACGCGCGGAGGTTCCGTAACGGGTCCCGGCGTCACCCCAGCTGCTCACCAGGGAACTGGAGCACCTTCCCCGGTGTGCGCCGCAGGCGATTCCCAAACTGCTCGGTCTAAGGACCCCTCTCCACGTGAAAGATTATTGAGGACCCTTAAGAGCTTTTGCTCGTATCTTGATTTTTACTATATGAGGAATTAAAACACTTTAAAAGTATTTATTTAAAAATAAACCCATTAGTATTAATGTATAAATAACTATAACTACACACACACACATATTTAAAGTAAGAGTGGCATGGTTTTATATTTTTGAAAACCTCTTTGGTTTAATAAAGAACAATTCTCATATCAGCTGTTCTGGGGGAAATTTGCAAGGAAATTCCGATCTCACATTGATGCAGATAATTGTTGGAAAAGGGAAGCCCTCCTAGACCCTTTCAGAGGGTAGGGTCTCGGGGACCCCTCAGGTGTCCTCGGACCACACTTTGGGAACCGTTCGTCTACCACGTGCCTGAATACACCTTATCTCATTCGCTTCCTTGGCCACCATGTGAAGTCCAGTGACTTGTTTATAAAGATGGGGAAACTGAGGCTCAGAGTTTGGTGCTTGCATTTGCTTGCTCCCTGCTTCCTGACTCAGCAGGGTCCCATGCCAAGACCCACCAGGTGAATGCATCCCCCCTTCCCATTTCCTACACCCAGGCCTGGGACATGGCCCCGGGCTCCGGGGATCGGCCCAGGAACCAGAGGAGTCGTTGAGGTGTATATGCAGACCCTTCCAGGAAGTCTCTTTGCTGGCCTATGAAGGGGCCTGTTCAACAGTGGGTCCAGTGACCACACGCAGCCACCTACTTCTAAGGTGCTGGGTGCTCAGGGAACAGTGCTCTTCACCTCCATTAGCACCGGCTCCTTCTCAGCAGACCTGCACACCCCACCACGGCCCTGGCTGCAGGCCTCCATGCAGGCTGCTTTCCAGAGGCTACACCCTGAGCTAAACCCTCCCGTCCTGGTGTCTTCAGAACACACGGGGATGGGAGAAGTGAAGGCGCGAAACGTCAACTTAGGAAAGCCTGCTTAGAGAAGTCTTCATTTCTACCCAAGTTCGGTGGCATGAGCCAGTGCTCATGGAGGTGAAGAGCACTGTATGCTTCTGCTGGCTTTCCCCTCCGGTTCTTAGAGCGTCAGCACCATTGCTGACGGGCCGGGACCATTCCTGACTGCTCTTCCCAACCTCCAACATGGTCCCTGTGGCAGTGCTGTCTGATGCTTCCCTGCCCAGCCTGCCTCCAGGCCTGCTGCTCTCTGTGGCCGCTGCTCAATTTATGTACTGTGCCCTCAAGTTGGGGGAGCATAGCTGTTCACTCCTACATGTGCTATTATTAGGGTACCTTTTCCATCAACCCGCCTTAGCTGATAGAAGGGGTTAATGACATGTGTGTGAGTAGCAGCCCACACAGATTCACGCATCTACAAATATTTCTATATGTAACCATCTGTATCTACATTACGCTAAGCATGAATTCATATTTAGGGTGTCCCCCCCAGAAAAAAAATATATATACACACAAACTTTGAATAATTGCAAAGGCAGTGTTTATTAAAATGCATTTCATTTTCAAAATTGAACTATCAGGTGGTTAAGTGTGTAGACATTTTTTTTGGACACCCTGTAACCTCCAGTTGTAATCCATTACTACATGGCTCATTCTAACCTTCTCCCTTGCTTATTTGTAAAATTTCACTCCAAACAGTGAGAAAACTGGATCCCACCATAGCCATCTAGTTACTTAATTGTTTAATTTCAGCATACAGTGGGGCCTTGACTTACGAGTTTAATTCGTGCCGAGCTCGTTAAGGAGCTCGTTAATTCAAATTACTCTGTCAATGCAAAAAATCGGCCAAGAGACAGCTGGTATCTCAAAAAATTCGTTAGTCGGGACACTCGTAAGTCAAGGCCCCACTGTACTCTCATAGTCGTATCTGAATTGTTAGACCATACTTCATCGGGGCGGGGGGACTTTACCAACTAGACTACAGTGCTTACGTGCGGTTCCTTTCCCTTTAGTCTTACAGGCTCTACTCATTTCCAAAGTTAGTTAGGTTAGCACCTTTTCTCCCATTCGCTTCAGTAAGGTTGTTCCATATATTTGTACTACAGTTGGATTCTCTTGTCATGGTCTGCATTCTGTCCTGGGATCCCCCTACCTCCCAAATGATTTTTTTTAATTGCATGCATTAAGGCTCATTCTTTTTGCTATAAAGTTCTTTGGGTTATGGCAAATGCATAATTTCATCTATCTACTGTAACAGTATCATACAGAATAGTTTTACTTCCCTAAACATTCACCTGTGCTTCACTTATTCATCTACCCCCCCTCTCAAACTCCTGGCAAGCACTGATCATTTTACTGTTTCTATACAGGGGTTGGCAAAAGTAGGTACAGTTTGTGAGTATACAAAACGCAGTTTATTCTTGTATTATTTATTGTTTATTGTATTACTTACTTGTATTACGACTCTACACCTACTTTTGCCTACCCTGTAGTTTTGCCTTTTTAGATTGCATTCCTTCACTTAGCTATATGTATTAAGGAGTCTCCATGACTTTTTTTATGGCATGATAACTCATTTTCTTTTGTTGCTGAACTAGAGGACCGGTGCACGAATTCGTACATGGGTGGGGACCCTCAGCCTGGCCACCTGGGGGGAGGGACCATGGGAGGTTGGCTGGTCAAGGGAGATTGGCTGGGGGAGCGCACTGACCACCAGGGGGCAGCTCCTGCATTGAGCGTCTGCCCCCTGGTGGTCAGTGTGTCGTCATAGTGAACAGTTGACCGGTTGTTTGGTCAGCCGGTCGCTTAGGCTTTTATATATATAGATAATATTCCATTGTATAGATGTACCTATTGAAGGACATTTTGGTTACCTCTAGTTTTTATTGATTATGAATAAAGCTACTATAAACATTTGTGTGCAGGTTTTGGATATAAGTTTCAAATCAATTGCCAAAATACTTAGAAGTATGATTGTATGGTAAGACTATATGTAGCTTTGTAGGAAAGTAGCAAGCTGTCTTCCAAAGTGGCTATTCCATTTTGCATTCCAACTATGATGGCCATGTTTCTGTTACTCCGTATCCTTGTCAGCAATTAGTGTTGTCAGTTAAAATTTTTTTTAAGCCATTCTAATAGATATGTTACTGTTTTAATATGTTAATTTGTTTGAACTTGAAATTGCCTGATGTTGAGCATTATCTGTGTATCTTTGGTGAGGTATCTATTCAGCTCTTCCTATTGCTTAATTGGGTTCTTTTCTTATTCTTGAGTTTTAAGCTTTGTTTTCATGTTGTAGATATGAGTCCTTTATCAGATATATATTTTGCAAATATTTTCTTCCAGTCTGTAGTTTATCTTTTCATTCTCTTAATGGTGCTTTTCATAGAGCAGAAGTTTTTCTTTTTTTAACCGCCAGGCATATCAGTTTTTTTCTTTCATGGATCATGCTTTTGGTGTTATATTGAAAAACTCATTTCCAATCCAAGGTGTCATAGATTTTTTTTCCTACATCCCTTTTAGAAGTCTTATAGTATCGTGTTTTATACTTAGGTCTGTGGTCCATTTAGAGTTAATTTTTATAATAGGTGTAAGGTTCATCTAATTCACTTTTTTGTATATTGATCCAATTGTTCCAGCCCATTTGTTGAAAAAACTATCCTTTCTCCACTAGATTGCCTTTGCCCCTTTGTCAAAGATCAGTTGACTATATTTGTGTGGGTCTATTTCTGGCCTCTCTATTCGGTTATATTGACCTATATGCCTATTGCCAATATCATGCTGTTTTTATGACTGTAGCTTTATATTAAGTCTTGACGTTCGATGGTGTCAGACTGCCAACGTAAGTCCTCTTTTGTATTGCGGTGGCTATTCTGATTCTTTTGACTTTCTACATAAACTTTATAATCAGTTTGTTGTCATCCTCAAAATAGCCTGCTGAGATGTGTTTGGGATTGCATTGAATCCATAGATTAAGTTGGGAATAATTGCCAACCTAACAGACTGAGTCTTCCAATCCTTGAACATGGACTATCTCTCCATTTATTGAAATGTTAATTTCTTTCATCAGAGTTGAATAGCTCTCTGCACATATATTTTGTATATGTTTTGTTAGATTTATTCCTAAGTATTTCATATTTGAGGATGCTATAGTAAATTATATTGTGTGTTAAATTTCAAATTTCAGTTGTTCATTGCTGGTATATAGGAAAGCAATAGACTTTTTAAATATTTTGTGTCCTGCAAGTTTGCCATAATCACTTATTAATTTCATGAATTATTTTTTGTTAATTCTACATAGATAGTCATGTCATTTGCAAACAAAGACAGGTGTTTTTTTTCTTCCCAATGTGTATACCTTGTATTTCTTTTCTTATTGCACTAGACTAGTAGCCCGGTGCACGGATTCATGCACATTGAAAGGAAATTAATTAGAAGGTGGCTGGCGGGGTGGGACTGGGCGAGACAGGCTGGACACGCCCTGGAGCCAGCCTCCCGTGGTCCTTCCCCAGCTGGTTGCACCTGGGATGACAGCGCTCGAAGGGCATCTGCAGAGTGAGGAATGGGGGGTGTCCCTCTGACAGCTGGGGTCCCTTGGCCTGGCCTGCGGGGATTGGGTCAAAACTGGCTCTCTGACATCCCCCAAGGGGTCCCAGAGTGCAAGAGGGCACTCTGCAAAGTTGCTGCCTTACAGGGTGTGGAATGTAAACACAAGTGTGCAGTAAACCAGATTCGGGGCCCGACAGTGTCCCAGCAACAACATAAACCACGGCCGAAGGTGGAATCACACGGCCCTGCGAAGAATTGGGCTCCCTCCTCTCAGGTTCCCGGGTGCATCACCTGAGAACTGCCACTGCCAAGTCACCACAGCTCGGCAGCTCCTGTGTTGAGCATCTGCCCCCTGGTGGTCACTGCACGTTATACCTCCTGGACAGTTGGATGGTTGCTTATCCTTTTATATATATAGATAGTGGTTCCAGTATGATGCTAAATACAAGTGATGAGAGGGGACATTACTCCCTCGTTCCCAATCTTAGGGAAGGCATCCTGTTTCCCACCAGTAAGTCTGACTTAGCTGCGATGTAGATTTTTTTAATCCACAGTGTGCTGACAGTTGTTTGTTTTGTGTGTGTGTGTGTGTGTGTGTGTGTGTGTGTTTTGTCATGAATGGGTGTTGGATTTTGTTAAGTTCTTTTTCTGCATCAATTGATATATCATATAATTTTTGTTTTTTAGTTTGTTGATATTGCAGATTACACTAATGACTTTTGAATGTTGAACTAGCTTTGTATACCTGGAATAAATCCCCTTGGTCATGTGTATAACTCTTTTTATTTTTTTATTCATTTCAGAGAGAGAGGGAGAGAGAGAGAGAGAAAGAGAGGTAAAACATCAATGATGAGAGAGAATCATTGATCGGTTGCCTCCTGCACACTGGGGATCGAGCCCGCAACCCAGGCATATGCCCTTGACCAGAATCGAACCCATGACCCTTCAGTCTGTAGGCTGATGACACTATCTACCGAGCCAAGCCAGCTGGGGCTATAACTGTTTTTATACATTGTTGGATTTTATTTGCTAATATTTTTGTTGAGTTTTATATCTATGTTCATGACAGGTATTGGTCTGTAGTTTTCCTTTTTTGTAATGTGCTTATTTGGTATTGGTTTCTCATACATGTATAGAGGGTGGGGCAAAAGTAGGTTTACAGTTGTGAGTATGCAAAACACAGTTTATTCTTGTATTGCTATTTATTAATTTTGTATCATTTTCCATACAAACAATGTAAACCTACTTTTGCCCCACCCTGTACATATGTCTCATGTCCTTTTTGTTTCTTTATTCCCTCTTTGCTGCTTTCTTTTGTTTTAAGTGAATATTTTCTAATGTAATATTTTCAATTTTTTTAATGATATTTTAACTGTTTTTAAAGTTTGGTGGGTTTTTTTAGTGGTTACCGTATACATTTCTGGGGGGCTTACCATATACATTTTTTTAAATGGTGGTAAAATAGACATAGCCTTGCCATTTTAACCATTTTCAGTGTGCCACTTAGTGGCATTATTAAATTCATACTTTTGTGTAACCATCACCACTCTCTATTTCCATTTTCTTTTTGTCAATCCAAACAGAAATTCTATATCCATGAAGCAATAACTCCTCCTTCTTCAGTACCTGGTAATCTCTAATCTATTCCCATCTCTCTGACTTAGTCTTTTCTAGATATTTCATACAAGTGGGATTATATAATATTTGTCCTTTCATTTCTGGCTTAGGTTACTTAGCATAATGTTTTCAAGATTCATCCATGTTGTAGCATGTATCAGAACTTAAGCACTTTTTATGACTGGATAATATTTCATTGCTTGTACATTACCATATATATCTTAGTTTATTGGAACCTACTTTTGATTTATACTTACTTCTAGAAGGTAGAGAAATGTTACCTCTATATAGTTTTGTCCCCTTTCTTTTTTTGTGGCATTATTGCTATACACATTATATTTATATATGTTTGTAAACTCGGTAATATATTGTTGTAGTTATTACTTATATAATTTTATCTCTTTTAAAGAAACATAGGAAAGGAGATGGAAGTACACATACACACATACTATATATAAACACACACACACACATATATATATATATATATATATACTTTATAGTATATTTGTTATAATAATCTTCTATTTCTGATTCTCTTCATTTGTTCTTGTTGATTTGAGTTGTCATCTGGTGCCATTTCTGTAGACCAGTACATCTTTGCTCCCACCCACCTCTTTTGTGTTATTATTGGCAAATATATTACATTTCTGTATGTTAAAGGCCTAACAATACAGTTTATACAGTATTCTTTTATACCTTTGTTTTTTAAATTAGGTAAGAGAAGAAAGCAAAAATATGCATTTATACTGTGTCTTATAATTACATATTGCTCTGTGTGTGTGTGTGTGTGAGAGAGAGAGAGAGAGAGAGAGAGAGAGAGAGAGAGAGAATTTGAATTTGGATTATGGGATCACTTATTTTCAGCCTGAAGAACTTCCCTTAGTATTTCTTTTAAAGTGAATCTGCTAGCAGCAGCCCTATAATTGTGCGTGTCATTTTAGATTTACTATGGATATCTCATTCTCCAGATTTTCCTACTAAACTTTTTGGTTAGTCTGTTTTTGCACCAATTGTTAACCACCATCTCAGGTAGCTGTGATGTTAGATAATTGCTTCTGATTGTTTTCAACAAACGCCCTCAGAGAAAATGCTGTTTTCACTTTTTGAGCTCCAAGTCAGGTCAATTTTGCAAGTGGGGTCTTCCAGGGAACCACCAGGCAGCTCAAATAGTGACAGTTCTCTGGGAATGGGACTTCGAAAGAGTTCTAATCCTACCCTGCCTCCTCCAGTGGCTGCCAGGCTGCAGGTTTTCAGGTGATTGTGGCTGTTGATTTTCAAGGCTACCATCAAATTGGGGAGAGGAGTCATAGGGTAAGTTAAAAAAACTCACATAGTTTGCTGTTCATCCATGTTCAGTAAATGCTTCTAGATTGCTGTAAGACTGGTTAATTTCTAGAGTTCTGAAAAAAGTTGATTCTGACAATGCTGGTAAATATTTTATTATTTTTATGGAGGGTAGGATTTTTGAAGGTCCTTTCTCTGCAATTTTGCTAAAGTCATCTCAGCTTAGAGTTTTGATAAAGAATGGGTTTGAAGGTGAAGGGATTAAGCAACACACACACACACACACAAACATGGACAACAGGATGGTGATAGCCAGAGGAAAAGGGGGTGGGGAGTAGGTGGAGGTGGGCAAAGGTGGGAGGGGGCAGGAAACGGGGGCAGGAAAGAGACTTCGCTTTGGGTGCATGTTGCAGTGTGCAGATGATGTTTTATTGAGTGTACACTTGAACACTGTATGGTTTTGCAAACCAATGTCACCCCAGTAAATTCAATTTAAAAAGAATGGGTTTGAGTTTATAAAATGATTTTTTGGTATTGTGATTTTTTTAATATATATTTTTACTGATTTCAGAGAGGAGGGGGAGAGAGAGAGAGATAGAAACATCAATGATGAGTGAGAATCATTGATCGGCTACCTCCTGCATGCCCCACACTGGGGATCGAGCCTGAAACCCGGGCAGAGAATTGAACTGTTCGTAGGTTGACTGGCGCTCTACCACTGAGCCATGCTGCCTGGGCAGTTGCTTGGCTTTTATGTTTTGGTTAAAGTTTAGAATGTTAACTTGGATCACTGATGTTCACTATTGTTCCACAACTCTCATACATACTTGTATTTGTATGTGTATAACCGCAGTTGTTCATTTGGTCTATTTCCAAGTTTTTCTTAGAAGTACAGAGATAAGTGTCCCTATACCCAAATTTGGCTACCCTTACTTGTGTCCTTGGAGGTAAATTTCTGCATGTGAACTTGCTGGATCAGTGGGTATGGACATTTGAAGCCTTTTGATGCTTGTTGTCAAATCACCCTCCAGAAATTCAGGAGATAGATACCTGGATTCTGGTATGTTTTGTGGAGGCTTATTTGCCCATTTTCCTTGGCATCAGCAGACCCACGCACAGTACAGGAAGCAGACTGTCTTGTTGGTTACACAGCAGGCAGCTCCAGGCCTGGAAAGAACCCCTCCCCCGGCTGTCAGTCCCTGGTGGCTTTTCCCTCTGTGGCCTTGGCTGTCACACTGACCTACCTACAAGGTGTTTCTGTAAACAGCCGTGAAGTTTTACCTTTCCTGTAAGTTCTCTTCAGAGCTACGCCACATGTAGCATCTTCCTCTTAGCTAGGCTTTTGTATTAACAAAGGTGCCAGATTTCATAACAAAGGAACAAAGCCAATTTCCGTGAGCAGCAAGGATTCTGTTTCACCAGGACGCTTGGTATGGGCAAGACTGTCTTAACAGTTTCTCTGCAATATATTCTGACTGAGAAGGTAGTCACTCTAGTGCTGTGTAAGTGCAAGTGCAGGATATTTAAAATTTTAAAAGACAGCACCTTTTTTTCTTTTTTTTTTCCTTTATTATTCTACTTGCCACCCCCAGTAAAATTAGGGTCACAGTTTAGTGGTAGATGGTGTTTGCTGTTTAACTGAAAGTTTTACAATGCTGAAAAATTGTGTATTATTAAAAGAAAGGCCTCTCTTTGAACCTTTTTAAAGTTGATATGGTCATTTAAAAACATCATTGCGCATATATACATTGTATCACTTTACAAGTAGTGCAGGCTTATTTTAAAGCACTCACACTTGAATTGTCTCCTTAATTAGTCTCAGTATTTTTTGTGAGAGGGAGGATATGCCCTCTTTATTTTTTGGCCACATACAAAAAAAAATTAAGGTGGGAAAAAATTCAAGCCAAGTGCTATTTTCATACAAAGACACTAGAGGGCGATCTAGCAATGGAAGATGTAAATTAGTAGCAATGGGAGATGTAAATTGTCTCCTTACAAACATGCCTATTAGCATAATAGTTGGTTTTCCTGATCATTTTTACCACAAATGAAAGACACATAGATGGTGGAGGAAATACTTCTGTACTAACCAACTGTCCTTTGAAAAGTTTATAAGAAACAAGAAGTGGCTCTGTGTTCTGGGCCTCCTGTCACCTGCTCCATCCCATTACCCCTTCCTTTACAGAGCTGGGTCCCCTGCCTGCAGCACTCTGCCCCTTCAAGTCTTTGCTCAGATGTTACTCATGGGAGGATTCTTTCCTAGCCACCCTGCAATCATAGCACCCCTCCCCCCATCAGCCTCTGCACTCTCTTCTCCCTCACTCTGCCTAATGATTTTTCCATTGCACTCACTTCCACCTGACATTGTACATTTATCTGTTAGTTTGTCTGCATCCTACCCCCACTCCCCAAAATGTTCACGAGAGCAGGGACTTGGCCAGTTTATCCCAACCTTTATTCCTTTATAGTATAACTAGAGGCCCGGTGCACAAAAATTTGTGCACTCGGTGGTGGCGGGGGGGTCCCTCAGCCCGGCCTGTGCCCTCTCGCAGTCTGGGACCCCTTGGGAGATAACGACCTGCTGGCTTAGACCTGCTCCCGGGTGGCAGAGGGCAGGCCCAATCCCTAGGTGCAGCCCCTGGTCGGGCTCAGAGCAGGGCCGATTGGGGGGTTGGGGCACCGCCCCCTGTCACACTCAAAGCAGAGTCGATGGGGAGGTTGTGGTGCCACCCCCTGTCACGCACAGAGCAGGGTCCATCAGGGGGTTGGGGCACTGTACCCTGTCACGCACAGAGCAGGGCCAATCAGGGGGTTGACGAGCTCCCCCCTGTCACCCACAGAGCAGGGCCGATCAGGGGGTTGGGGCGCCGCCACTCTCACACTCAGGGCAGGGCCGATGGGGAGGTTATGGCTCTACCCCATCACACACAGAGCAGGGCCCGTGGGGTGAGGGGGTTGGGGCGCCGCCCCCTGTCACACACAGAGCTGCAGGGCGATCAGGGGGTTTGGGCGCTGCCCCCTGTCACGCTGATCCCGGTGCCGGGAGGCCTCACGGCTCCGCTGATCCCAGTGCTGGGAGGCATATTACCCTTTTACTATATAGAATAGAGGCCTGGTGCATGGGTGGGGGCTGGCTGGTTTGCCCTGAAGGGTGTCCTGGATCAGGGTGGGGGTCCCCACTGGGGGGCCTGGCCAGCCTGGATGAGGGGATGATGGCTGTTTGCAGCTGGTAACATACCCTTCAGGGTGGGGGTCCCCACTGGAGTGCCTGGCCAGTCTGGGTGAGGGGCTGAGGGCTGTTTTCAGGCTGGGACTGAAGCTCCCAACTGCTTCTTTTTTTCTTTTTTTCTTTTTATTCTGGGCCAGCTTTAGCTCTGAGACTCCAGCTCTTAGGCCTCTGCTCCTGCAAGCAGGTATCTGGTTTGTTTCGGTTATCGAAACTCTGTATCAACTCCAGCGCTGAGATCCCAGCTCTCTGAAAGCTGGTTTCTGGGGTTTTGTTTAGCTCTATATTTGTTACAATGTTTGAAACTGCAGGCTCAAAGGCCGGCAAGAGAGGCTGGGAATGTTGCAGTCCTCTGTCACTGAAGCAAGCAAGCCTCATGTTAGTTTCAAGCTGCCTGGCTGGCAGTTAATTTGCATATCTCCCTGATTAGCCAATGGGAAGGGTAGCGGTCATATGCCAATTACCATGTTTCTCTTTTATTAGTGTAGAAGTTTATACCATATTGTCTGGCACATAGTAAGTGTCAAGTATAGATTTGCTGAATGAAAAGAAAACACCCCAACAAATTTAGGAAATGAAGTATTTAAGATAGTTTTTGCGGGAATTAGTACCCTTTTTATTGTAGTAAAATATATATAACATAATTCCATCAGTTTAACCATTTTTAAGTCTACAGTCCAGTGGCATTAAGTTGTTTTAATTGTTGTACAACCATCACCACCGTCCACCTCCAGAATCTTTTATCATCGTAAACAGACTCTGTACCCATTGAACAATAGCTCCCCATGGTCTCCTCCCCTCAGCCCCAGCAACTACTGTTCTCCTTTCTGTCTCTATGAATTCGACTATTCTTTATTCTCATATAACTGGAATCATGCAATATTTGTCTTTCATTTCACTTAGCATAATGTCCTCAAGGTTTACTCATGTTGTTGTATGTATCCGAATTTCCTTACTCTTAAAGGCTGAATAATATTTTATTCTGTGTATGTACCTCATTCCCCCTCCTTCCCCCACCCCCCTTTCATCCATCAGTGGACATTTGGATTGTTTCCACCCTTCGGCTCAGAAACGTGATGCTAAGGTTTAGAATCGAAAATGGATGTTTTTGAAATGATGATAACATCTTTATAACCAATGAGTATGATTTCTGCCTTCAGGAAAATGCTTTTAGTACAGATTTAAGTAGAAACTTATTCAAGATCCTAAAAATCAGAATTGGTTTAATATCCCTATTGGTGCTATTCAGGTTTTTCTTACAAATTTCAAAAGGAGTAACCATTCACAAAATCAAGTTACTAATTCTCTGGCATAAGCAGGAAGATCCTGGGTAAATACTGTGGGGTGCTAGTCCAGTGCTGATCCTGCATTTGGTCCTTGACCTTTTTCAAGGGCCTCGTCTAAATTGAGCTTTATTTTTCTCACAGTTAAAACAAGGAGGCTGGACTAGATGCCTCCTTCCAGTTTGCATTCCATAATCTGAAAGGAATTGGAGAATTCAGAAACACCAAACATGGCTTTTTGAGCTTTGAATTATTTTGGTCCCTTTCGGCTCAGTTTGACCAGAGAGTGAAGATAATAGCTCTGCCTCCCCCAAACTTAAGGGTGCAGTTTGCACTCAGGTAATTTGAACTCCTCCTGCCACCATGGGAGATGTTTTTGTCTGTGCATTATTCTTCCTCATCCTTTAGGTCCTCCAGGTCAGAGGTGCCTCCGTCACTGCTCTCTCTGCAGCTTGAACAGGTGCTCTGTTCAAGCGCCCAGTTCAGGTGGCAGCCTGTGTTTCTCCTTCCCTCCTAGTGGCTTCATGCTGACCCACAGATGCCCCAGTGCTTGGAGCACAGTGCTCTGAGGGCCCGTGGTCAGCAGTCCACCTAGTGAGCCAGTGAATGTGAGGAACCCAGCATGTGCTAATGTCATGTGTATCCCCACTCAAATATAGTACGTTTTAACGAATGCTTTCCGTACATGCCTTACCCGCAGAGGAGTTGGGCCAATAAAGAGAATTTCTCCTCTACCAGGGAAGCAACTGTGGACATAGGCTCATGGTGTTCCTCCACCCCCAACCTCTGGACAAAGGCCCAGGCTGTGAATTTGGATCATCAGTGTCTTCCTGGTGCTGTAGAGCAGTCAAGGTTTACCAGATGACCTGGTGACATGCCTGAGACTGGAGAGAAGTATTACCTTAGAACCTACCCCCACCCCACTGCCACCCACACACTCCTCACTTCTTACTGACTCTAAGCTTGCTAAAGTGGACTCCAATCGTGTTATCAGACCCTTACCCAGTGCAAATTCCCTGCTGTCCTCCAGCTGTCTGCTGCATGAAGTCTTGATCCCTCATGGTATTATACACAGGCCTTCTCACCCATCGCCCACCTTTTCAACATCCCAGTGCTGTTCACCTTGCGCCATTCAACCAGAACGCTCACTGGTCCTTGTACCCTCTCAGCCCTCTCCCCCTCTAATTTGCTCACACGCTTTCTCCCACCTTATCCTTCAGGTTCTGCCTATTCATCCGGGCTCCTTGCAAATGCCACTTCCTCCTGGAAGCTATCCTTCCCCGTCCTCTCAGACAGCAGCCCTGTCTCCCTTTTCCTCTGAAGCCCCAAGCCTTCTAATGGCTCTTGCCACCTTTTCTTCATTAAGGTGATCTAGGATCAGAAGTCCGCGTTGACTTTGATGCCTTCATCTCCTTCCCACCCACACCCCATCTGTTGCCAGGTCTGTTGAGTTTCCCCTTCAGTTGTCAATGCTTCCCTATGGTATTAGTTTTCTCTTGCTGCTGTAACAGATTGCCACAGACGAGAGGCTTAAAACAACACCAATTTATTATCTGACACTTCTGGAAGTCAGGAGTCTGAAGCAGGTCTCAACGGCTGTGTTCCTTTTTGGAGGCTCCACAGGAGAATCCATTTCCTTGCCTTTTCCGGCTCTGGAGGCTGTCCACATTCTTGGCTCATGGCCTTTTCTCTGCCTCCAAAGCCAGCAAAGCCAGTTGAATTCTTTTCTTGCTGCCATCTTTGTGGTTCTCTGTCTTCTGCCTCCCTCTCTCACTTCTAAGAACAGTTGTGGTTATATTGAGGCTAATCTCCCACCCCAAGGGCAGCTGATTAGCAATCCTAATTTGATCCACTTTGCCATGTAACCTAACATATTCACAGGCTCTGGGAGTTAGGGCATGGACATCTTTGGGGAGCCATTATTCTGCTTACCACACCCACTCTCCAAGATTCAGGTTTGAGCTTTT
Source organism: Myotis davidii (assembly GCF_000327345.1). NCBI lineage: Eukaryota > Metazoa > Chordata > Mammalia > Chiroptera > Vespertilionidae > Myotis > Myotis davidii. Next base: position 949,221 of record NW_006289494.1, on the reverse strand, counting down.
GGAGTACCTGTCCAGTTGGCTGCCTCCTGCCTGCCTCACCTCCCTCATCGCCTCCCGTGTTACCTGCCACCTGCATAAATATCCTATTTAATAAAACCCTAATATGCAAATTGACTGAATGGCGGAACGGCTGGTTGCTATGACACGCACTGACCTGCCTCTGTTGGTCAGTGCACTCCTATAGGGGGAGCGTCGCTCAGCCAGAAGCCAGGCTCACGGCAGCGCTAAGGATCCCTTGGGGGATGTCCACCTGCTGGCTTAGGCCCGCTCCTCAACAGGTGGACATTCCC
>NW_006289494.1:946290-948836 GCF_000327345.1 Myotis davidii | reverse complement strand
CCCCCCCCCCCCCCAGTGCATGAATTGTTGTGCACTGGGCCTCTAGTTACCATGTATATTCTGTTTTCAAGATTTGTTGAGTCTGCCTCCAAATATACCTTCTGGATCTGCCCCTTTCACTTGGTCTCCACTGCCACCACCCTAATGGTCATCTCTCATCTGGACCATTGTGGAAAAGGTTCTTTTATATCTACTATACCCCTCCTAAGCCATTTTTTAAAAATTGAGGTAAAATGCACATAACTTAATCATTTTAAAGTGTACAATTTAGTACATTTACAGTGTTGTACAACTATAATCCTTATCTAGTTTGAAGACATTTTCCTCACCCCAAAGGAAAATCCTATACCTGTAAGCAGTCACTCCCCATTCCCTCCTCCCCCAACCCCTGGCAACCACTAGAGAGTCTGCTTTGTATCTCTATGCATGTACCTATTCTGGATATTTCATCTAATGGAATCATACAGTATGTGGCCTTTTGTGACTGGCTTCTTTTACTTAGCGTAATGTTTTTAAGGCTCATCCATATTGTAGAATCTATTAGTATTTCATTCCCTTTTATGGTGAGTAGTATTCCATTGTAGATATAGAATATATTCTCTTTATCTATTCATCATTTGATGAACATTTGGGTTGTTTCCACCTTGTGACAATTCTGAATGGTCCCATTATGAACATTCAAGTGTTTGAGTACCTGTTTCCAGTTTTTTGGGGTATATACCTAGGAATGGAATTGTTGGGTCATATGGCAATTTTATTTTTTTAAAAAAATATTTTATTGATTTTTTTACAGAGAGGAAGGGAGAGAGATAGAGTTAGAAACATCGATGAGAGAGAAACATCGATCAGCCGCCTCCTGCACATCTCCTACTGGGCATGTGCCTGCAACCCAGGTACATGCCCTTGACCGGAATCGAACCTGGGACCCTTCAGTCCGCAGGCTGACGCTCTATCCACTGAGCCAAACCGGTTTCGGCATATGGCAATTTTATGTTTAACTTTCTGAGCAACCAACAAACTGTTTTCCACAGTGGCTTCACCAATTTACATTCCATTGACAATGCACAAGTGTTCCAATTTCTCTGCTCCTTGCCAAAATTAGTTATTTTCCATTAGTTTTGAATATAGACATCCTAGAGGGCGTGTGAAGTGGTATCTCATTGTGTTTTCCTCCAAACTATTTTTAAATATACAAATTGATTCATTTCCCTCCTCAGCTTAGCATCTTTAAAGTACCTTCCCAGGAATGTCTGGTCTTGCCCCTTCTACTCAGCATCTTGTTTCCTCAAGCAAAGAAAGCAATGTTGAGGCAATTCCCCAGCGTCACACAGACCCGAGCCAGAGCCCTGGCCATGCCATTTACTAGCCAGCTCCCTTTACTTTCCTACCTGTAAAAGGGGCTCATGATACTTACCACAGAGAGTGGTTAGAATTAAGATGATGTACTGAATGCTGGACATGGTGCTTGGCTCATAAGAGCATCAGTAAACAGTGCATGTCAAAAGGGAAATATAGTAGTTCCCCATTATCCATGGGGGATATGTTCCAAGACACCCCATAGATGCCTGAAACCACAAATAATACCAAACCCTATATATACTATGTTTTTTTTCTACACATACATATGTGTGATAAAATTTAATTTATAAATTAGACACAGTAAGAGATTAACAACAGTAGCTAATCAGAACAATTATAGCAATATACTATAGTAAAAATTATGTGAATGTGGTCTCTCTTTCTCAAAATATCTTATTGTACCTCACTCACCCTTATTGTGATGATGTGTGAGGATGCGGTACCTATATAAAGGGATGATGGAGGTGAATGGTGTAGACATTGGGACGTAGCATTAGGCTACTATAAGGGTGACTTTAACACAAGCACCAGGGTACCACAGCAGTCAATCCTATAACCAAGATGGCTATTAAGTGGCTAATGGGTGGGCAGCCAGACTCTACAGCCTGGATACCTTGGACGAAGGGGTGATTCCTGATTCCTGTCCTGGGTGGGATGGAGTGGAATGATGGCAAATTTCATCATGCTGCTCAGAACAGTTTAAAACTTATGAATTGTTTATTTTTGGGATTTTCTTTCCATTTTATATTTTTGGACCACAGTTGACCATGGGTAACTGCAACCATGGAAACAAAATAAGGATAAGGGGGGACTTCTGTAAAATACATACATAAAAGCCACCTCCTCAGGGAGGGAGCATGTCCTCCCTCCCAGGCTCGTTGTCCTCCCTCAGCGCAGCCTGTTCTTCATCACACTTAGTTTCACGATGCAACATGAATAGGTGCATTGCCCCCTTTTGTTTGATCCCACCCACTAGCCTGGGAACTCCATGCTCACCATGCTTACTTAGCATGGTGTCTGACACATAGTAGGCACTTATTAACAATTCTTGAATGAAAATATCATCATATAGGCACAGTACACAGAATTCATTTCCAGCTATTCACTTGACATGAGAGGATGGAAAGGCAAACTTTTCATGTGTGAGTGTGGGCGTCTGTATGTTTTCTTAGATTATAGATTTGTCT
>NW_006289494.1:946025-946247 GCF_000327345.1 Myotis davidii | reverse complement strand
ATGTCAAATCTGAAGGTCCTCTTTTGGCTTCAGTTTTTGAACACAGTCCAGGGCTGTTTTCATATTCTTTATTATTCTCCTTTTTGTGAGAATTTTCAAAAGCACAAAGCAATGCCTTCTGTACATGTTTGTATTCATTTCTGTAAATGAGTTGTGGGCAGAGGGGATATCTGAATGGCCGGACATGGCTTTACCCCAGCACCCAGGTGTCACCAGAGCGCC
>NW_006289494.1:928896-946010 GCF_000327345.1 Myotis davidii | reverse complement strand
TAGTGTTTCTGTCCCAGGGACATTCTGTTTCTTTTGGAATTTCTCACCTGTGGAACACACTTCTCTCAACTCAGGATTGACTTAGCATCTGGAAGGTATGTTCAGAAAAGGGTAACTGTCTTTCAGTTCAGTGGAGGAATCTTAGCAGGATCTGAGACAATATTCACTTTCATTCTGAAATTTTCTGTTTTTGTTTTCTTCCCACCCTTCTTTACCCAAGGCGCCCTGGTTATTACTAGAATGAGGCGTCATGGAAGGCGTGGACTCCGCCTTTGATTGTGAACTTCTGTGGCCAAATGGGATACTGAGCTGGTGTTGGAGAAGATCAGGTGCCCTCTACTGCCTGCCTTCTCCCTTGGGCGTTCATCATGAACCCTCACACCAGTTTGGGGCAGAGTTCCGCTGTTGGTCTCATGCCCGCTGGGCGCTCCTTCCTGGACAACAAGGCCCATTGTTTCCGCATTCCTGTCTGTGCAGGGCCCGGGTGGAGCTGCTAGCCAGTGGGCTTCTGAAACCAGCTGGAAGGCTCCACACATTCTGTTACATGTGGGGACCTCAAAGCATTAGCAACTAGCCAGTGACCAGCAGCCACAAGCAGTTTTTAGGCTCCACAAACATTTAATGTGCTAAACGAGGACCCCAGGCATCAGCTGAAGAAACAGCTTTTAAAGATAGAAACAGGACTGTTGACACAGGTGCATTTTACTAATTAGTATAAGGTTTTTGAGGAATTAGTAAAAATGGCAATATTTCCAGGATTATTGTTAATGAGGGATAAGAAACTTATCTACATAACCATATGGTTTACTGCTTGTATAGTTTCTCTCTCTCTCTTTTTAAATTTGTGGGTTTTTTTAAATTTTAGTAAGAAGAAACCTTTTTCTTGCAGGACTCATTATTGAATTTATTATGAAGTAAATGGGAAAAGTATTTCATATAATATTTTTTTACAACAAAAAATTCTAGAACATATCAATGGCATTCTTTTTAAGAGTACACATTTCTTTTTATTATTCAGTCATTCATTTATACATTCTCCTGGAAAGAATGAGAATTATGCCCCTACTAAGTCCTTGGCAGCTCCTAAGAAGTGAGAAGGTGAAAAAATTTCCCGAGGGCCTTTTCTGTGTGTCTCATGTGAGATTAGTTGCAGTTTAAGGTAGCTGGAGAAGAGAGCCTGAAAGGAGTAATCCTACCACTATTGTATCTTATTCTTGAGTGGTCACCATAGTGCAGCGGTTCTCAACCTGTGGGTCGCGACCCCTTTGGCGGTCGAACGACCCTTTCACAGGGGTCGCCTAAGACCATCCTGCATATCAGATATTTACATTACAATTCATAACAGTAGCAACATTACAGTTATGAAGTAGCAACAAAAATCATTTTATGGTTGGGTCACAACATGAGGAACTGTATTTAAAGGGCCAGAAGGTTGAGAACCACTGCCATAGTGCCTTGGCCCATGGTAGGTTCTCAGGAAATGCTAATTAAATGGAATTATCATGGAAAGCGGTAAAGCAGCGGCCAGAGTGCCTTTCCGAAAACATGGGACTACTCATAGGGAAGTGTATCTCTGAGCAGATTTGAAAAGATGATCTGAGAGTGAAGGGCATGCCTGGCCAAGGGAACTGCAGGTGCAAAGGATGGCAAGGGAGTTATGAGTGGGCCAGTACAGAGTGTGGGGTGCCTAGAGGCAGTGGGGATGGACATGAAGCTGAACTGGTGGGTTGGCACCAGGCTATGAAGGGCCTCCAAGGCCAGGCCACATTCTGAATTTATATTATGCTAGAGGCACAGTGCATGAATTCGTGCCCCAGTGGGATCCCTCAGCCTTGCTTGCGGGATCGGGCCAAAAACCAGCTCTCCAACATCCCCTGAGGGGTCCTGGATTGCGAGAGGGCACAGGCCAGGCCAAGGGACCCCACCGGTGCACGATCAGGGCTGGGGAGGAATGTGGGAGGTTGGCCATTTGGGGAGGGACCAAGGGAGGGCTCCAGGGCATGTCTGGCCCGTCTTGTTCAGTCCCAATCAACCAGACCCCAGCAGCTAACCTATAAGTTGAGCGTCTGCCCCCTGGTGGTCAGTGCACGTCATAGCGACTGGTCAACCAGTTGACTCTCTGCCTCCTGGTGGTCAGTGCACGTCATAGCGAGTGGTTGAGTGGCCTAAGCCTATCATTAGCATATAATGCTTTGATTGGTTGAACGGCTGACCAGACGACCAGACACTTAGAATATTAGGCTTTTATTATATAGGATTGGCAACAGAGAAGCAGTGGATATGTTTAATCTCTCTCAGCCTCCATCAGGTTGGTTCTCCACTCTATACTCTGGTCTAAGTGGTAGGCCCATGTCATTTCAACCTCTTGCCTTTCTCTTTTCTTTTAATTACATTCAAAATGTGCTGGGAAACCTAATTGGAATAGAGAAAAAGTGATGAAATTGAAGCCTCTGGGGCAGGCTAGTTCATCCTTTCCTTCTAATGCACTCACTACATTTAAATACTTCTAGTTATTTGGAGCCTTCAGGTGACTTCATTTCTCTGAGTACTATACACTTAGTTTCCTACATCTGCAGTTAATTTCTTAAGAGACCTTAATGAGAAACTTCAAACAGTTTAAATGTCAATTACCAAAAAAGTGAGGTTTTCAAGTTCCAGTAATCTGCCCATATTGGTCATTGGAACATAATCCCAGGTGGATGTAATTTAAGACAGATGACATTCCAGAGCTTCAGTTACAAAGAATTTATACTGTATTTTTTTCAGGACTAACAAACCAGGCCCTGTTGTTGCTTTACTTGCAGGATTGTCTACATTTTTGGCTTATCTAACAGGGCTCAAAGCTTCAGTTTACTACATTCACGTGGGCTCTGTGTTTTGGCTGGCACTTTTGAATCGGAAAAGATCCAAAAGATACTATGTACATAAAAATATTTTGAACATATAGTAAATATAATAATTCCAATTTTAATCCTACACTTTTGAGAGGAAAAAAGTATTTGTGATGTATTTTGTCATGGATTTATTCTTAATGAATGGGTTACTTTTTAATTTCTAACCAAGAAATCCTGACTTGTTTGTTTCTTGTCACTCCCACTGGTATTTACCCCTGTGTTCCTTCCTTTGCCTCTATTTTTTATTAAGATAAAATGCATGAAATAAGAGTCAAATATGGTGATGAGTATTATTTTAACAGAGACCAAAACCAAAAACATGCAGAATAAATTAACCTTGCATTTTCTCTGCAGGTCACTTAGTGGGTGTTACATCCTTAGTCGTTTGTGCTACAAAGTAAATAATTTTTGGCAGCTGGTTTAGTTTTCACCACTTCTAAGCCTATGACAAATGATCTTCGGATATCCTTGGTCTTAAAAGGAAAACTTTTATGTGTGAGTTTTAAGTTCAGTTTTGTTGTTTTTGAAGGCTTTTTTTATGTAAGCCATTTATGTGGACTTTTGTTTTATTTGAATTTGAAATTAAAAAAAATCTTTTTAAAGTAGAGTCTGCCATATTGAACTGTTTTTCATGTTTGACATTTAGAAGTTAATTTGCCTGTTTTAAAAGACACTGAGAAACATCCCCCCACTAAGCATTCATTATTTAGTAGTCAACTGCTTTTGAAAATTGAGAAATTATTTTTAGTTTGTATGGTTCTAGGTTATCCCCCCCAACCCCCAGGAGAAAGAATGTTACTAAATACACTTAGACCCACTGTCTGTCCATATTATCTCTTTGGTCTGCCAGAAGTCACTTTCAAGATAAGAAAATAGTCATACCAAGTTAGATATACCTATAGAATGTGTGGATTTTATGTATTTTCTGGTAATCGGCCCTCCTTTAAAGGTTTCTAGGAGTTCTTGCAAGAGCAGTTCTTTGGTGCTGTATTTGGTGTGTTGTGTGTTACTAAAACTTCATATAAATGTTACTAAAACTTCATATAAGCCCTAGCTAGTTTGGCTCAGTGGATAGAGTGTCGGCCTGCGGACTGGAGAGTTCCCCATTCGATTCCAGTCAAGGGCACATGCTTGGGGTTGTGGGCTCAATCCCCAGTGGGGGGCATGCAGGTGGCAGCCAATCGATGATTCTCTCTCATCATTGATGTTTCTATCTCTCTCTGTCCCTCTCACTTCCTCTCTGAAATCAATAAAAATATATATTTTTTAAAAACTTCATGTAAAGTCATTCAGAGGTACTGAATGAATTGTGCAGTTTTCAGAACCCATCAGGACACTTTCAGTTGCATGTGATCATGATCACTTTTCCAAGTTTGGTAATCTCTGTGTTGTGAGATACATGTCTCATATCTCACGCATACAAAAATCATGTCTGGCTTATCTGATTGGAATGTGAAATTTAACATTTTCCTATAGTTACTTCTTAACATGCAAATCGACTGATACCCACTAAATGTATACGTCACTCAAACTGTAAAGGATCAGTTGCTGAATCAGCTTCACAGGTGTAAAGTTAGGATGCGATTTCATGTCCCTTCTCCCTCCAGAGAGATAAACTTGATGACTTCCTCCTGCTTTCCCTGAGTACCATGGTAGAGCCCATCTGGCCTAACCAGCAACCTTGGGAGTTGGAGTAATCATTTGAAATACTGAGTGGAAAAGTCCCTTGTACTTGGAAAAGTCAGGAGGCCAGGAGTGAGAGACATATCCTCATCCTTTCCCTGGTGGCCCCTCACCTGCAAATTCGCACCAGGGTGGTAATAAAATTGTAGGAGCTCATTTTATGTGAACCATTAGCAGCCTGAGAATTTGGGGCTAGCTACCTCTAGTACTTTAAGACACTGGAAGGCGTCATTTATAAGCATGGAGGGCCTGCAGGAAGGCAGAACAGGCTTGTAAACCATAGCTTTAGGCTCTGGACGGTAATCAGTTTGTAATATAGTTTAAAGTCTTCAGTTATCAGCATCACAAATGTGCTGTTATGTGTTGCGGGCAAATCCCATGAAACATCTGACTGTAAAAGGCGGAAACAATGGCTGCTCACTTCCTCCTCTTTATTGTGATATTATTTTTTATTCTGCCTTCGTAAATGAGGGTGGAGGGGAAGGGGACCGTGCTGCAAGCGGAATAAGTACAGCAGAATATTTTTGTTAGTTAAAAAACAATGTGGCCATAGCGATGGCTGAAAGTGTCACAGCCACCCCTCTTCTTTGGGCTTATATGTGCCACTGAGTCTGTCCCACGTCTGGCAGCCCTGTGAATGCGTGATGTCCACAGTGTCCTGTCCTCAGCAGCCGTGCTCAGCTCCTGGAGACTAACACCTGTGGCTTCCTTTATGGAGTCAATCCTTGTCAGATTCGGTCTTCCTCTTTTCCTGCTGCCTTTGATTTTCCTCCCAGCAGTATTGTCTTTTCTAAAGAATGCTGCCTTCTGCCCAGCCGGCGTGGCTCAGTGGTTGAGCATCAACCTATGAACCAGGAGATCCGTGAGATTCCCGGGCAGGGCACATGCCGGGGTTGTGGACTCAATCTCCATCTGGTCAGAGCTGTCCTTGTCGCTCAGTGGTCCTCCTGCTGCGGGGTTCTGTAGGGGCGTGGGACACGTGTTTACACCCCCCTCATTTGTCTCTCTGGCCAGTAGGAAACATCCTTTTTGATGTCACAGGCAAACTCAGAGGGGCTCCAGGCTATTGTAGACATTCGGTGATATTTCCATCCTTCATATTAAGCCGTTTGTTTCTAGAGGATACAGATCGGCTGGAGAGAGGAGGCTTCACACCAAGAAATCAGTATTATCTGGGAGAAACCATTGCTCCTTCTGGGCCCCAGGCTCCTGTCTTAAGCCCAGTTGCTTTTAAAGATTTCTTCCTTTTCCAAGGAGAAGCCATGCTGATCCTCTCTTTAAAAAATATATATTTTTATTGATTTCAGAGAGGGAGAAAGAGCTAGAAACATGAATGATAATAGAGAATCATTGATTGGCTGCCTCCTGCGTGCCCCACACTGGGATTGAACTCACTATCTGGGCATGTGCCCCGTCTGGGATTGAACCATAACCTCCTGGTTCGTAGGTCTGGCTCAACCACTGAGCCAGGCAAAGCCATCCTGTTATTTTATGCCTCTTCCCTTCTTTACTCCGGCGTCCCCTGTAGTACAAGCATTAATGTGTTGGTGAGGATGGTCTTCCTGGGATTGAGGGAAGCTTTAGGAGGACTGCTGGTTAGTACATTCCTGAAAAGGTTCCTGGTTATAACTCAGGCCCAGGCTGGTAGGAGCTCAAAAGGCTCAGGGAAGTGCTCAAACTCAAGGGCTACGCGCAGGGGCTTTGCCTATTTCTTGTGTTGACCAAAGTAGTTCTGAACAAGAAGAGCGTTTGATGGAATCTTGCCTCATACAAAGACAATATTTTTGGCCTCTCTTTTTTCTTCTCTCCTCTTTTCTTTCACCTTTTCCTTGTGACCTTCCATTTCAGCCCAGCTCTCTTGTCCCCAGTTGCCCTACACTATTCATCTTAACCCAGCTCTGCCTTCTCCTGGGTCCTGTTATTCTTGGGGAGGAGTACACTCTGTTGAGCTCTTTCTGTGTATCAAGAACTGTGCTTTATATACATCATATATATATTATCACGAGGAAAGTGTTCTTTTGCCTATTTTACAGATGAAATAAGTGAGATTCAGGGAAGTTAGGTGAGTTACCCAAATTTTCATACCCACAAAGGACTGGAGCAGGAGCTAAACACCATTTCTGGAGCCTATTTGCTGAACACATCATTTTAGCCAACCAGACTGGACACCTTTGGAAATGAAGATTGTTTTACTATTACCAGATGAGATACTAATATAAAGTGTCCATTAATTTAGGATTTTAAAAATAAGTTATGGCCCTTTGGCTCAGTGGATAGAGTGTCGGCCTGCATACTGAAGGGTCCCGGTTTGATTCCTGTCAAGCACACATGCCCAGGTTGCAGCTCAATCCCCAGTGGGGGGCGTGCAGGAGGCTGCCAATCAATGATTCTCATCATTGACATTTCTATTTCTCTCTCCCTCTCCCTTCCTCTCTGAAATCAATAAAAATATATTTTTAAAATACTATAGTCATACCATGGTAATGATGTAGCTATTGAAAAGTATAAGGTAGTCTCCTTGTGAATGGTGAAGTAGTGTGATTGCACCAATCCCCCTGTAGGTAATATTTATAAAATCCTCTTTAGCCCTGGCTGGTGTGGCTCAATTGGTTGGAGTGTCATCCCATACACCAAAAGGTCACGGATTCGATTACTGGTCAGGGCACATACCCAGGTTGCTGGTTTGATCCCTGGATGGGGTGCATACATGAGGTCAGTTGATCGATCTCTCTCTCTCTCTCTCTCTCTCTCTCTTCTCTCTTCTCTCTTCTCTTTTCTCTCTTCTCTCTTCTCTCTCCTCTCTCCTCTCTCTCTTTCTCTCTAAAGTCCATGAAATAAAATAACCAAAAACCCATATTCTCAGGTGAGGATTTTTAAACATCTTTTTTAAAACCAACTATTTTAAGGCACTGGAGAGCAAGCAGAATCAGGCAGAATCTGGAGCAGACTGTACCTTTGAAAGACAAACTAAAATGGGTAAATTTGCAAGTTTGTGCCGTTTTACCTACAGACACTCTCAAATCCACCTAACCTAAGTGGCAAGCCATAGCCTTACTGTATTGAGGTGTTAGAAGGCATAGGTGGTGACTGGCAGAGCAGCAAGGAAGTTAGGAGGGAAATCCCAGAGGAGAGGGAGCTACGGAGGGCATAAACCCTGCAGTTTATATACAAAGTGGCAAAAATCCTTGGCTAGCCACTAAACTACTAGTATATGCATGTAGGGAAGATCCTGAGAGGACTGGTGAAAAGCATCTGCTGGAAGCTGAAAGAACTGAGCAGAGATCTTAGCTGCTGCCCACCACAGGGGAAACAGAGGTTAGTGTTCTGCTCAGCTGAATTAACTGTCTACTAGAACAAAGATCACTATACACAATTCAGAGTCTCTGTAACATGTTAATCACAATGCTCAATATCCTAACAAAAATCACTGTGTAACATATGTCAAATCATCGTGTGCATACCTTTAACTAATACAACGTTATACATCAAATATATCAATAAAACAGAAAAAGTCATTATACAGATGAAGAAACAGGGGCAAAAAAGCAGTTAATTGAAACCAAACTCAAGATGATCCAGATGTTGCAATTAACAAAGACTTGAAAGTATCTATCATATGTTCCAGAACTTAATGGAAAATATATGCACAATGAATGAAAGAGAGATTGAGGGCTTTGAATATGGAAAGGGAGATAGAGTTTTGTTTTGAATATATTTTCATGCATGCATATAACTTATATGTATTTTTTAAATAAAAATTTAAATGTCATGAAATAGCTGTGAAAAATAGAGGTACTTGGTATGAAGTGGGAAAATATTCTGTCTCTACCTTATAAGGAATTTGACAGAAAGGAAGAAAATGTGAACTGGGAGTCGGGGTTCTGGGTTTCTTTTCTGTTCCATCAATAAGACACTGTATCATTTTAAAAGAAAAGTTTTAATATGTCTTTATTGATTTTTGTGATAGAAGAAGGGAGAGGGAGAGAGAGACAGCGAAATATCACATGAGAGAAACATCAATTTGTTGACTCCCATATGCACCATAACAGGGGACCAAACCCACAACCTGGCCATGTGCCCTGATTGGGAATCAAATCAGTAACCTTTTGGTGCATTGGGCAATGCTCCACCAACTGAGCCACACTGGCCAGGGCAAGACAGTGTATCATTAGCCTGGCCAGCATGGTTCAGTGGTTGAGCATCAGTCTATGAACCAGGAGTTCATGGTTGGATTCCCAGATGCTGGGACATTAGGAATCAGCCAGGACTGTCCAGGCAAGTGAGAGCTTGTGGTTACTCTATACACACAGCATTTTACTTACTGCCTACATGTTTGTATAGTTATGTAAGTTTTACTAAATACACAAAAATAATTCTATGCTTTAATCTTACATTGTTTCGTTAATATTGGTACCCATAGCAATCTTGGGCCAAACCCAGTTCTAGAACATAAGCATTTGTAGCCATTCTTTTTTTTTTTTTTTTTTTTGTAGTCATTCTTAAAGGAGTGCTTCAGTGGTTTAGCAGTCATTATATATAACAAAATGAAAGCCAAAAAGTTTTTAAAAATATGTAAAACCCACCCTATTTGCCTATACAAGGTGATGCCACAAATTGGTGTACACAGTCGAGCACATGATTTGAGTTCACTTATGGAAGTGGATAATGAGAAAAATATTTGAAAATGAAATTATCTTGGAAAATTCCAGGCATATGATTACTACATATGGAGTTGGAAATGTATATTCTCCATGTAATGTTGAGTTTAATTAAACAGAATGATCTGATTTTAGTCTGACTTTTGATATTATAAAAGTAAGTTTTGAATTTATTTTTTCTTTATTTTGGGTGTTTTTTTTAAAAACATGCGCTCAAAGCACCTATTAAAGCAATTATTTATCTTTCACACATGGCAATTTAATAGACTGGACAATTACATATTTACCTTTTTGATATTTTTGCCATCTTGTTATGGGTTTTAAAAGTCATTTAGTTTGGATCCAAATATATTTCCCTTTGATTTTTATATGTTAATAGACATGAAATGTCATCTTTAATATTTCACTAGCTTCACCATGTTAGTCCTAAGGTATTTTTTGTTGTATCAAATACCCTTTTATATTTTATTTAAATCCATATCTACTTGCTTTAAATAGTTTGAATTATTGCTAATGCTAGTGAAAAATATTTTAAGTGTGAAAATGTGTTGTTTTATACAGTGTTTGTTTTTTTTGCGTAGTTGTTAGGCGAACATTTAGTAGGGTTCCTCCCTTTCTACCCTCTATTAAGCTGTGCTTCTGAAGACATCTTCATAGCAGAACATGCTGCAATATGTCAGAAACACTGCTGTATTACACACACAGGATTGTCTAAAAGGAAAAAGTGAGTGTGGGTTTGAAGTTGACAGGTGCTGAAAGTGGCCCTGAAGTCGTCAATCAGAAAGTGAGGGCCTGGGACTGATAACTTAGTGGGCAGTGCCCCCCTACTATTTTGTCTGAAGGACTTAACAACAACAAGGAAAAAAACAGTGCCTGGTTTTACTTTGTTTCACACTTATTGTTTTTCTAACGTGGAATTTTCATCAGTTGGTTTTTATGACCTGTATTGCCAGGTAGCAAATGTGAAAAATGTGTAATTTTTGTCTGTGGGGTTTTCTCTGAAAGTTCTTGCTTTCAGTCCTGCTGGGAGTCTTTTCTCAGATCACTGATGCAGGCCTGAGGTCACCGGTGTGCCTCGTTTGCAGCTGATGCAATCCCAATGGACATAGCATACATTTTGCTGATTTTAAAGGATCAGTAATTAATCATTTGTAACCTATAAATGAAAGTGAAATTGTAAGAGGATAAAGGTAGGAACCCTTTATGCATCTTTCCATTCTTTATTATACAAAATAATATTTCTTTAAAATGGTCCTATAACAGAGGAAGGAAAGAGGAAGTACAGAAATAAATAGTTCAAGATGAACTCAAATTGGAGTGAGATATTTCTGAGATTGGTGCATTAATTTTTTTGAAATGTCAAGTCAATTAAACCTTTTAAAATTGAAATTGAAAATAATGCTCCCCAGTCCTTTGAATGGAATTTTAAAATAAAATGTGACAGAATGCAAAAAATGTATACTTCTGATAATGAAAACCAAAGGACACATCTCAAGGCGGACCCCCTGCCCCTGGGAGGAAAGCCTGTAAGGGTTCCAAGTTCTCAGACACACGCAACAGGATTCTGAGCGATTGTAAGGAAGATTCTCATTTTATGATCTCCAACTGTGGGTAGGTTTGGCTGGGAGGAGCAAACTGCTGTGGGTCACTGGGAGTATTCAGTCACTGTCAGACAAAGCCAGGTGTGGGAGGGCAGGAGGCAGTCCTGGCAGGTTGCTTGAATCCACCACCAGGTGAAATCTATACTGTTGTTCCTTTCTAATTTGAACTCAGGTGCTCGCTTGGCATGGCCTTCATGAAGGCTTTGCCCTGGGCTCATGGGTTCTTCCTCTCTGGAACTTATTTGTATCTGGAGTCACTAGAGTCATCGCTTTACCCTGAATCTTTGACTTACTCTGAAGAGAAAACTCAGTGAGTCTGGATGAGGGGCTAGAACTAGGCTTGGGATACTATGCTTCTGTCTGCTTCCCGAGACCACCCCTAGTGGAGAGGAATGTCTGGTTCCGACTCCCAGCCGCAGTTTGCATGTTGCTCTGGTGGTAAAAGCCCAAACACTGATTGCATTATACCCTGAGTAACCAAAAAGACTTAAGTTTACGGATCTTCAGGCTTTTCATCACCATGATTTGTAGTTTCTGTCTTTGTTATCTAGAAGCTATAATTATCTGAATCCTCAGGTTTTCTGCCAACACTTGCATCTTTAAAAAGAGAAAAGGAGGAGAAAGGAATTGCTTAAACCTGTGGGAGCCTGAACCAAGAGACGGGTGGATTTCTGACACATTTGCAGAAAATTATCTCGTTTATCTTTTTTTCTTCATAATGACATTAAAATTTAGGAAGTTGAGGGAATGCACATCAACAGCCACCTTTCTATCCTTTGCTCCTCAATTTGGGTCATTCAGGGCAGCGGTGTTTTACACTGGGGCTCCAAACCCATTAGTGAGCTGAAAATTAATTTATTGAGTCAGTTTGAGTGCTTACAAATGAACTATAATAGCCCTGGCTGGTGTGACTCAGCAGAGCATCGGCTCACAGACCAAAGAGTTGGGAGTTGGATTCCTGATCAAGGGCAAGCACCTGGGTTGCAGGTCCAATCCCTGGCCCCATTCAGGGAGCAGGAGGTAACCAACTGATCTCTCTCTGACACTGATGTTTCTCTCTCTCTTTCTCTCTCTCCGTCTCCCCTTTCCATTCTCTCTGAAAATGAATGGAAAATATCCTTGGGTGAGGATTAATAAAACAAACAGAAAAGAACTATGATAGAATAGAAACTATTCAGAGAACTATTCTATTCAGAGCACATCACATATTATTCGTTTTATGGAACGTTATTTCTTCTAATTTATGGGGTATCTGTATATGTGTGTGTTTATGGGCTCTGAATATAAATTATGTTTCTTCCTGTGGATTGCAGTAAAAAAAAAATTAGAAAAATGATGCCTTGGAGGAATTTCTGATCTCAATAGCTGGCTTTTTTTAGGAAGGTTTGGGGCATTTATAAGCTCCTGGGCTATGAGCTCCCTAGTTTAAACACAGGATTCTCTTCCTGAGAATATGCTGTTATAGGGCGATTGGGTGTAGTTCAAATAGTAATCTGGGACATTATGGGGTTAAATGGCCTTTCGTGAGCTCTCCTGAGGCCCTAATCGTCATTTGTAACATCCTTTCCACTGGGGAAAATTCATTTGCAAAGAAGCAACTTCTTGGTGAATTTTTTTGAGCAGAACCCTTTTATACCTTAAGCGCTGCTTTTATGCATTTTTGGCATTATCTAATAGTAACATCTATTTGTGCCTTTAGTTCTGTCACGGTCCGTTACCCTTTTCCCATTTCTGATGAAGAGTGATGTGTCCTAGGAGCTCAGGGTGGCCTGGGTTAAGGGGTGGTGCTGACAGACAGTGCTTCTAACGAGGGAGCCTGGCAAGTGCAAAGGTCAGACGTGTGTGTCTGCGCCCCTAACAAATCTCAGGAGGGTGTCTTCTTGCACTTGCAGTGATTTATAATTACCTCATCAGGTTCCTTTTACCATTGAAGCCAAGGGGTCTTACAATGTGGCGCGCTCTGTATCACGGCCGTGCACACAGAGCCTGCTCGCTGCTCTTTGGAGGCGTGTACCAGCACCCTTTCTGTGCAAGGCCCTGGGTGTGGTGGGGAGCAAGCCGGGCAGGGGCCTCCCCAGGAGCTTCTGTACCAGTGAGCCTGCTCTTGGGCCATCTCAGACTCTGGCCGTTTGGTCTATTGGTCTTGTTGGGACTGCTCTGTGCAATAGATTTACCTTCTAAAGGGACGGCTGGGCTCAAGCAAGGACCACCCTCTCCCCATCTAGATGGAGTGAGGTGTCGAGCATGTGAAAGGCTTGTAAAAGAAAAGTTATTTTCTTCTTGGGTAATGCTACAGATTCATTTTAAAAAATATGTTTTTATTGATATTAGAGAGGAAGGGAGAGGGAGAGAGAGAAACATCAATGAGAGAGAAACATCATTGATTGACTGCCTCCTGCACGCCCCCACTGGGGTTGGAGCCTGCAACCCAGCATGTACCCTGACCAGGAATCAAACTGGCAACCTCTTGGTCCCTGCGTCAATGTGCAAACACTGAGCAACACTGACCAGGCTACAGATTCTTTTAATAATTAAATCCTTAGTAAGACTTTGAGAGCCCCAGCTCAACAAAACCATAGTTGAGGCACAAACTTGTTCATAGACAGCAGTCAGAGAGGACAACGTGCATCAGATCAAGATTTATTGCTCCAGTCTCTGAAAAACAATCTTAGGGAAGCACCCCATTCTCACCTATCACTCCCCAATTCCATAGTCTCAAAACGCTTGTGGATCTGTCCAAGCTCAACACCATATTAGGAAGAACTTATTTCACTGCCTATTTTTTCCCTGAGGTTAAAACGAAATGTGTGCGAGGAATATATGCTGATTCTCTCGGGACTAATTAAACAAACAGATTCAGGGAAAGAAAGAGAAGATTTAGGATAGTTAAGATGTAAAAAACGTAATTTGGGGATAACAGCCGTCAGTTTTTCCACTCCAGTGTTTTTCCGAAGGGCAGAGGGCAAGAAGCATCTTACATCCTCTCAAAGCGAAGACACATTTCAACATGGAGATATTAGAAGCAAATTTGGTGCCCAAGACAGGTGCCAGATTTTAATTGCAGTTGGCATTTCTGAGTATGCTTTTGGCAGAGGTGGCCATCTTGTTGGAAAAGCCATAGATTTTGACACTAGCAGTATGGGCGCCCCGTCGAAAATGATTGAAGATAATTTCCCTCCTATTTTCATCATGTTGGTTATGAGAGAAAACTTCAGTGGTTAATATTTAAACAAGATAATCCCTGTTCAGAGAAACCAGTTGCTCATTGGTGGTTTGGTGTGTTAGCTCTGGGGGGTAATAATATCTATCTTAGAGCCTTTGAAAACCCCCAGTTAAAACAATAAAATAGGATGTTTCATTACCAGAAATGAAGTTGGCATCCACCAGGTTTTCCATTAAGTTCCAGGTCACCGACAAATAAAGAAAGTATGTTAGGGGGAAAAAAATCCTTTTCAAAAATAATTAGGGAGCTGTCTGTTTTGTTCACCAGATGGAAAATCCGTCGTTGTGGGTGGTCTGTGTTGGAGAGGGCATCTCACAATTGGCAGGACTGCGTCTTTAACTTTTCAAGTCCTAGGACAAAAATCTGAAGGCCGTCGACTGTTCAGAAGTCCCCGAATATATGCGGCCCTTCTTGCTCTGCTCCCTGAATTTTGAGTTTTCTAAACGAGTGTGTAGGTAAAACGATTGTGCCGCGCCAAAATAAGAAGTCCGTTGCTCTCTGAATTCTGAAACAGTGTTTCCATCAGTCCTTGTTTGCTGTGACTTCTCTCGCAGCCCATGCATTATGATGATAATCTGATTAGAGCGACTGCCTGGGCTACTATTTGGAAGCCCCCTTTTATTACGCTAATGTATTCCAGCACCAACAGGGTGCCCAGGGTGACTGGCTTCAGAGACCGTCCCAAGATGGTTATTTGTGGAAGAAGGATATTGCACTGTCCTCGGGGGTTAGGGTCGTTTATAGACTTGCTTTGATATTCTGATAAAATTAATTTGGTTAAAAGGTAAGCTTTTCTTACCAGTACTGCTTTCTTCGATGGATAATAAAAAGTTAGTTCTCTAGCTTCACTAGTAGTGTTTTAAAACCAGTAGTTTTTTTTTTTTACATGCATCAAAGTATCATTTATCTCCAGCCCAGTCTTATAGGTTGCACGGTTTCACTTTGAGATGTGTGTGTTTAATATTTGAACATAAGGATGTATATATGTTTATATTAATATTTTGTTCATATCTTTAACCCCCAAATGAAAAAAAAAACTGTTAATGATTAAAGGAGAGTTAAATTAATAAAATCATTTCAGATGCCTAAATGCATAAAATTTCAAATGGAGTGAAAAAAAAAAAAGCCCTGGAACGTAAATCATTTTTCTCGGACAGCAAATGTTTGGCTTTGGCTGTACGATGATATTCTGCCTGTGCGTAGTAAAAATGGCAATGATTTACCAGTTCTGTATCCCCCCAGCACAGATGCTGCACAGTCTGTCCCTTTTTGGACACTAAACAGTGGGTTTTAAAAAAACATAATTTCACTCAAGTTTCCCGCTTGCATTCTGTGTTGTACTATTAATAGCAACCCTTTGTTATTCATGCCAGCTCACTCCTAGCATAGACAATGATATGCGGGAACCGGTTTTAACTAACGTACTTATTCTAATAGGCACCCATTTTTCAGAGGCTAGTCCAGAAGAATATGAACACCCTTAAACATTGTGTCATGAAGGTACAGAAGCTAAACCAGTGTAGCAGTTAATAGCCATTAGTGAGAGGTATCTTTGCAACGTCCTGATGCCCTTGGCAAACCTTACTTATCTGCTATTAAAGGTTGAGGAGGGGTGGGGGGAATTTGAAATAGTGATGAAGGACTTAATGTGTTAAGTATTCTGTGATTCTTCATGAAAAAAATTCTTTTCCAAGAGGGGAAGGAGAAACCTCAGGTGTGTGTCCAATTTTGCCCTCACTGCCCCAGAGACAGAAGCTATATCTCTGAATTCTCATTCACAGTGGGGTTGACTCTTGACGTGGCTGAAGGTAAGTGTGCTCTCATAAGGCGCAAGATAAGCCAAGCGGCCTCTGAGTTAGGTGTGTTGTTCCGGTCAGCACACCACGCCAGGCCATGGCTCTGAAGCTTCACATCTTGTGGCTGAAATCTTGGCTCCATCCAGTCCCTCTGCCTCTGCACATCTGTATCATGGCTCCCGCCTCCCTGCCTCACTGCTTCCTGGCCCATCATTGTCTCCTCTTGCTGGCCTCTCATTGCCGAGCCCTCTAAAAGTTCCTATAGCTCCCAACCCTGAAGAATGAAGACATTGCACAGCATTTCATGTCCTTACTACCGGGCCTCAGGTCGCCTTCCAGGTCATCTTCCCACTCCTTGCACGTGACCTCCAGTCTCATGGGAATTCTTAATGTGATGAGACACCCCTCCGCCACTCCCTGGCCCCCACTCTTCCCATCTCTTCACTGGTGCTCATGCTGTTCCTTCTGCCTGGAGTGCCCTCCCCATTTTCCACCAGTGAAACCCTGCTAACCAGATATCACCTTCCTCTTATAACCTCTTCCCAGTCCCCCCACTCGCCCTGGCCGGCAGACCTTCCTGTGCACCCTACAGCTCTGCTTGTGTGTGACTGCTGTGCTTTGCATCCTGTTCTTTCTCGCGTGTCAGACCAAACCTCCCGGAGGGTAGCACTAGTCCTGGGCCTGTCTGCGGGCCAAGCACCTGTCTTGGTGCCAAGTGCATGACAAGAATTTAATACATTGTCTTTGTTCTTTTTTCCTATTATAACCACCAGTTTATTTTGTTCATCAGATTATTTATTCACTTGATTTTTAGATTCACTTGTTAATAGTTGGGTATTTGTTGTTCATAATTTGTATCTTTACCTTCTTCTTCTTCTTCCTCTTCTTCTTAAAGAATACCTTTCAGCATTTCATATAATACTGGTTTGGTGGTGATGAGCTCCTTTAGCTTTTCCTTATCAGTGAAGCTCTTTATCTGACCTTCAATTCTGAATGATAGCTTTGCTGGATAAAGTAAACTTGGTTGAGGTTCTTGGTATTCATCACTTTGAATATTTCTTGCCACTCCCTTCTGGCCTGCAAAGTTTCTGTTGAGAAATCAGCTGACAGTCATATGGGTATTCCGTTGTAGGTAACTGAGTTTCTTTCTCTTGCTGCTTTTAAGATTCTCTCTTTGTCTTTTGCTCTTGGCATTTTAATTATGATGTGTCTTGGTGTGGTCCTCTTTGGATTCCTTTTGTTTGGGGTTCTCTGCACTC
>NW_006289494.1:909159-927478 GCF_000327345.1 Myotis davidii | reverse complement strand
GAGTCTCAGTGTGCTTTTCTCTTTCCTTCTAGTTGTAGAATTTCTACTCAGCCAGCCTTCCTGTGGTTCTGGATGATGTCTGTTTTGTCTTTTAGTTGTATTTTTGAATTTGTTGTGGGAGGCAGCAATTTCCAGTGTTTACCTATGCTACCATCTTGGTTTCTCCTCAATACATTGTCTTTGAATGAATGGAATTCTGGGCTGTGGCCTTCTATCAGTTACGATTCTTGGTTGTCAGCAACTGAGACCGAATCTGGCTTTTTTTTAGGCAAAAGGGGGATTTATTGGAAAGATACAGGCACACTCACAAAATCGCCAAGGAGGCAGCTCTAGGTATCTTGGCATCAGCCCTGCTCCTCCATCTAGTCCCAGCCAGCGTGTTCAGCCTCTAACTCTAACTCAGCCTCTAACTGAGCATGTTCAGATGCCAACTCCAGGAATGGTCGAAATGGGCCCACCCTTTGGTGCTGGGAGAGCTGGGCACCTTGGTGATAGTTTCAGCAGCAGACTGAGTTATGGGTCGGATGAGGCCATTCCTCAAGAGGTGGAGTGGCCCTTGTGGCATGAATAACCAAGAAGAGTGCGCAGGGACTGAGCCTTCCATTTTTAGTAGGCAGGCATCTGACTGGCCTGTCTAGGGGTTCTGAGCGAGCCTTTCTACTCCAAAGGGAAGGAAGTTCTCCTTGAAAACACAGTTATCTCTGGAAGGGGTGATAGCAGCCCCTGCTAGTCAGCATCAATTTGCCAAAAGTAGAACCTGTGGGTGCAGGGTGCAGAGTAGGCATGAGAGCAGCAGAGAATGTGCCCGCAGTACCACGCACACCACTCAGTGGTGCCACAGCCTCATTCACCTCCATACTCGTGGGCAGAGCCGCTCGGAGCCAGCCACCATTGGAGAACAGTCAGGTTCTGGGCTGGGCCCTGGAGGCGAGGATGCCCCCTGAAGCTTGTTTCTCCTTAGACATCCATCACATCACAACAATGGATCCCGCTGTTGCAAGTGGAAAGGGCTTTGCCAGCCACCTGGAGTGGCTGATACAGAGGTGGGAGGAGTTGCAGTCACGAGCTGGAGGAGACACAGGCTAAAAGGTGACGATGAATAACAGGTGGCAATGAATAACATGCCTGTGATGAGTAAGCTTTGATCACGAGGGTAGAAGGGGGATGACGCTGGGAGGTGGAATTAGGCGAGCAGAATCTCTGGGGGCAGGAAGGGCTGTGTTTGCTAGCATAAGACGAATAAGCCAGTGAAGACAAAGGTTTGTGTGGGGACTGGTGGGAAGTGATGCTGGAAGGTCACGCTTGGGTCAGGTGGGAGAGCCTGGACCCCTGGGCTAAGGATTTTAGATGTCATTTTGTGGGTAACTGGGAGCCTGTGGGTTCCAGAAAGGGAGTGTCGTGATGCAAGTGCTGTTTTTGAACGAGCAGGATTAAGTAGCGGGCCACTGAGGAGTCTCTGCCAGGAGGCCGATGACGTGGGAACAAAGATGGCTAAGACAATAAAATCCTCTGTGGGAGGGAGCAGCTGGACTTAAAGCTGCCACCAACTCCTGGGCAGTGTCTGTGCCCTAGTTCACGCACCGGGAAGGTCATGGTGCTTATTCACTGGTATTGTTATGATCAAATGAAATAATGGTGTTTCATTTAAATATGTCTACTTAGCCACCTACATCTATTGGGGAAATTTTAAATACCACTTGAGAAGCTGCTATGATTATTTTCTCCTTTCCTTGGCTTTCCATTTGTCCTCCAGTTTTTTTCTTTTCTATTTCCCCTGTCCTTGCTAATTTTTAGTAAACTTCCTTTATACCTTGGAACCCCCTAAAGGTCCAGATGTCCTAGCAGACCAACAGTACAGCTTTGGTTTACTTGTTTCTCCTGCTCAAAATTAGTGATCGTACAGTAGGCAAAGGGCAAGGGCCCATTTCATTCAAACACAGCCAGTGACTAGTATGTAAGTCAGGATACAGGTGTAGGGGTTGCAATCAGTAAGACCCCCAAATACAGTGCCTTTATTGGAGACTAGCGGCCTGGTGCATGGGATTCATGCACCGGTGGGGGGCGTGGCCTGTGGGGATTAGCCACTGCGGGAGCAGCCACTCATCCTGGTCAGCTGAGCAGTCCTCCCACTGTGGGAGCGCACTGACCACCAGGGGGCAGCTCTTGCATTGAGCGTCTGCCTCCTAGTGGTCAGTGTGCATCATAGCAACTGGTCGACCCGTTGTTCTGCTGTTCGGCCGCTGGGCTTTTATTATATAGGGTTATTTCTCTCTCACTTTAACTAACGGTAGATGATGGAGGGCTGATATCATGGCTCAGTGAGGACCCAGGTTCCTTTTACCTGTGGCTCTTTCATCTGCAGCATCTTACCTAAGAAGGCTACTCAGACCTGGGCCAGAACACAGGGAATGCAGCGACATGCCCCTTCCTTTCATGGGACTTCCTTATCTGTGCTCACCCTGACCACATCCCACCAACCAGAACTTGGTCCCATGAATGCACCCAAATGCAGGAAAGGCTGAGAAATGTCCTCGTTAGCTGGGCATCCACGGGCCTCTCCCTGTGTCCATCCGAGTGGGCAGACAGTGCCAGTGGCAGCATTTGTACCCCAGAACAGGGGTAGCTGAGAGTGGGTGAGCTGGGGAGTGAGGCCCAGAGCTTGGATGAGCAGGCTGGCCTGTCCATACATGTGCAGGACTGAGCCAGGGGAGGGGCCGGCTGGGACTCCGAGGATCCTCTGTACCTGGGAGTGGCTGGTACTCCCTGTGGCAAGGTGGGTCTGTCCCACCCAAATCTTCTGGTCTCTAGTCTTCTCTTTCCCATAATATTATGCTGTTTTCATGTCACTATGGTCTTGCTCACCATCAAGGTGTCCAAAGCAGTCCCGTCAGAGCAATGAGTGAAAGTAGAAGTGGGCAGAGCACGGAGCCTCCAGCCTCAAAGCCACCTGGAGACAAGTTACAATTTTAAGACTCAGTGGTATTTTTAAAATATATTTTTATTGATTTCAGAGAGGGAGAGAGAGAGACATCAATGATGGGAGAGAATCATTGATCGGCTGCCTCCTCCACGCCCCCTACTGGGGACTGAGCCCACAACCTGGGCATGTGTCCTTGACGGGAATCGAACCTGGGACCCTTCAGTCCACAGGCAGACGCTCTATCCACTGAAAATTTAGTAGTATTTTAACAAAATGAAAAGGTCCAAGAGTCCTTACTGCCAGCACACAAAGGCAAAAGTGGAATGCAGGAAGCTTGTCTTATTAATGATAAGAAGAAATAACAGTGCTGATAGTAATCTTACAGGGTCCAACCCAGTGGTCCATATCTCAAATCTCATGCTCCCACATGTGTTCTAGACTGTATTCAGCATGTCCTACTTCTGTGCCTCAGACAGTCCTGTAGGCTTGGTCCTTTTATCCTCCCCCTTTTATTCATTAGCTCACACATTCACTGCAGTTAAAAGACTTGGCAAGGTTACTGAGGGATAGGTAGAGAAGCTAGCCCTGAGTACCTACGTCTGCCTGACTTTAGAACCTATGTTCTCAAGCATTAAGCCAGCGGTTCTCAACCTGTGGGTCGCGACCCCATTGGGGGTCAAACGACCCTTTCACAGGGGTCGCCTAAGACCATTGGAAAACACATATATAATTACATACTGTTTTTGTGATTGATCACTATGCTTTAATTATGTTCAATTTGTAACAATGAAAATACATCCTGCATATCAGATATTTACATTACGATTCATAACCGTAGCAAAATGACAGTTATGAAGTAGCAATGAAAATAATTTTATGGTTGGGGGTCACCGCAACATGAGGAACTGTATTAAAGGGCCGCGGCATTAGGAAGGTTGAGAACCACTGCATTAAGCTATGCTCACCTGGCCTGTTTAGCATGGGCAACGAGATGCGGGGAATACTATTATGCTATAGTCCTCATGGTGTCATTCCTATGGCAGTGCATACCACCATCATCCCTTGGTGATCCCCTCCCTCCTGTCAGTCAGTGAATATGCATTTAGCCCATTCCTCTGTTGGTTCTGAGCTTCCTGAGTACATCATCTTATTTACCTCTAGTGCCAGCCCTGTAGGACAGGGGTTGTGATCTTGTTTCATATTGGATGAGCATGAGACCTAGAGAATTAAGGGTCTTGCTAGGATCCCATGCTGATGTGGCAGAACCAGGATTCTGGCCAAACCCATTCCAAAGCCCATTCTTTCTGTACAATCACCCATCTGTCTCAAGAACCACCCCTTCTCCCAAGCCCAAGTAGATAGATCATGAATGTTCTCACTACACACACAAAATTGGTAATTATATGAGGTGATGGATGTGTTACTAACACTATTGTGGTAATCATTTTTCAATATATGTGTACAGGCACACCCCCGAGATATTGAGGGTTTGGTTCCAGACCACCACAGCAAAGCAGATATCACAATAAAGTGCGTCACACTGATTCTTTTGTTTTCTAGTGCATATGAAAGTTATATATGCACTGTATTGTAGTCTATTAAGTATGCAATAGCACCATATCTAAAATATGCAATGTACATTCCTTAATTAAGAATATTTTATTGCTGAACATATTTTATTGATGAAAACGATCATCTGAACCTTCAGTAAGTCAATCTTTTTTGCTGGTGGAAAGTCTTACTTTCAATTTGTAAAAAAAAAAATCTGCAATGTCTGTGAAGCGCACTAAAATGAGGTATGCCTGTGTATCGTATCACTTTGTACACTTTAAACTCACACAACATTATATGTAAGTTATATCTCAAAAAACCAGTGGAATAAAGTACCCATAGGAGTATGGTGAGTGCAACAATATTGCATTTTGTTACTGTCAGTGTGTCTGCCCACAGAGTATGACTCACAGAATGAAGCCAGGACAGCGGCCTCTAGTGGCCAGGACAGGTGTTGGAGCCAGTCAGCTCTGACCCCCCCCCCACCCCCCTCCCTCTCGGGGCCTCACTGCACATAGGGGAAGGCTCCCAAGGTACCCACTGAATGCTGCCACCTCAGTTGGCCCAAGGGGTGCTGTGAGGAGTCGTGCTTGAGATGTTAACTACTGTGGTTTTCCCAGTAGGATTAATATCACCACTATTATTTCTCATTATTATTCATTAAACCAGCTTCCTAATTCCAGTTTTGCCTGTTGGACCCTAGCATGACTGGGGTGGCATCCCCTCTCATTCCAGAAAACAGCACATTGCAGGTTGATCCTCCATGTAACTTACAATGTAAGTAAGTATCTGAAGTATGGAGACTGCTGGCCCTGCTTGCTCTGCTGGATGTCACAGCTGATGGCCTCACACAACAGTAAAAACAAATACCACTTCCCATATTCAGCAACCCTCTCTGAGCTGTTCCGGCAGAGATCACATCCCCATTCTATAGATGGACTAGCTGATGCTCTGACATTGCATGGCTTAGCCAAAGCCACATGGTCAGGGACCACTCACGACATGGCTGCCCGCGCCCTGCAGGCCTGAGGGCCGGCCTGTTAGTCCCTAAGCACCTCTTAACTCTCAGATGCTGTAGGTGTCCACGTTTGCGCACAGAGGGAAGGATGCACCTGCGTAGGCAGCACCGGCTGGAGCCAGACCCAGCGCTCACTCCCGGCACTGCCGCAGGCCGGTTCCAGCTGGCACCACGGCACCTCTAGTCCAGTCTCCTCATCTGTAACCTGGGAAGGATAGAAATAGTGCCTACTCCAGAGAGTTTTTGTGAGGATTCGGTGAGATAAGACTGGAAGAGCTTAGAAGGCGGTAAAGTAATTGTTTACTATTATTATTAAAGTGGAAAAGGAGGGGAGAAGGGGTGAGTTGGTAACTAAGGAAAGTCAGTTTAAGTTTACCTCCTCCAAAGCCCCGGTGTGCCCGAGCTGGTTGAGACTAAGCCCTGGGAGTCCCATGTACCTTGGTGGGGGGCTCATGCCAGCACTCTGCACAGGTGCCCACTCTTTCTTACCTGAGCCGCTGTCCACCCTTCCCTCAGCCACCCCTTCTCGGAGCAGGAGGGGATGCTGAGAAGAGGCCTTGCTCCCCTGAGTCACCTGGGGAGGCCTTCACCTTTCTGATCCCTGGGGCTGGGAAGCAAGAGTTGGGATAGGTACTGTCCAGCAGTAGCAGACTGCCTCACTTTCTCCACCCTCAGGACCTATGGAGCAGTGCTGATGCCCAGTCACAGAGCTAATGACTTCCCTCCAGAAAGACTGACAACAGAGAGTGGGCAGGTACAGACAGCGGGGTTCCCCACTTACGTAGTCTGGTTCTTCAGGTCTGGTCACAGTGATTCCTGATGTAGAAACATCCCCTCTCAGCTTCCCCACTGGCTCGAGCAGTCTTCAGGGGCGACACCTGTGACACCACACGGCCTCTGGCAGGCCCACCCCCACCTTTGGGAGCATCCTTCTTATTGTTTTGTTTTCTGAAGCTTTTTGTTTTCTCGGTTTATTTTGTAATTAGGACAGGAAAACGACCATTATTGGGCAGGAGGGTTGGGAGGACTGGAATGTGGGGGGGAATGGGGGCAGAGAGCAGCAGCTCCCGGGGTTTCTGGTTTCAGGTAGAGTGCAGTTCTAGGAAGACCACTAGATGGCAATCACACACTAGTGTTAGGGCTGGCCCATGGTTCCTTTCCACTTTGGGCTTTGGTAAAATCTCTCTAGGGACTAGCCAAAGCATTGTATCTGCCACCCGCATCCATCCATCCGCCCGTCCGCCCATCCGCCCATCCATCCCTCATCCTTCTAACCTCTCTTGATCTTCTACAGATAGGTAGATGTGCCTCTCCCTCCCCTCCCCACGCCTTTCTCTTTCTCTTCTTCTCCGTAGTGATCTTAAAAACCTGCCAAAAATACCCTCAATGCCTCCCACCTTTTAACTGCAGTGCTGTATTTTTACTATTCTCCTAAGCAAATGTTTGTGGGAGTGCATCCATTTTTAGAGTAGGTAACAGGGAAACTTGTTTCTCTCTCCAGTTATTCTGAGAGTATGTTCAAGAAAAGGGATGGGAAATGAGTTATTTATAAAGGTAATAGATAACAGCAATGTTTAAAAATAGTTTCATTCAAAATGATGGACTAGTAACTTGTAATGAAGTAAAAAAAAATCACTTAAGATGAGTGAGTCATTTTATCAAACAATTGTCCATTGTTAGAGAATTTTCCATAAGCAGAGATTCAAATGCAGAACGTCTTGTTGCAAACTGCTGGGCGTGGGAGGGAGAAGGGGTAGCAGGCAATCACAGTTGACATCATCATCTTTATTAGAGTGCAGGTTGTGGAAAAGCAAAACTCCTCTGATATTTTAATGATCTGATATTTCCAAGAAAGTTAAAAAACAAAACAAAACAAACAACCAATTTCTATGTACCATCTAAAATGGTCTCGGCTCTCGCCTCGTTCATTTCTCTCGGCCGCGTGGACATCTTGGGGAGCTGTTTGGAGCGTCCACGCAGACCTGCTTCATCTGTGCGCCTTCTTAGCTGTGTTCCGGTGCCCTGAGCCCCACTGCTAAGGTTAACCTGTGCGCTCAGAAGGACAACAGATGGAAATTCGGGTTTGCAGCCACTGCAGAAAAATAAAAACATGTTCCAAAGGGAAAAGGATCTTGTATTTCTGCGTTTGAACCTTTGATCTGCGTTCACATCTGAAGGGAAGGCTAGACCTTTTGGTGGAGACACATGGCTTTGCATCTGTGAAAACACAGCTGTATAGAGCAAAACAAAACCAGTGGAAAATACAATGGTTTTGCTGTGTCAGGCTAGCTGCTAATGCTCAACTTCTACACAAATATTGTCTTTCGATAGCCCTCACAAAACCCTTCTTGACTTTCCGCGTAATTGTTTAGGGATGTTTTCTTCTTTCAAATTCGGATTTTGAGCTTTTCAGTGGTGAAGGCACATGGATCTCTTTCGTGTCTTTTCTTTTTAAAAGGCAGTCAAATAAATGGCTTGTAGTTACATCATAATGACATTAAATTCCAACCTAATTGGGAGTGATGGGGGGGGGGATCAAACCTTTTTTAAAAAAAGGTACAGTGCTATCTTGATCCTGAAAATCTTCTACTTTTAAAGATGATATTGCCTGGGCTTTGTGCTGGGAGGTACTCTCTGAAAGGCCTCTCCAGCATGCTGGAAACTTAGCGGCTCTGTTTTGAGCAATTAGGATGCATTATGGAGTGAATTAGCGGCTCGGCTTTCCTTCATCTTTAAAGAGTCGTCCCCAGCTCGTTTCTTTATCAGCGTTTCCCTGGAACGTAAGCCAAGTCTGTTTCATTAGGAGGCCTTTGCCTTGAACCTCCATGTTTCCTCCCGGTCCCAGACACAGAGCCCAGGCCTGTGCGCCTGCCCCATCCTGCCCAGAGCGGTGGGTTTCCTACTATTGAATTGGCCACCTTTCCCGTCCCTCCCCTTTCCGTCGGAGCGCTGGCCCCTCGCGGCCCTCCCCACTCCCTGCCACAGGAGTGGGGTGCCCGAGGTGATGGACAAAAGATGAGGCTGAGTTTCCTGTGCAAGCAGGAAGCCCCTGGTGTCCCCCTCTGCAGGGGTGTCCCTGGCATTTCTCTGGAAGGGGCCAAGCGAAGGGAAGCGATTGTGCCGCGCTCCTCCCCACCCTCTCTAGCACCCACAGCTTCCCAGCGATTCGGAAGATGGACCATGAGTTTCTTTACGAGGGATCATTTTCATTGTATCAATGACAATAACAACCTTTACTATTAACCATGCTGCCGGGAAGAGCCCAAGCTTGATAACAAGTCCTTCCCCGCACCGAGAAAGTTTCCCCTTTGAAGTGCAGGGTCCCTCCTCACCCTTCCAGGAGGGAAGCAGGGAAAGAAAACAAGTGTGAAGATCTGAAGCGGCTGAGGAATGCTGAATTGATGTTTTTCCTCGGCATCCCTGCCCCTCTCCCGGTCCTCCCCTCCTTTCAACTCCCTGCCCTTTGAAACGGCAGGGCTGGGGTGGCCAGCCTTCCAGCCAGGCCCGCGGTAGCCACAGGCCGTCTCCAGCAGGCCAGGCCGAGGGGCGGTGGAGACAGGGAAGGAGAGGGAGAAGGAGCAGGAGGAAGGTGGCCAAGCATCGTGCAGGTCCTCTGCAGGCTTATGGCTGAAGGCTTTATCCACCGTGATGACAGAAAAACCAACAAACAAACCCCCCAAAACAAACAGAAAGCCCTCCCCCAACCCAAACCCTCCTTCCCAGCTGCATTCTGTCCCCGGGACGGATGGTGTCACCAGAGCCTCTGGTTTTGCTCTTCTAGAAGCTACTGGTCGAGCCCATTAATTTTCCAGGCCGCGCAGCTCATGCCTGCTTTTCACAAGGCTGCTTCCCTATTTAGTATTCAAAGGTGAAGAGTCCCACCTTCTCCCCACGCTTTGCATAATTAAAGAAGGTTGTCCCTTCTCCCCCAGTGGCACAGAACTAGTCACGTATTTTTTGAAGTAAAAGGTCTAAGTTTTTTTATATAACATCTGTTCTCATGCTCTTTCCTAAATATACCAATATTTACTTTTTGCTGGTACTTAGTTGTATGCTATTCGCCCTGCATTTTAATTTCCAACAGATGGACGTAAAAACAGTGGTCCCCCCCACACACACACACACCCATGCACACCCCCTGCAGCTCATTCCCTTAAGTTTCAATATGTATATGTAAGAAACCTCTCCAATTGTTGACTAGTTTTATTTTACACTAGAGCATTCTCAAGTTCACTCATGTGGACTTTCACACTTTCCCTCTGCTGAGTTTCATAACAAATTGTGACCCTCGCAACCACTTCAGGGCCTTTTGTGTTCTTATCTGTGCATTTCAATACCTTCTGGGGAAGTGCCTTTGGTTTCACTACATATGCAAAGAGCCCGGCTGGAATTTTAACACCCCCTCTCCATTTGTTGGTGGAGTCCTGTTTTCTATTGTCTGTCTGGTTGTTGATGTTGGCAAAAGTCATTTGTTTAAGGATGCCTGCCTGGGATACTGTGCCTCATTCTTTATTGGAACGAAATCCGAAAATATCCTGAAGAGTTTTAAAAATTAATGCATGCTGTTGAAACTGTTACATATGTGCATAGTTTTATTTTCCCATCATAAGGTGGATAATGTTTTGAAGGTATTAGGTAATAATAGTCACCAGAAGCCAATTAAAACCGCCAGGAAATTATATATATATATACACATATATACACACACACACATATATACATACACACACACACACACACACACACACAGAGTTTGACGTTGTAAATAATTGATATCTGGAAATGAAGCCGCCGCTCTGTGCAGGGCCCTGTGGTACGCGGCCGGCAGCATCGGCCATCCCTGTACCTCCACAAACCAGGGATGATTCCCGGGCATCATGTCGCCTAGTTTTCAAACTTGATAATAAGGCCACATGCAAACAGAGTAAAACACACACACACACACACACACACACACACACCACATCTCCTTTGTAGATAAGAGGAATAGTTGACATTATTTTCAGGTGTTTGAATTCTTAGAGAAAAGGAACAAATATCCAGCCTCTTCATGAGGTAGGTGTGAGCAGAATAAATTGAGGCACTGTCCTGACCCATCCAGCTTTTTAAAAATGATGTGATTAAAAGAGGACATCTGAGAACAAATTTATGAAGTTGTTATGGCAACTGAAACACTTGGATTGAAATGTGTGTATCTGAAACATGAAAGGTTGTAGGGAGCCTAGAAATAAGCGCGGCATTGTATTTGGGAGAGGCGATTGAACAGTGGTTGCCAAATATTATTCCTCTGTCGGTCATCATTCAGGGTTACTGCCTTGATTTCCACTTTTTAAAACGTGTGGTGATTGATGCTTCCCCAGACTGTGGCGCCCGAAGTCGCCGGCCTTTGCTCATTGGTCGTTTGACCTGTTGAGAATACGCTCTCTGTCGTATTGTGTTCAACGTGGAGATTGCATTTAGAGTTGCCTTAGCATTTGCCCATAAGTTTACACTTCTGTGTTCTTATAATTATGTCCTTGTTTGTGAATAATCTCTGTGGTTTTTTCATTCACTATCACCCCCAGCCCAAGCCCACCAACACACAGCTGCACTCAAACGAGTCAAAATATTTAAACATTCCCTAGACTTCACTCTCTTTTAAAAGCTGTTTAGCCCGTCTATGTAACTTGTTCTTCTCTTAACTTCTCATGCTTTTTTATTTTCCTCTCCAGCACCGGCAAGGATTTAAAAAATTAACACCTACAAATTTGTATTACAGTGTTTTGGGAAATCAGAACGTGAAGCCCCATCTAGAATGCTTCAGATTTTTCAGGCATTGGATTTCAGATCTATACAGTGTCCAGAAAATTGTTTTTAAACAGCTTCCTTGCAATATATTTGGATTTTTTTCTTTAAATAAAAAGATAGCTAAATGTCAATTATAATAATTTTAGTAGACTTTCCCCACAAGAAATATGTTATTTTAATTGAAAAAAAGCTTGGCACTGAAAAATACATTTACATTGAAAGACTCAAATGAAATTTCTTCTTTACAAACATTGATGGTTAAACATTGATTACTAGTTATTTGGTCTCCTTGATTTTTGACATAATACTTTTTACTTTGATTAATCTTAATTCCTAAAATTAAGCTAATTGAAGCAAAAGAGAAAAAAGTAAAATAATTTTAGAAAAGTTATTTCCCTTAAGTCATGAAGTGGAACTTTTTACTCTTACTGAAATTACTCAACAATTTTCAGTTGGATAAAAACTGCTCTTATGTAATTGGAGTGTTTTCCTAATCTTTAAAGGCTGGGATCAAAACATTTTTCTATTCTATTGCAAAATTAACTGCTGTTAATCTGTCAGACTAATTGTTCATTTTAAATATTTGATTAAACCTGTGCATTTGTGTATTAAAATCCTTTTTTGCATATGCACATGAAAGTGATTCTGTTTTGACATACTTCCTTGTTTGAAAATCCATAGATCAAAAATGGTATCAAAATTTAAAAAAATATTTCAAGAGGATTAAACAAGAATTTGGAGTCTGCACATATTTTACAGTAATAAATTTTCTTTTTTTTTTCTTTAGTCTCCATTTTAAGTTTGTTTGTTTTTTAATATGATTTTGGTGCTTCCAAGGTGGATACTATTTTATTTCAGGTGGGTCATTTAATAGTTTGTTGATGTTTTCGAGGTCTCTAAACAAAGTCTGATGTGTTAACAGTCTTATTAACGATGTTAAAATAGAATTAACAGCTTGTGGATGCCTCCAGAGCACAATAGCCTGTCAACCTCTCCTGCCCCCTTATAAATTGTACCCCTGCTGTCTTCCCTTTGTTTCATGCCCAATCAGCAAACTAAACTTTTGTGGAGGGAGAAGGCAGTTCAAGTGTTTCTGCGGCAACTGAAGGGAGGAGCTAATGTGGAATTTACTGGGAGACCAATCAGTGCTGGAGGGAAGAATGGCCCCAAATTGGGAAGAAGGACTGTGTTGACCTGCGTGGCTTGCTGACCTTTCCTTGCTATTCTGTCGCTATAAAGAGGTTCACTCTGGTTGCCCCGCATTTTATGATGCTTTTATTAAAGCCAAAGAAGTTTTAGAAGTTTGGTATTATTTAAGATCCATCTCAGCACAGATTTAATTGTGCTTTGTGATCTTCAGTCATTTGACTAGATGTTAGCACTCACACCCATTTTTAAAAAATTTGACACAGCAAGTAATAGTGGTGTGTTTTTTTTAAAAGTGGAATACAATTTCACCAATTATCTTGAGCCAAAATTGATTCTAAATCTTTTGTAGTGTCTCTTCCCTGTAGCTACTGTCATGGAGAGAGAATAAGATAACCTACTGGTGTTAAACAACTGGTCTTATTTTGTTGAATTTATGCTTTGAAAAAATAGATTTATATCTTCTAAGTCTTTAAAACATTGCCTTTGTCAGGCAATGGTTATAATGAGTTGAAAATAAAGATTATTAAGAAGAAAAAAAGATTATTAAGAGGTCTATTTTTCATTGGTTTTGCTAATTTGACAAATTGTCTTACTTAAAACTACAGATTTATGGGCTAACCTGACAAATCAGTTAAACTGTCTTCTTTTTTGCCACCATCTGATTTAATAGCTTAAAAAGTATATCATATTTATAAAGTATTTCCCAATTCTTGTTGAGTGTTACTCCAGTTTTGGTAAGAGATGAGACATTATTGAGATTTAAGTAGTTTTAGATTGCACAACCACTTTCCTTGTCATTTATTGGCATTGTTTTCTCTTGTAATGTGTTTTTTTGGTTTATATTTACTTTTCAACAGGCCACTGTTCAGTGGCTCAACATGGAGCACTGAGATGCGAGATGGTCACAGTCAGTATAAAGAAAAATATCTCACCGTGGATGCAGGATACTGAACATTTTCTTTAAACCGAGTACAAGTGAAATGACTCAAATGCATCCAGACACAGGGAATGAGATACAGTTAAATGAATTGTGGTTACAAAATACTATTATTTTGTCAAGGAATATGCTAGAATGAAGACGGGGCAGTGCCGGCTTATCACTTGTCGTAGCTCGTGTTGTGCTACTAGGTGAGCCCCAGAGGGGATAGTTTCTTATACCTGATCAGCTCTACAGATGTGCATCTATTGATTGAGCAGTGTATGAAACTGGAGCACACAGGGTCTGGTCTGATGTTAGCCACATGCACCGGTGTAATCAATAACATGTTCGGGCTGGATTTTTGAATGTGTGCTGCTTAGTTTGGGTCATTTTACCTGGCTGAGGAAGAATGTCTCTGCTGTTTTCCCACGACTATAACTGCTGGTCTTTTTTACCCAAAGCCGTCCTTGCTGCCCACCCCTGTCCCATGGGCAGCAAAATCATCTTGCTACCCGGTGTAGCTGACATCATTTTTGCATGCTTGCTCAATGAGCACTCCAGGCCGTTGGTGTTGGGGATATGCCTGGGGTGTGGGCACTACTCTATCATGGAAACCAAACATCTGTACCGTGGCCGCCTGATGGAAGTGTCCAGTGTATGGCTACGTAACTAGGGGATGCCAGGAAAGCCAGAGGGATTAACGACAAACAAAGAAAGCTTGTCACCTTTGTGCAGAAGCCAGCTGGCATCTCCCAGGGACAACCTGAGCTGCTCCATTGTCACCTAAGCTGGGTTCCTATGGATCCTGTTTGCTTCTGTTATTCCAGGAGCATCTGCAGGCATGGCCATGGTGAGGGAGGGAGCCCAAAGCTGTGACCCACTTCTTTGTTGATGATGCAGGGAGGGATAAGACTGCAAAATTAATGAAATTTTAATAATCTGTACAATTTTCTCCTTAAAGACTTTGTGAATACCATTTATTCTTCAGAAGTTCTCTCTTTCTCACTCTATGATTGATTTTATGGACTTGAAGGATAAAGAGGAAGAGTCAGTGGTCCCAGCATTTGCCTTGGTCGGTGATCTAAGTGGATTATGACACTTGACCACTGACATTTACCAAGATAATCGGGGTCAGAGACACAGAGCTGATCCGGCTCTGTGGCCAGTCCCCTCCGACAAGTTTTCCTGTGCTCTCAGGATTCCGAATTGGTCACAGCAACATTTAGGAAAGTAAAGGATGAAAATACAGTTTCTGACAATTTAACTGTTTACTTCTGCATTTTAAGTATAGAAATAATCTTTCTCTGAAACTTTTTAATATCCTGAAGTGGATACTTTAAAGCCAATTGTGAAATGCTGCCTTAGAAATGTGCTTTTTTATTTAATCATAGGGGAGATTTGGAGGAAGGATGTTTTATTTTCAGTAGTGTTTTTTTCCATAAGAATATGAAATTATTGTTATAATAATTACTAATGAGACCTTATATTTGCACAGCACTTCATAATTCCAATGTACTTTTACAAACATTATTAAATATAATCCCTAAAAGAGTTCTATAGGGCAATATTATTATCCTGGTTTTATGGATGAAGGAACAATAAATGCCACGTAGTGCCAGCTTGTATTTCCAGAGAATCCTTTATTTTAGGAAATATATTTGGAGTGAAAATGGCTGGAAAAACACAAATCTAAGACTGAAGTTATTTTGATTCTTCATATAGCTATAAAAGATGACCAAAAGCAGAAATGAAACTGTGATAATATTCAATCCCCCTTATAGTGCACAACTGCATGAATTTTGGCTTTTTTATTGCT
Source organism: Myotis davidii (assembly GCF_000327345.1). NCBI lineage: Eukaryota > Metazoa > Chordata > Mammalia > Chiroptera > Vespertilionidae > Myotis > Myotis davidii. The sequence continues at coordinate 912,318 of NW_006289494.1, read as the reverse complement.
ATGTTTTCCTGTGTTTCATGTGTAAAATACCATGATATGCTACATAATCACAGCATAGTAAAATAAAAAATTTCCCTCATATTTGTAAAGATATAAATTATAATCATAAGATCATAGCACAAGAATGTTTTCCAGTGAAAGGATAGTCTGGTTTGTAGTTTAAAATATGATTATTTTTCTTATGAAATCACAGAATGGATAAAATATATTACTCTTAAAAATGATATTTTTTCTTCTGCTTGTTAAAGGCTAGGTAGCCAGCGTATTTGTTTTGGAGCAACTTAACTGCTATGGTTCAGAAACAGAACTATATTACTGAGTACAGAGAAATGTGATTAGTGTTTCTAAGAATTATTATAGCACAGCAAGACAGGGAAGCAGTCCAAGTGCTAAAGGTTAGAATCAATTTCTAAAAACTAGGAAAAAGCTTTACTTGTTAAGAAAAAAAAAGATACATGTTTCTTAAGGGTAACTAAAATTGTCTAAGAAATATTTTGGACTACACTTAATTATAATACTTCCATATTATTTTCATTTTAAAAAATGTTGGTTTTGGTTGAGGGGAGTAGAGGAGGGAGAACTGAAATGAGAAAAAGGACAAAAAAATGTTTACTATTTTACAAGTTCAAATTCTTACCAATATAGTTTTCAATGAAAAAATTATTAAAGTAAACTTTCATATGATAACCCTAAGAAAAGTCTCCACATACGGTCCCAAAGATTTTTTTAAAATAAGTAAAACTCTGGGGCAGTAATCACTTATGAAAAAAAAGTCTATTTAGAATTTCACCAAGGCTGCTCTTAGAATCAAATCTTCATTTTCATCTTTAATTGTGATGATCAAGCATACATTTTACATTCTAGAAGTTTAGAGAAGGAAAAAACTATTGTTATTATATGTCCGGGATTTCTTTAAACAACTCTAACATCAAAATGGCCAAACTGTTGGACTGCTTCGTGTTAGATAAAACAGATGGGATTCCCAGATCGTGCACCATTCAGCCGTTTGATGGAATTCGCGCCACCCTGACCAGCGAGCCCAGATGGCGCTTAAATCTGTCACTCTTTAACGACCCTACTGTTTTTTTAAAAATATTTTTATATTTGAGCCCATTCAGTTGATCTGAGAGATTAATCATTTCCAAGGTATGTCTGGGGAGGGATTTACTGTGCGTTTCCTTTGGAGGAGCTGAGGGTGAGAAGAATGAAGAGCCCTCCTAAACACAGGTCTACCTGCTAGAGGGAACCTGGGGCAGCAGATCTGGTGGGTCTCGGCTTTGGAACATTTTCTAGGCAACAAGGCCGAGAGGCCGCATGGAGAGTAGTAGCCATGGGGGATAATGGAAGAGAGGATGGACATTTGGGATGGGTCGGGGGTGGGTGGAGGTGAATAGATTTCTCCCAGAGAAACTATTGCATTGCCAACCTTAGCCCCCAGCACGGGCTGAGTGCTGACTGACCACACAGGGGGCTTTGAGCAGTCTGACCCTCCCTGCATCGGGATGACTCCAGTGGGTGTGCCACCAGGAGCAGACCACAGAGATCGGGTCCAACGTGATAAGACTCTGAGATGGTTCTAGAAAGAATCTGTCCTGCATCAGAACTTCCACACATCTCACAGGGTTTTTCCCTGAAGGTGTTTTTTTCTTCTTCTTCTTTCTTGAATTATTATTTTGAGTCAGTCTACTGAAATGCTTCAGTGATTTGGGGCATGAGATACTGGCCAGCTCCTCCTTCCAAAATCTCTAACCTCGGGTACATTTTCAGAATGTCTGTTTTGGAATTGCTTTCTATGCCTGCTGGGACAGGAAAGGAAAAAATGAATGGTTTTTCATTATGCAGATTTTTTTGTGTGCCTTTGAATCAGATGTAGCAGGTGTCAAAATATGGTGCAAAATTTATACCATTAATTCGAAAATTTCCACTGACCCAAAAAGCCACCAGGGACAGGCAAACCCACCTACATTAACAAAATTTTAAATGCTTTGCTGAGTTTAAGGATGTTCTTTGGTACTGGGACTGCTCAGGGGTAGTTTTCCTATTTGTCAGTGACGCTGCCTGTACTTGAGGGCCCTCGGAAGGCTCTCTGATGCGTCTTACCCTTACGTGTGGCTGAGCACACGGGGATGTCGTCCCAAGGCCCCACCTGAGTGCCTGCACACTAAAGACATGTGAGAATTCTGCTTCAGAGGGTTTCCAGCCTAAATTAAAAGACCTTCATGTAGACTCGAAAGTGAGGGGAGAAGCAAGTTGTTTTGGGAGGTTCCTTTGGAAGCTTGAGAGTTCTGGGACCCAGATCTATCAGAAGTCACTGCTCTACCAGAAGGTGGTGGGAGCTGACACTTGTAGATAACGCCCCATGTGTAACCATCCCATAAGGGATAAAGCTAGGTAAAGTCTGAACAGAGTGGAATAACACTACTGTAAACATGTAACTCTCACTATTTCTCCCCCCCCCCCATTCTCTCTTTTACACATAGAGCCAGATTATGGAAAGGATTGCAATGTAATCCTGATTAAAGGAAATGACTTTTTATGGACATTAAATGGCCACTGGAAGTGTGGAGAGGCCACCTTGCATCTAATTCTGTAGCAGGTTCAGGGGTTGATAGTAATCAGTAAGACACAATTTTCTGTGTATGCATGTTGTGTCTTGGCCTCAATTTCCTAAGTAGTCTTGGGTGTTTTCATAGTAAAACTGAACATTTTAGTGGAAGCAACTAACGTTCACTTTAAAAATTATTTTATGAAGTCATATGATATAATTGGTATTACCTTATTTGCCGGCGTATAAGACGACTGGGCGTATAAGACGACCCCCTAACATTTCCACTCAAAATACAGAGTTTGTTATATACTCGCCGTATAAGACTACCCCCTCTTCCGCACACCTTCCACACACCAAATAAAAGGTAAAACAATATCAGATTTGATTTTAACATTTTAATTTATATTCAAATGCTTATGACATGCAGGAAAACTGTCACAAGGCTGTATGTAATCAAACATATACATAAAACAGTGCAAGTTTATTACCGGTAAACATACCGGTAATTCACTAAAGAAAACACACTCTATAGACTGGTACCGTAGATGCTTCTCAGGAACACAGGCAAGCAGCCCACAACCTAGAGGGACTGTCAATGATAGAAGAAAGAT
>NW_006289494.1:894332-909021 GCF_000327345.1 Myotis davidii | reverse complement strand
CGCACACAGCCAACCATACACCCGGTATGGTATCGCGATTTTGCGCTATCATACTGGGTGTATGGTCGGCTGTGTGCGATTTTGCGAGTGTGGTAAAATCGCATAACAGCAAAATCGCATAACAGCCAAGCATACACCCAGCAGCGCTGCTGATGCCTGAACGGTATGTGGAATGAAGTGGGCGGGCATCGGGAGGCCACTATGGCACGGGGCAAGCACTATGGGCAGTCTATCTGAAGTGTACCTGGCGTATAAGACGACCCCCCACTTGGAGGCATATTTTTCAGGGCCAAAAAATCGTCTTATACGCCGGCAAATACGGTATCTAAGAAACTAATTTCTTACCTTTCTGATGAGAGTAGTTATTTCTAATAGTAAAATTAAACATTCTCTCTTAAATTTTACCAATTAACTCACTCCATGCTCACCTGATTGTCTCTAAAGACTAAAATCGGCCAAAACCGGTTTGGCTCAGTGGATAGAGCGTCGGCCTGCGGACTCAAAGGTCCAGGTTCGATTCCGGTCAAGGGCATGTACCTGGGTTGCGGGCACATCTCCCAGTGGGAGATGTGCAGGAGGCAGCTGATCGATGTTTCTCGCTCATCGGTGTTTCTGACTCTCTATCTCTCTCCCTTCCTCTCTGTAAAAAATCAATAAAATATATTTTAAAAAAAAAGACTAAAATCGCCCCAAGATTCCAGTTGGCAAAAAACAGTCTGTTTTTGAATAAAAGGTACATGTATGGCCGCCAGAGAAACAAGGCCTGCCCACCATTTTCCACTAATGCTTGGCAAATAAGTATGAGAAGATGAAGGGCAAAAATATAAAACTTCATTGTTCATGAACTCTTGGCTGGTTGGACTAGATAAATGTGTTTTGGTAGAGAGGTGAAAGAGGAACACTCACACTGTCTATTGCCTGTGTCTGAACTGCCGCGCTGGGCATGTTGCTGTCCCCGCTACCCTAGCAGGGCCTTGGATTTCTGGCTTCCGGAACTGAGGGTTTTCCTGGCCAGGGTCAAGGTGCTGGGCCCAATCCAGGAGATAGGATTAAGGGATAAAGCCAGAGCCAAACCCAAAGGCCATGGTACAGTCGGTGGAATCAAGATACTAATCTAGGTGAAGAATTAGAGAGACCAGAGCCAAGTTCAAAGCAACCGAGGAGCTGGACAAGCTGTTTCACGGCAGAAGGCAGGAGATGGAGCCCCAAGACCAGTCCTCAGCTGTGAGGCAGAATCCCCAAAGCTTGTAGAGGGTCTGAGCTTTGAACAGGGAGTGAGGCATTAAGGACCCGAAGATACTTGATGAACATGTGGGTTGTCCTCTTTTCTTTTGAGAGCCTTCTCTAGCCATTTGCAAAAATTCCACAGTACCCTTTAAGAGTCAGGGTGAAAGTCAGAAGCCTTAAAAATGTTGGGTATCCCCAGGAACCCCAGTTTTCCAAATAAGAAATGTAAAGTTGGGTGGGGATTTCAAATTAATTGTTTCATTTTCTTCACCTCCAAAGGATTTCCCAGTTCACTGAGAACCTGTCTTCAATTGCATGGATATTATAAAGTTTCTTTGCATTCCCCATAAAGATCCCTATTTTTAGCTTTTAAGAGCTGTTACAATTGCGATAGGAATGAAATTCTACACAGCACACAGTGCACATCTCAGGATCAGAGATAGAGTTCCTGGAACGGCAAGACCAATTTGGTGTTAGTCAATCTGTTAGGTTTCCTTGTAGGCATATTTTCTTATTCTGTTATTTAATTTTCGTGAAAGGTCTGGTAGAAATTTCCATGTGTATAAATGATGCTTAAAAAGATCTCACTATCCAAATTATTTTATGTGGGATTTACCAAGGTAGTCCATCATTTCCTGAATCATAACTTGTTTGCAATTTCTAAACACATGATCTATAAATAGGACGCAACCTGCACCTTCTTCCAACTATTCAAATTAAACATAAGGGGGTTTGAACATTTAACGTATGTGAAAATATCCTCTATTACTACTGACTTTCTGGAATATTTTGGTTGGTTTATGTTTTGTTTTGTTTTGTTTTGTTTTTGGCCGAAACAACAGCAACAAAAAACAAATTTTGTTCATTGCAAAATTAACACATTCTCGTCTAGACTGGGGTCCCTTTCTAGCATTCAGCCCTATAGTCCACCCCTTCCCTCACTGGGGAAGTCTCAATACTTTCAGTGTTTTTCACCTTGTTCTTGTTTCAGCATTCGTGGAAGGATGGATTGAGGGGTCTGTTCTTTAAACAGCAAGCTAGAGAATCAGATCATGTCAGTTCTCTGCTTATGCTCTTCCCTGTTGAACTTAGAATGAAATGCACAGTCTTGACCATGGCGCAAGGCCCTGCATTTCCGGCCCCTGCCGGCCTCTCCAACTTCATCTTATACCACCTCTCCCTCGCTCACTCTTTTTAAGCCACACTGCTCTCCTTTTGCCACCTCTAATATTTGGCAAGCTATTTCCTACCTCAGCACTAGCTGGTTCCTCCCCCTGCATCTGTCTCCTTTTCATTCTGAGGTCCTGAAAGCCCTCCCTACCATCCTTTTTTAACGTTCTTCCTCCCTCCACCCTATGGATGAGTCTCTATCATAGCATCCTGCTTTTTTCCTTCATAGCGTTTATTACGAACTGTAAAAGTGGTGTGTGTGTGTGTGTGTGTGTGTGTGTGTGTGTGTTTTAAGTACTCACCAGAGGATATGTTTTTCATTGATTCTAGAGAGAGGGAGAGAGAGAAACATCAATTGGTTGCCTTCCGTACATGCCTTAACTAGGGATCGAACCCGCAACCTGGATATGTGCCCTGACTGGAAATCGAATCCAAGACCCTTCGGTGCACTGGATGGCGCTCCAGCCAACTGAGCCACATGGGCCGGGGCAAAATGTTTTTATTGATTCATTTGTTTTCTCGTATAATGTTTGTCTTCCCCACTGCAACATAAACTCCTGGAGGCCAGAAATTATGTCTGTTTTGTTTTTTCCTGAGTATCCCTGGAGTTAGTAGAGTACCCAGCACATAGTAGGTGCTCAGTAAATAGTTACCACTGAATGAATAAATGAAATGGCTCACAGTGTTCCTTGCTGCCTTACGTATTAATCCCCGTGCTCTATAGTGCCTACCTCGACCTGGGCAACTGGGAACCATATGGGGGAGTGATTCTCAGAGCTCATCTTGTTCCACTGTTGCTGGCACTCAAGGTGGCACTAGGTGGTCCAAGAACAAAGATCTTTTTACATATGTGTTTAATGTTCATTAGAGAAAAGTGTAATTAGTGCTTCAAGTCCAGAATTTCTTGCAGAATATTGCTAAAGCAAGGCTAAAGAATACATGTCTGTTTTTAAAAGTGAATTGATTGAGCTTGACCAGGTAGCTCAGTTGGTTATAGCATCATCCTGATATGCCAAGGTTGCGGGTTTGATCCTGGGCCAGGACACATACAAGAATCAACCATTGAGTGACTAAGTAAGTGGAACAATAAATCGATGTTTCTCTCAAATCAATAAATGAAAAAAAAATTAAAGTGAGTTGCTTGAAAAAAATGAAATAATAGCACAGTGGTATATGGATATGGTAGATGTTGCCAGGTGTGCCAAATCCTGATGGATAGAAGAAGTGTGGAAGACAGGTAGGGGCCAGGTTCTGAAAGACTTTGGCCTTCCAGGCTGCGGAGTTGGATCTGAGTCTCGGGGAACCTCTGAAAGTTTTCAGTTGGGAAGGGACATGATTGCATCTAAGGAAGATAAATCCATAGCAGTGGCAGGATGAATTTAAGGTCTTGGTGGAGGCCAGGGGAAGACTGGAAGTAGAAAAGCTAAAATTAGGAAATTATGGTGAAAGTCCTATTAGGAGGTGGTAGGGACCCAAACTTTTAGGAGGAAGCAATGTGTGAGAGACTCTCTTCTTGCCTGGATTCATTTTCTCTATTTGCACTCTTCCCTCCCTCCCCCCAACTGTGGACCCCACCACCAAGCACACGCTCCTAACCTCCCCTTCTCTCCACCTTTAGCTCATGCGCTTCCTTTGGGAGGCTCCCCCCAGAGCTGCAGCATCAAAGCCAAGGACTGTGACTTATTATATTATTATTTTTAGTCTCTGGTAGACTAGATGGCACATATTAGGTGCTCAACAAATACTTCTGAATAAGTCAATCAAACCTGAAAACAACTTACTATGCAGACTTTTAGTAATTTATATTATGACTTTGGACCAGTTAGTGCACATTCCTTCACTTTCTGGTTTTAATTTGGTGGCAGGAGAGCATAATGGTTAAGAGTACAGGCCCCCAAGTTTAGAATCCTGTCTCCATGTTTGTTGTCCTGTGACCCAAGCCAGTTAATTCGGCTGTGTAGTTCAGTTGGTTGTTAGAACATCATCCTGATATGCCAAGGTTGCGGGTTTGATCCTGGGCCAGGACACATACAAGAATCAACCATTGAGTGACTAAGTAAGGGGAACAATAAATCGATGTTTCTCTCTCTCAAATCAATAAATGAAAAAAAAATTAAAGTGAGTTGCTTGAAAAAAATGAAATAATAGCACAGTGGTATATGGATATGGTAGATGTTGCCAGGTGTGCCAAATCCTGATGGATAGAAGAAGTGTGGAAGACAGGTAGGGGCCAGGTTCTGAAAGACTTTGGCCTTCCAGGCTGCGGAGTTGGATCTGAGTCTCGGGGAACCTCTGAAAGTTTTCAGTTGGGAAGGGACATGATTGCATCTAAGGAAGATAAATCCATAGCAGTGGCAGGATGAATTTAAGGTCTTGGTGGAGGCCAGGGGAAGACTGGAAGTAGAAAAGCTAAAATTAGGAAATTATGGTGAAAGTCCTATTAGGAGGTGGTAGGGACCCAAACTTTTAGGAGGAAGCAATGTGTGAGAGACTCTCTTCTTGCCTGGATTCATTTTCTCTATTTGCACTCTTCCCTCCCTCCCCCCACGGTTTCTCTAAGTCTCAGTTCTATCATTTGAGAAATGAGGATATCATTACAATGATCAAATGGCATGAGACCAAGTATCTAAACTTATAAGATCATTGCCTAGCACAATGCTAGAGCTTTGGATATAACGTTTACTGATAGTAAGAGATACATTGGGACTTGAGATGATAAGCATTATTGTTTTATTCAATCCTTCATAATCTATGGGGCTACTCATCTTTTAAAATATTTGAGTAAAAGTGAAACCTCTGGGTAACCATTAAAGTTTGCGCAAGAGTGTATTACGAAGATCGTTTCGAATATATTTAGAGCTTTATAATGAGGTAGGACACAACTCAGGAATGTCCGTGTGTGGGCCAGTTTTACCCAGCACAAATTACAGTGGTTCCTGCATAGTGTGGGCCAGCTCCAGTTCTCCTGACCTAGTACTGGGACATGACATAGACTTTGTATAATTAAAAAAGATGCTCAGATGCAAGCCGGGCTGAAGGTCCAGGGGTATAGATCGTAATCAGTCTCTAACATTTTTATTTTCAATTTTAACTCCAAGCACCACCTGTGTGAGCTGCCGTTGTGAACACGGGGATGCTTCTTATTGGAACTGTCACCTCTGAAGCAGATGTCGGTGGCTTCCTGGGTGCTGCCCGAGCGTTGCCTCTGTCTCATGTCTTTTAGGAGACAATATGGCCCTTTCTCTAGTAAAACCAAATGCACTGTGACTACTTTAGATCTTTTTCATTGGGAACTTCTTTAGTCTTAATCAGAAAACACCATACTGTAAAGTTTCTTAATAATAAAATTTTGACTGAGTATATGGCAGTCCTTCCACCGCCTCATAGGAAAATTTCATATACCATCTCTCTAAAGTGGCATTGTGAATAGGATCCACGTCTTCTCATTTCTAAACTCAGCAATGCACTGTGCTCACAAGAAGACCCATGTTATTCACAACCCACTAACTTTTCTCCTTTTGTAGCACGGACTATTTCCTCTCCTGTTTAAAGACCATTTGCACATGTCATTGCAGAGAGGAGCAGCACTACAGAGCCCTGAACATCTCGAACATCCCTTGAGTCTGACAGACCCCTCTCTACTCTTCTATTTCCTTTCTGCTCCGAATGTTGGGACTTAACCTCTTGGGAAATCTAGAGCACATTCCCTTCTTTCCCCTGCAAATGTTCACTTGCTAGAAGAGTGTAACTATCTCAATACCCACAATTTTATTATGAGACTCGGAGTGGAGAGAATCTCTTCTGTGTCACCTAGCATGTTTCAGGACTATCATAATATTAAGCAGCAGCCATAACTCTTTACCTCAAGTTTCCCCGCTGTTCATTTTGTTTAAAAATCTGTGTAGCAAAATTTTATGCCTTTACCTCGTAAAGTCGCTGTTAAACAAATGTTGGCAGGTAATGGGTCTGGTGGGATTTCAGCAGTCACTCATTCATCCAACAACTCTGTATTCAGGAACTACCATGTTTCTAGACAATTGAGATTCTTCTGTGAAGAGAACAAAGATCCACCGGCCAAGACCTTACATTTTAGCAGCCTGACAGTAAACCTGACAGCAGAGAGAATAAATAAATAGGGCATGCATAATTTTAGAACATGGTGAAAGAAAAGGTACAGCAAGGCAAAGGAAATGGGCGAGGGCCGGGACTCGGGCTGCAATTTGAAATAGGGTGCTAAAGATTAAGTCCTATTGAGAAGGTAACATTTGAGCAAAGGCTTAAAGGAGGAGAGGGACTTATGTATGTTATATATATGCACACATCTTATACATGCCTATGTCTCGGAGAAGAGCACTGTAGACAGAGGGCCCAGCCCTGGTGTGCAGGGACATCAAGGAGGCTTGTGGGCTGGTGTGGAGGGAGAGAGGGTACAAAACAATAGGAGATGAGGTGAGATAAGAGGTAACCGGAGAAGGGGGCCAAATCACTGTAAGAATTTTCATCTTTACTCCAAGTGGAGTAGAGAAACATTGCAGGGTTTTGAGTAAAGGAGAAAGACTGATCCCTCTGGAACCTGTGTTAAGAATAGATTGCAGGGGGCAAGGATAGAAGCAGGGAGGCCCGTCAGGAGGGGGTTGCCTTGAGCCAGGTGAGAGCAGACAGCGGCTCAAATCAGAGTGGGAATTGGTGAGATGTGTTTTATATATATTCTGAAGCAGAGCCCACACACTTTCCTGGTGGATTGAATGTTTTGCAGTTGGAAATGGGAGAGAAGTGAAGGATGACTGTCAAGGAATTTGGTTTGAATCGCTGGGAGGAGAGAGATGGCCTCAAATGATACATGAGAGGCTATAGCTGGAACATGGTTTTCTTGGATAGTGGGGGAGGGGAGGGCAGGGAGAGGGGGAGGGGAAAGGATCCAGAGTTAAACTTGGACTTGCTGAAGTTGAGATTGTCAACTGGAAACCTAAGTGGAGAGGCCAAGTCAGCAGTTGGACATTGAAGGCTGGCCTTTGAGAGGTCTGGACTGGAGAGCAGCCACCTGTGGAAGTCGCTGGCATCGAGATGGTGTTTAAAGCCGTGAGTCTGGTGTTTAAAGCGGTGAGAAAGTGTGTGTAAGGTTACGGACATGATCTGGCTGTGGCCTACCCCCACATTAAGGGGCAGGGTGATGGGGGTTGGGGAGAGCTAGGCAAAGAGATGGAGAATAGGGGACAGAAAGATAGGACGATAACCAAGGAGTATGTGTCCTGGAAATCAAGTGATAATAAGATGGGGTGGTGATGGTGTCAGATGCTGCTGATGGATCAAGTAATTTGGGAACTGAGAATTGGCTACTGGATTTGGCAACGGGGAGGAAATGGGTCACTGGTTGGCTCAACAAGAGGCGGTATGGGTTTTTCCTAATTTTCTTCCTCTTCAGGGGAGGACAAAATTTAAATAAAACTATATTTGGAGCACTCATTAATCTTTATGATTGTCCCAGCAGCTTACACTGGAATACACATTAAAGGGATCAAACATGTAAGTGAAATATATATATAATATGTATGTATATAACAGTTTTATTAAAATATAATTTACATAGCATATAATCTACCCACTTAAAGTGTATGCAATTCAGTGATTTTTAGTCTATTCATAAGTTATATAACAAGCAATCAATTTTAAAACATGTCATCACCCAAAAGAAACCTCATGCCCATTAGCAGTCATTGCCCGCCAAACTCTATAGCCCTAGGCGTCTGTTAATCTACTTTTTGTTTTTATAGATTTGCCTATTCTGGGTATTTCTTATAAATGGAATCATATAATATGGTCTTTTGTGACTGGCTTCTTTCTCTTAGTGCAGTGTTTCATCCATGTTCCAGAATATATCAGTACTTTATTTTTTATTTTATTTTTTACAGCTGAATAGTGTTCTGCTGTATGGGGATACCACATTTTATTTATCTGTTGGTCAGGTGTTGGGTTGATGGGTATTTGGGTTGTTTCTTTTTTTTTTTTTTAGCTATTACGAGTAATACTGCTATGAACATTTGTACATAGTTGTGTGGACATATATCTTCTGGGGTATATGCTTACTTAGGAGTGGAATTGGATATCTCCTTTTTTGCTTATATTATCAAATAGCCTATATCAGTATTGCCAAAATTTCAGGGCAAGAAATAAAAAATGAGACAAAGTTGAAGGGTAGAACCTGGAGCACACAGTATCTTCTGTTTTACCCCAGCTCTCTCGGTTCCTAGAGCTATTTCAACCATAGTTACTGTTGCGTTCCTGCAGTGCTAAATGAATGGGTATTTTCTTTGTTCAGTTTTGAAGCACAGTACCAGAGCAAGCTGCATCAGAGAGGCCAGAGAGTGCGGGAGAGAACCCACCTGCATTGGCGTATGGAAAATAAGGTTATTTAAAAATGCAAGTCATTGTTTACCTTTAGCTGCATAAAAATTAAGTAGATTTTCTTACAGCATCTCCACAATAAAGATGCCAGGAAAGGCAGTTAAATACATTGCCTTCAAAAGAAAAAAGACTGGTAATTGCTTATCAGTCCTTGGATTCACTTCTGGGGAGCACCAATTTAAAATCTCAAATGTGCCCCCCCCAGTGGAATTATATTAATACAAAAGAGATTTATCAAATATGATCACATGTGTGCATGTACATGTGTGCGTGTGTGTCTGTGTGTGTGGTTTTAAACATTTCCATAATGAGTTCCCAAGTGCTTTTTTGGCCACGGTTATTAAAGCTTGTGTGTTTGCGATTTATTTGGCAAAATGCCTTTGGTGAAGAAAGAATATAGTGTTCTCTTGGTCTTTTGCCCAAAGTAATTTTGGAGAAGTCTGTGACTGTGTTTAGTTCATGTCATTCATTGGAGACAAGTCATTGTAATTACATTTGATCGCAATCAGTTTACAGTTGTTTTATCATGTTTTCATGCTGAATATCTACTCAGACATCATAGCAAAACTTAATGGCTACTGTTTTATTTGTATATAAAATGTTTTATAGCCCTTTTTTGCAGTGCACATCAGGTTTCAATCATCACTGCTACATAGTGAGAGGAAAGTGATGGATAAAAAACTATCAAAAATCCTTAACTACATAAAATTTTATTTCAGGTCACCTTGCCATAAAAGATATTGAATATATTTTGTGGCTTCCCCCCACACACACACACACGTTAACCATTGTGGAAGGCTTACAGTATATGGAAGAAACCAAATGAAATGTGGAACTTATTCACCTAAGATGGTTTACATTTGTGTTCATTTTCCATTGGAAATGGGTCTACCAGTATTTTGAATGGCTCCTAGGTAATAGAGTCAAAGGCAACCTATTGGTATTTTAGGGATTTAAAAGTGGGTTATCTTCTTAACTGTAAAGCTAAACAGTTTGTCGTTGTTTCCAAAAGTCTGTGGCTAACATCTGCACTGTGAGGCAGAGCTACATTTTGGGGTGTTATTCACAGCTACCAAATGCTGGGGCTCTCAAGGGTCAGACAGCCTTGCTTCACCAGTGAATTTGGGTAAATTCACTCGTTATCTTCCAAGTGTCAGTTCTCACCATTCCTTATTTCCCCCAAAAGGTCCAGCCCTTCTGAAAACTGCTGTTGGTCTTTATGTCTGAGTCGGTGTGGTTGGAGAAGCTCCTGTAAGAAAAGTGTAATTAATGGGAAACTTTGACATCCAGCTGAGAAAATTAGTTTGCATCAAAAAAGGCAAGATAGAGGATTAAAGAAATTTTAGTCCTAATCTAATTAACACCAATTAAAAGATGCAGATGAATTTGCACCAACAAATTGTTAATTATGCACCAATTTGCCTTTTCTATAACCAAACTAAAATTAGGGAACTATTATTATCTTTTTTGTTTTAGCGGGCTTTGGAGTGGATTTGTTACAATCATTTTTTGTATAATTAAAGAAAAGGTAGGAGGTAAGAGTTAGTGTGAAATATTTCAGTCTCCTAATGCTTTCATGTAGGGCCAGCTCTTTAAAAACAGATAGTACAGGATAATTCTTCTAGCATTCATTCACTTACCAGACATTTAATGAGGACCTACTGTGTGCTGCATTGTTGCTCCACGCAGTGAAAAACCGAGCATGGATGCAGTGGTTGGTTTTTCTCTGATTCAGAATATTTTAAGTTTAAAGAAAAAATTAAACAATTTTTTTAAAATTGCATTTGACATTCAATATTATATTAGTTTCAGGTGTACAGCATAGTGGTTAGATATTTGTATAACTTACAAAGTGATTCCCCAACAAATCTTGTACCTACCTGATACCATTATAGTTATTACACTATTATTGACTAGCTGCATTTCCTACGCCACTTTACATACCTGTGACTATTTTACAACTATCAATTTGTAAAAAAAAATTTTTTAACAGTTTGTATTGTTGAAATACTGTTCCTTGTGAACTTGTGAACTAAATTGTACAGCTAATTAAACTCTGCCCTGGATACATATTATAAAGGGAGAATTGAACTTCTAGGGCTCAAGAAATGCTCTTTAATGTCCCAGAACTCCTATTAAACCACACAGCCTTTTGGGGTATTATGCTTGTCTTCCTCACTTGGCAGATCTGTGTTTCTGTTTACCAGAGTGTTACTCAGATGTCCACTGTGCTGGGACTGTCTTTTTGCCTTCTGAATCACTCTTACAGCTCCTCAGATGGTGATCTGAGTAATTGTGTAGGGGGTGGTAAAGCACAGACCTGTTATATCTGCAAATGACACATCTGTCCAAGTGTCGTGTAATGAGTAACCACAACCCACTTTATAGAAACCATATTTCTTCTGTTTCTAAAACGGAGAGGGAGGGGAGAATGTCTGCTGGAAATGGGAAGAAAAGCATATCTATGGATTCCTCTAGCCATTAATTATATACAGAATTCAACAGTTGCCCTCAGATTTCCAGGTACCTATTGTTAAATTTCATTTAAAGAAAATGTTGGCCAATATGTCCTGGTGTCAGAAACAGCATTTTAAATGTCTGTGTATATATTACTGTCCAGTGCATATACTTAGAATTTAGATAACAATACCTAAATGCCCATGTTTTATTTTGGGGGCAATAGTTAATATAAACATTTAGGACGCTTGGTTTGCATTTTTTTATCCTCACCTGAGGATATGTTTATTGATTTTGAGCAAGTGAGAGAGAAACCTCAATGTGAGAGAGAAACATTGATCGGCTTCCTCCTTTGCCTGCCCTGACTGGGGATCAGACCAGCAACCAACGTATGTGCCCTGAATGGTAATCAAACCTGCAACCTTTTGGTGTACAGGATGATGCTCCAACCAACTAGGCCACCCGGCCAGGGCTTGGCTTGCTTTTTAAAATATTTGTATTGGAAACTTTTGCATTCATGACTTTGACTGGAAGCAAACTGCCATAAAGCAGCTTTTACTGGCTGGTGTTTTCATGGGTAATGGTGTGAGAAAGTTGGCCACTAACGGGAGAATTTCAAAATGGCAATGCCTGGTACTACAAGTGCAAGGCATTCTTTAAAAACAATGATTTCCTCCACACATTTCACAACAAAATATCTGATACCGTCTTTGACTTCTGGAGTACTTACTATCCTTCTCTACACTCATGCCTACTGGTCTCTAGGAGCAGAGTGCACCCTTCCATAGAAAACATATTCCCATGTCATAGATTCCATATGAAACATTTTGTGGATCAAGTTAGGAGGTGAGTAACATGGCCTGATAAAATGGCGTTAGTAGGGTTAGGATAACAGTTGCCTGACTCATGTTCCTGTTGTGTTAAAATGAAAGGATGATACCTAAATTGACCAAGTCTTATAAAAGACAATTACGTGTGAGGCCTCCAAAAATAATTGGCAAGGGCTGGTCAGCTATAGACCAAAACTCTTACCCCCCAACCCAAAGCCTAGAGTTTGTCACTATTAGTAGGAAAGCTTGTTTGTTTTTACCTAAGAAGATCTTGAGTTTCCCCGTGTGCTTGCATCATTGAGTGGTGATTGTTCTTGAATTCTCCATTGCTGCTACTGCGTGCACATGCAATACCTGTGCTCCACATGCAGCACCACTCAGGCCAGCAGCACAGATGTGGGAGCCACTGGGATTAAGGGTCCAGTCTCTGACCACTGTGTTGGTCTCCCTAGTCATTGCATCAGGCTTGAACCAAATAGACAGCCTAGTTAGGAAACTACATCACATTTCTCATGATGTTTTACTGTGGCCTATTCTACATACTCTCTCTTATCCCATTAAAGGAAGAAAAAATAATTACATTTTTTCCTATACACTTTAATTTTAGTTATAGTGTGATTCCCCATGTGAATTATTTTAAACCAGAGCCATAACATCAGAAGATTATGAGGGATCATTTGTGAACAGTCTTTTAGAAGGATGTTTGCAATTTAGAGTCTAGAGAGGCATGCAAACTAAATGCAATGAGTGATTCAGGATTGGATCATGGAAAAAAATACACAC
Organism: Myotis davidii; assembly: GCF_000327345.1. Lineage (NCBI taxonomy): Eukaryota > Metazoa > Chordata > Mammalia > Chiroptera > Vespertilionidae > Myotis > Myotis davidii. The sequence continues at coordinate 896,152 of NW_006289494.1, read as the reverse complement.
AACATAAATCACATTATTTGGGACAGGTGATGAAATTTGAATAAGGTCTATAGAATAAATAATGGCATTGTATCCATGTTATAGTTCCTGAATTTGATCTTGTAGGATGGTTATGGAGGACAGTGTCCTTCGTCTAGGGAAGCATTTTAGGGGTTAAGGGGTGCAACTCTCGAATGGTTCAGGAGAAAACAATAAACATGTACATAATATAGGAACATCAATCCATCAGTCAATCAATGAGAGAAGACAGCAATGATAGAACAAATGTGATAAAATGTTAACAGTTGGTGAATTTGCAAAAGGGTATTTAGGAGGGTTTGTGTGTGTGTGTTGTGTGTGCTTTCCTTGCAGATATTCTGTTAGTTTCAAATTATTTTTTTATTTAAAAATTCAAGTAGAAATACTGGGTTCTTCCCCCACATCAATAAACTGTCCTATGCATGATTCTAGAAAGTCAGAGGCTTTACTACAACAGGGGTTCTCAGCCAACCGCTGCCACTGCGTCCCACACAGAGGATCAGTCGTACCAACTCAGCCAGTTAAAACGGATTCTTAGGATGAACGTTTACCAGGGCGGTCGGTTATTTTCAACGGTTTAATGTATTTCTTTAAAATATACCAGCCTGATGGAAGAGCGAACTAAATGATCCCCTTCGAGTGTACAAATAAGAGGGAATGCTCCCAAGTCCATTTATTCCTCACTCTCACCTCCCCTGTAAGATGGAGCCATGGATTAAGTGAACATGAGGACTGAAGTTCACTGTATTGTATGTTCCCTTTCAGACAGGACTTCACAAAGACCTTTAATAAAGAGAACAACCAGCCAATAAAATGGTATTAGAGCCCTAGCCGGTTTGGCTCAGTGTATAGAGCATTAGCCTGTAGACTCAAGGGTCCCAGGTTCAATTCCGGGTTGCGAGCTTGGTCCCACTGGGCATGCAGGAGGCAGCCAATCAATGATTCCCTTTCATCATTGATGTTTCTATCTCTCTTCCTCTCCCTCTCTGAAATCAATAAAAAAATTTTTTTTTAAAAAATGGTATTAGAGTACATTATATTATGTGACCAATCATTTTTATAAAATCTGATGTAAGCCTTCGGGCATAATTGAAGTTCTTAGCAAAAATACTTTGGTTTTTAATATTTCTATGACCCTCTAAGGGGGACTTAGCAATTACTCTTAAATTTTCAAAATGGTACATGGAGTTTTAGCTGTGTGACTTCCATTAAAGCCTGTAGGAGTCTTGTTGCTAAAACATCACACAACTCATGAAAATGTGCTCCTTCTCATGAAATTGTTAGAAGTAATGGGTATGGAGGGGTAGCCCGGTATTCCTGGTACATTTACAAGCTTTCTGCACTTGTTTCACATTTTATCCTTTTGTAAAAACTCAACAGTTCTATAGGAATTGAAGGGAAAAAAGCCTATTATGTGTATTCCAAAAGTGAAGGGTAGAAAAATATAGTAGAAATGGTAAAAAAAAAAAAGTTCTAAAATAATTCAAGAAAATCTAAATGTTTAAAAATATTTATCTTTTTATTTCAAAATTAATATATCAAATTCCAGATTTTTAAAGTATGCCTCAAAGTAACAACAATTTAAAAATGACACTTAATGACAAACTTTCAGTAAAATCATGTACTAGGTTTTGGGTTTTCAGCCGCCTCTTCTATGAAAGCCTTCATAGTTTAAGCGTCAGCTGAGCAAAACTTCACTCCTTCAGATGGGAGGTCTTCCCAGGGGATAAGCCTTAAGGTTTGGTGAGTCTCTGCCAGGAACCTCACAACCTCACACACATCTCAGCTCAGCAGCCTGGCCC
>NW_006289494.1:868278-894228 GCF_000327345.1 Myotis davidii | reverse complement strand
CTTCCCTCTGGAGTTCCTTCCCTCTGCCCTTTGGGGGACACGGGAGACCAGGACCTGGCCTCAGACATAGATGTATTTGTTTCAGTACATTCAGAGAGAAAGAGAAGAAGGGTGTGAGAGAGGAAGAGAGGGAACTCAATGACTACTTCTTGAGTTAATTGCTGTTGGCTCAGTTTCAGTGATTCTGTTCTGCTGTAGATTTTTTTTTTTTTACTAAGCAGTATTGAATTATCATTTTTATTCCTTATTGAATCTCAGAAAGATCCCATAGGCATTGTTTTCTCCTGAAATCTCTAGTAATGTCTGGATAGTCCATTTTAGGATAGGTTTAAAAAATAGAGGACCAATTTATTTTTAACATAGCATTGAATGAAAAGCACCAGGCATGAGCTACAACCGCGGATTTGAAGTGTCCCAGCTGGGGTCAGAATTAGAGACCATCTCAATAAGGGAATTTCAGAAAGGCAGGGGAGAATATCAAGGTACAGATCGGAGGAAATAAGCCATTGTTCCTTTAAAAAGCATGGTAACCTCGATAATGAGAGGCTATGAAATCATTCTTTTTATAACAGTGACTTCTTAACTTCACAGCCCTAAGAGCTCCTAGGGTCACTAGTGGAGAGCCCCAGGGCTACACCTGCCTGGCCTAGATTAGGGCCTGCTGCAGCTGTCTTCATTTGCAAGACTAAGGTGTAGCCCGATGGGGTGGTGGGCCTCAGCAGGGTGCGCTCCTTTGGATCTCAATAGGGCTGGCATTTCAGATTAAGATGGCCATCGCAAGCCAGGCCCAGAAATTGCAAGATGAGGCAGGTAGCCGTTTCCTGAGTTTTATGTATTAGACCTTATGAGGTAGGAAGCGGGGACCCTTATAGTCCACTGCCCGAATTCACCATGCCTTTCCCAATCAGCTCTGCCTGTAGTATCTGGCATAGCCATGGGCCGAGCTTGCCTTTGGCACACAAACATGTTTGTAAAGAGTGTGTGAATGTAGAGAATGATCTACTGATGAGGACCGGAAGGAATGCTCCTCGGAACCTCTACCGGTTTGCACCGGTCTGTGGATTGGATTCGCTTTCTCTGTAATGTGTGTTCGTTTCACAGAAAATACAATTAGGATAATTCTTGTGTGTTCTCTACAGGAAGGAAGTAGTATACTGCTTGTGAATGGTAGGCTAAATGAGGGAATCATTAAAGGGTTTTTAATAGACTTTTGAACCAAAAGACATAAGGGACTAGAGTTACGTTGCCTTAGTTGAGAAATATTTTGCAGTATGAGAAGACTTAATCAGATTTCCATTACATACCTGGTCAGGGACTAAGCTGAATGTTTCTTTAAGCGACTTGATAAAATGCACAGGGAAGACTTATTAGTTATGTGAGACTCTGTATGAAGTGCTTATCATCATCTCTCCTGTGGGTGCCTGAGCTGCACATACTTGGTTTACTGTGCTGGGTTGAATGCTTCTGTTCTAATTTCTAATGAACTTTACCACCGGACTACTTGATCATGACTAAACCCAGGAACAATGCAAATGGAATTGCCCCCTGATGGGGAGGAATGGGCCCAGATGGCCCTTAAAAGGTGATAATTAGGAAATATAGCATATCTGAGTAGCTAGAAAGAGAAAAACTTGTTAAAGACAGTCAATCTGTTTGAAGCAATGGTCTTTCCCTTAATTATATGCATTTTTACTTAGAGTTGCTTTAATGTAAAAATTTCCCAGGGAAAAAAATTTATTAGTACCTAAAACCTAGAAACTACAACCTTTTTTTCTCACTACTTTGTTTGAGGTTATTTTGAAAATTCCTTTTTTCGTACATTTTTGTGTTTGTTTTGTAGATCCGTGTGACAGACTTGCTGTGTGTGTTTTAGGGGGGTGGTTCAGGTTATTTTAGCTCTTATGCTAAAACAGTGGGGGAGTGATTAAAAGTGAGAAAAATATTGGTATATATTTGTAAACTGAGCTTTTAAAATTAAAATAGTTGCAGGATCTTACAGTCTGTGATTTCATATACTTTGTTAGATTGCCTTAAATGTATTTGCCTTCTTGGCAGCATAATCTCCAGATTCTTCTTGAATATGTCATTAAAGTAATCTTACATATGACAAGTTGGATTTTTAAGCATTACATTTTATCTTAATTAGCATATTTGCATTTGCTAATGATATCATTCCTTTGGCTTTCTTTAGTCAGAGTTTTTTGTTTTTTTTTTAGTGTACAAACTTGGCATTACAAGAAGAATAACAAGTGAACTGAGAATGAGAAAGTGGTGACATAGAGAGAATGTGCTCAGTTTATCTCTTCCAGCTTCTACATGGAATGGAGGGTGGAGAAATGAGCTGCCCCTGGGAATTGAAGCACAGAGCAAAAGCTGTACTGGCCAGAAGGCAACTTTTTCCTTATTTGTAAAGTCAGAAAGTAAAATTACATTGAAATGCTAAATTACATTATTCCAAATATCTTGGCAGTCATGTTCTGGCAGATGAGTTGCTTTCCTGAAATTACTCAACACCATCCTTCATTCTGACAAAAGCCAGTGGTACAGATGCCCCTTTGGGACTGTGGCCAAAGTAAGACCAGCATCAGGTCTGCCCACTCAGGTTTCAAAGAATTCTCCGTAAAATAAGCCTCACCCTCCATAGGGTTGCCCTTCCCATCCTGAGCTAGTACACTCTGGATGAAGTGGAGGGATTTCAAGAGCTAGCCCTTGGGGCTTCATACAAATTCAGAAAGTATCTTCTTCCAGTCAAAAACCTCTTATAGAGTTTTGACATTTTAAGCCAAGTTATTGAAAAAGGGATACAGTTCATTCTCAAGTTCAAGATTGCAGAAACACTTGTTACCAAGACAGGATGAAGGAGCATCATGCTTTCCTTCACAAGCTTCAGGGTTAAGGATCAGCCATAAATATGTTTTGAAATGTATCCTTACAGTCATTGACAGGTTGTCCCAAGAGAAATAATCTGTCTCAAACTTATTGTTATCAATGAAAACCAAAAATTATTTTGTGCAGGGATGCTTAAGGGAAGAAAAAGGCAAGAGGAAAATTGGAGATGAAAAGCAACGCTATCTCTCCCCCTGGCTGGGTAGCTCAGTAGGTGTACATCCCGTGTCCTCAACTATATCTGTAAATGAGAGATATAGTTACTTTCTAGCTACTGTCTAAATTGAAACCTGTATAGTTGTTGAAATGTTTACCACCACAGAACAGGCTCTGAGGAGAAAAGCAGCTTCAATTTTTCACATGTTTTTTTTGAAAGAGACTTAAATTTGATGAAAACCCAATTTGCCTTTTCTTAACTAAAACATGATTGCTATAACAATATTTGGAATTTTGTTTAACAGCAAGTATAAAGAACCAAGTTGAAATAGCTCAGGAGATGGGTTGCAATGAACTCTGCATTCTTTTTCAGACTGTTTTATTAATTAGCTCTTTAGACTGAAATCGGTTTTATCCTCTAAGTAGTAAATTGCATTCCCTTTGTCAGCTCTGTGGATGAGATTTGCATGTAGCCTAAATGCCATCCACATTGTTGTGTTAAGTAGCATTTTCTCTCTCTGGACCCTCTCCCACCCCAGTGGAAAGTTTTATCCATTTTTCCTGCAGAAGGAGAAGGTCCCAGGTAGCTTGGCGCCATCTTCTTTTTTTATTGTTAAATCCTCTAAAACGGTCATGCCTGGCGGTGCCAACCACGCAAGCTCTTTCCGGTGTTCTGGTCTGCTGAGCCTTCTGAGCTCTGTGCTGTTTATTTGCGTGGCATGTTTTCAGCTCCTGTCTTTGCTTTAAGAGCTGATTAAAAGGAACCTTTAAAAAAATTAAAAGAAAGTAGCTGTTGGTGTAGGCTTTTTCTTTCTGGAATCTTCCCTTGTCTTCCTGGCCGCCCCTCCATCACTTCCTTCGCCCTACCCCCCAAAGCATGTAATTTTCTAAATGTTAAAAGTAGTTTTAGGAAGCTCATTACTACTGCACAGCGTGGAGGGTAGGAGACCTGGATTACTCGCCCTGCCCAAGTTGTTCCAGCCCTGCTTGTGATGATGTGAGAACGTTCCTGAACAGCCCCTTCAGAGGATGTTGGTACTAAGACAAACCCTCCGGTCATTGATCTGACTCCCAAGCACGACTCTTTTAAGAGAATAAATATCAAACTTACTTATGTAGGAGAATCTGCCATTTAATGTGCGGATTGCTTTTCAATACCGACTTTTCAGTTCTTTGGAGGGGGGGGGCGGGGACCCTATTCTAACTTAAAAAAATAATTAATCACATTCGTCTGACATTTTCCCTTTGTGTTTCCTCAGGGGCAAAGCTATTTGAATAACAAACAAATAAACAAAAAACCCCTCATCACAAGTAGCTGTAGACCTCCTACTTTCAACAAAAGCTTTGTGTCTTCCTGAGACCTCCAGTGTCCTGTTTGGTTGGAGGCGGAAGGGTGGTGTGGACACGATGCAGAAAGGCATGGGCTGATAGCACTTTCTGGGTTTGGTGTCTCTGCGAATTAACTCTTGAATTGCTGCTTTGACTTCCTAGCCCACCATCACTGCCCCATGCAGAATGTCCAACATGGTAACCTCTTATGTAGATGCCTCTCCCTAGCTGCCCTGAGGGTAAGCAGCATGAAAATTTGTAAGCACTCTGGTTTCCAAATGAACTGAAAGCAAAGGCTTAAGCAGTACCTCTTGTTTCCTTGACTTAAGGACCATTTTCTTAATGAATGTATAAGTGGAGTTACAGCTGTAAATAAGCTAGCTGTTCCAATGAATTTTAAGACACACATCTTTAGGTCTTTAGTTTGAGCCAATTCTTATGTAAAAGCTCTGATTCCTGTTTTGTAGGAGGTAGTCATGGATCAGAGGCCCCTCCTTGCCTCTCAATTGATATTCCCTGAAGGAGCTTTCAAAGCCCCAAGTTTAAGGCACATTTTGTGTAATGAAATAGGACTGTTTCTATCAAAGTGATAATAGTTTCAGAAAGTGGAAACTTAGTGTCTATTTCTCATGCCAGGAGGTATCAAAGTGAGCAATGAATCCAGTGACTTACCTGTGTTTTTTTCTTTCTTTCATTCATTCATTCATTCATTCATTCATCATTTGAGGAAAGTACTTAGGATCCTTACCAGGTTCTTTAAAAAATATATTTTTTTATTGATTTTACAGGGGGGGGGGGGGGAGAAACATCATTGATGAGAAAGAATCATCGATTAGCTGCCTCCTACACTCCCCCGACTAGGGATCAAGCACATAACCCAGGCATGTTCCCTTGACCAGAATGGAACCTGGGACCCTTCAGTTCACAGGCTGATGCTCTATCCACTGAGCCAAACCAGCTAGGGCCTTACTATGTTCTTAATACAAACAGCCCTATTCATTAGTCACAATTACTCCCAACTCTAAGCTTCCATAGCATTTAAAAATAATAGTTTTATTGAGATATCATTCAATACTATGAAAATCACCCTCTTAAAGTATACAATTCAATGTTTTTTGTCTCTTCACCCAGTTGTGCCATAATCTCTACTATCTAATTTCAGAACATTTTCTTCACCCCCAAGTGCAACCCTGCCGCCACTGACAGCCATTCTCATGTTCCACTCTTCCCTTCCCCTAACGCCTTTTACTCTATAGATTTACCCATTTGGGCATTTCATGTACATGTAATTGTATAATTGTGCCCTTTTGTGTCTGGTTTCTTTCACTTAGTATAATGTTTTCAAGGTTCATTCCTGTTTCAGCAGGGATCAGTATTTCATTCCTTTTTGTGACCAAAATGATGTTCCATTGTAAAATATACCACATTTTATTTATCTATTCATACATCACAGACATTTGGGTTGTTTCCAGTTTGGGGCTATTATGAATAACTAGAGGCCTGGTGCACGAATTTGTGCATGGGTGAGGTCCCTAGGCTTGGCCAGTCAGGGCCGGGAATATCAGGGCCTGCCAGCCAGGGGGAGAGATAGGGGGACGGACCATGGGCCCAATTGAGGCCTGCCAGCTGGAGGGAGGGACAGGGGCAGGAGGTTGGCTGCCAGCCCCAAGGAGGGAGCCAGCCTTTGGCCCCCCTGGGAAAGAGATCCGCCACCATCCACCCCCAGTTCCTCATCCCAACCCAAGGCCGAAGGTGATGGTCCCTGGCCAGGCGCGGAAAGAACAGACACCGGCCGCCAATGCCGCCAGCCGGCCATGGGAGGTTGGCTGTGGAAGTTCACTGACCACCAGGGGCAGCTCCTGTGTTGAGCATCTGTCCCCTGATGGTCATTGTGCTTCATAGTGAACTGGTCGACCAGTTGTTCTAGTCATTCGGTCCTAACAGTCGCTTAGGCATATATATATATATATTGCTGCTATGAATATTAGTGTACATTGTGGACATGTTTCCAGTTCTCTTGGGTATACCTCGGAGTAGAATTGCTGGGTCATATGATAACTCTGTGTTTCAATTTTTGTTGTTGTTTGTTAATCCTCACCCAAGGATATTTTTCCATTGATTTTTTAGAGAGAGTGGAAGGGAGGAAGAGACATAGAGAGAGAAACATCAATGTAAGAGAGACATTGACTGGTTGTCTCCTGCACGCACCTGACCTGGACTGGGTTGGAGCCTGCAGCCCAGGTACATGCCCTTGACTGGAGTCAAACCTGGGACCCTTCAGTCCTACGGCCGGCGCTCTATCCACTACGCCAGACCGGCTAGGGCTCTGTGTTTCACATTTTGAGGGACTGAGATGCATCATGTTTTGTGCCTATGTTATGAAACTAATTATGAAGCAACTGTAGTCAGTTACCATTAGGCTTGTCTCTTCCACTAGGTGTTAAGTTTCTTGAGACAGGGATCATTCTTGTTCATCTTTGGACCTCCCTCCCCAGTCCAGCACCACCAGTGACTAGCAGGTTCACAGAAAGTTGTTGAGGATGGAGCTGAGCAATGCAGTGCCCATTGCCTGTGACTCACCAACACCCCTGGTTCTCAGATCTGAGCCCCGCTGCCCTGTAACAAGTGAGAGCTTGTCAGGAATACAAGCTCTGTGTTGCCCAAGAAGCGTTCCAACTGGTCGCTGACCCTCCTTATCTGCTGTGGGGCCTTCATCTGAATCTCGGGATTTCTCCAGACTGCTCATGCTCACAGCAGCATCAGAACCCATTCCAGTTTGTGCAGATGCTTTAAGAGAGATTATTTTAAACACCCCAGAACCCCGCAGAGGCAGGACTGGTGGAAACCCGGCATTGGGGTGCATGGCCCCTGTTTGACATGGTTCACACATCTGCTTTGGGGGGATTTGGACAAGGAGGCCCTAAAATGCCTCTCCAGGCTTTGACTTGGAGCATCATGTCAGAGGTTTAAGAAAGCTTCTCTTAAGACTTCCTCAGAAGACTAGAGCAGCATCTTTATGATTTATTCTCTACCTTTTACTTAGAGCCTGTGATTTGTAATAACATCTATTTCAGGCTGGATTTAAGAGACAGAGCCAGCCTCTACTGAATCAGCCACCTTTGATGTTACAGTTCCAAGGAGGGGAGGGACAGATGGAACAAAAGTCGTAATTGCCCAAATTTACAATAGCTTTCCAGCAGCAACCGGCACAAAAGAAATGTTAATGCAATAAACTGTAAATGGAAGGAAGCTAAGCGGGATTTATGGCTGGTGCAAACCTGCACCCAATCACTGGACCTTCCTCCATCGGGCAGGCATTTCAATAGTCATCAGAGAACTGAGCTCATTTGAAAGTCAGTGACCACTCTGCATCCCTCCTTCTGTATGTCTATGTCTCTCGCCCCTTCAACAAACAGATTCCTGCCGAAACTTGGGAAATCTGATAGAACAGTTTTGGGGGAAAGACCAGTCACCGGGGGCTGAAACCTGAAATCCTGGCTGTGCCACGGAACACACATCAGCTGTGAGCATATGCATTGCAGCTGCAACCAAAGGCGTTCTCCTCTTCCCCTCCCCCACCTCTCCCTTCCTCCGCCTCTCCTCCTCCCCTCCCCTCCCCCTCCCCCTTCCCTCCTCCTCCTCCTCCTAGGTGGGGGTTTCTACAGATACAACAGATGGCTGGAGTGTTTCCGTGTACCAGCCACAAAGTGAGAGGGCAGCCTGTCACTCGCCAGTCAGGCACTTACCCATCCGTCAGGGCCACTGCTGTAAGTGGCTGTTTGTCACCTTTGGGTTCCTGCAGTTTCTGTTCCCGTTTAGGCTCACACATACCTTTACCTGGGTTGTAACGTGTGGCTTTTCGTTGTCTCCTTGTCCAGACTGCTGTCCTGTTTTTTGTTTTTTGTTTTTTTAATTAGCCAAGACGCACAGCCTAGATGGGAAATTGCTTTCTGAGATCACTGTCCTCTGATTCCATGCTGGGAGGGGCTCCCTGTAATTAAACACGTTTTAGGAGTCGCTCTCTTGCGAATGTGCTGCGGATGTCAGTGCTTTCCCACTAGCTGCAGAGTTCTGTTTCGGGCCTGAGACTTAAATATTAACATTGATACTAGGTGTAATTAGAAAGAAAACCGGTATATCAATCAATTAAATATGGGGGATTTCTCCCTCTTTTGGTATTTGGTGGGAAGCAATGTTTATCCCTCTTAGGGCTAGGAAAATGACTAAGCATCGTGAGGCACTGAGAGGAAGCTGGATAGGAGGTCAGCAGATCAGGAGCACAGATGTCAGCAAATTTAAAAGTCTTTAGTCTTGGGTTGCTGGTCCCCACAGTGAGGAGAACAGGTCCCCTTGCAGATCTAGAATTCTGACTTTCAAAGTACAGCATCCATATTTCAGATTCCTGCTACAGTTCCGAATGCTGCACAAGCAGCTCCACAAGCTTGCACACAGAGTGACACATCATCAGGGCCCCTTCCTAGTGGGGGATCAGAAGGATGAAGGAAGCCTTTATGAAGTTTCGGTTTAGAGGTTCAAAATATAAATTTAGAGCCATAGTCTGTAAGGCAGCCGTTAGAAAAAGCCTGACATTCTATGTTGAATGGCAAGCTCTCCTCTGCAAATCTCTTCTGAAAAAGACTTTGCAGGCATTTCTAATAAACACATGGACAAAGTAATGGGGCGTATGGAAGTCTATCACCAAAACCAGGGTGCCACACTCACAGCTCAGGGGTTCTTCAAATCCTGATCAGAATCCCATGTGTTTTCTACTGTCACGTTCCTTGAAAATCAACTAAGACTCAAAAATAAAGAAAGCAGCTTTTAATTCCAAGTTATTCAGGTCCCAATATATGACACAGGCACATGGTAAAAACCAATTTGATCGCTTCCTAGAAGGCCCAGATTTGGGCAAGAAAGAAAAAGAAAAAGGATGAAAAGAAAGAAGAGAGTATACACATTCTCAACCTCTATTTTTTCCACCAAGGTGCACATCTATATTTCATGACCCATGTCGTCTTCTGATCCTATCTTTTCTGTGAGTTATAGTTATAGTCACGTTTTTCTGTGGATTTCTGCTGCTGTGTCTTCCCAAACCCGTGCCCAGTGAACTCTAATGCCTGGCCTAACCCACTGGGTCCAGCTCTTCGAGCTGCTTTCTTATTTTTGAGTCTTCGTTGATGTTTAAGGCACGTGACAGTAGAGAACCTGGGACTCTGATAAGGATTTGGAGAACCCCTGAGTTGCGCGTGTGGCTCTCTGGTTTCCTTATCTGTAAAAGGAGTCCGGTCAGAGTCCTGGCAGGCTGGTCGCGCAGCAGTGTGCCGACAGTGGTGTTGTTATCTTCCTATCTCATTTCATTTACAAATGTCACAAGCTTGTGATTTTGAGTCTCACTTGGGTCCTCTTTTGTGCCAATGGTGCCTCTGCTTTACCGCTTTACCCCACAGCTTTTTTTTTCTTCTAAAAAAAAAAAAAGGAACTCGCCCAAATCTCTTTTTATTGATTTGAGAGAGAGAGGAAGGGAGTGGGAACAAGAGAAAGAAACATCCATGAGAGAGGACCATCCATTGGCTGCCTCCTGCACAGTCGCTACTGGGGATCGAGCCTGCAACCAGGCATGTGCCCTGACTGGGAATCAAACTGTTAGGATGCTCAACCAACTGAGCCACACAGGCCAGGGCTACCCCACAGCTTTTTAAATCTCAGGGTTAGTGGGCCACTGGGTCTGCAGGTGTATTTGGCAACATGCATTTGGTTTAATATTAATAGGAAAGAGATTAATTAAGGATATTAATGTGGTTTAACATGAAATTTTATGAAGCCTCACCGGACACATGAAACACCAATCCATACAACATTTACATATTCATATGCTTCTAAACATTTTGAAGACTATTTGCCTGGCTATATTTTTTTCAGTTGTAGGTATCAGATGGGCTCGGGATGGTCACGCTTTGATGGAGTTTCCAGTAGAGGGATTAGTGTCATTTCTGGACCCCCACCAGAATTCTGTTCAGGCTATACGTAGTCATGCGAAGTCATAGGTTAAATGATTTGGGAATAAAATGTCATTTGACGTGACAGAAATGAACCCTCAGAGGCCCATAGCTCCTCTGGGATTTGCTCTCACAGTTCTCGTGTTAAGTAATTTTATTAACCAAGGCAAGGGGGGGCATGCGGTGACAAGAGAAATATTTTTTTGCTAACATTTTAATCCTTATCACAAAATTTATTGTGTGTGGCTTTCTATGCATTTGTAGCTATAAAGGCCTGGAAGACGATGAAAGGAGAAATTAGAATGCGTTGTTTTTCTTCCCAGGTGTTATTTCCAGCATTGTATGAATTGTCAAAAAGATTAATTGTTGTTGCTTGCAGCTAAACAGATGATAAATTTTAAAATTATATTATTACTGTGTGTCAGCATAAAAGCTCTGTGTCCCCAGTGCGTCACCTTCCTCTGTTGCTGTTGACAAGGTTCACATTTTATAGCACAGCGCCAGAAGGTGTTGACATTTATTCAGATCACTGATTAAATGTTTTAAAAACGTGCCACTCACAAACTAACCCCGATGTTCTATGAAAGAGTCATTTTTTAGGAGTAATGTTTTTTTCCTTCGTCATTGACACGCAAGAGGTTTTAAACATTGCCATTTTTTTTTTCGGGAAAAACCTAAAGTGATTACATTTTCTTATTTCAAATTGTGGCAAGGAAGAGAAAATGTTTTTCAGCCTTCTTGTTTCTTCTCCTTCCCAGGAAAGGCAACAACACAGTGTAAAAATATCTCAAGGAAGGTGCTAAATGGCTACTTGTAAACCCCCCTTGTTGGGCACAGGACCCAGGATGTGGGAGCGGGAGGATGGTTCTGAGGTTGCGTTGGTGCGGGACAGTCTGGTATTGCGACTCTTTCACAGTTCAATGCTCTGACAGCCCTTGTGCTACAAAGTCTAGCAACAGACAACTTCCACACACAGCTGGGCTGTGTGGAGCCTTCGCATTCCTTTCCACACTGCGACGCTTGAATATGTTGCCGGTCATGGGTTTTTGTATTTTGTGGATGAAATAATCCCCTTACACCTCCTCCTCTGGCTGTAATTTATAAAACAAGGTGAAAAAAACTGCCGTTATCCAGAGCATTTCTTCAATACGTTGAGATTCTGCTTTCTGGAAATTGTCGACAGTTTGACTCAAATAAACTCACAAAAATGCTTATGAAAAAGGAAGGGAGGGAGGAAGGAAGGAAGGAAGGAAGGAAGGAAGGAAGGAAGGAAGGAGCCTGGCCTTTACCGCAAGGCCTCACTAAAGCCAGGTGTGTGTTTGCTGCAGTGATAAACATAAAGCCTCAAAAATCAACATTTGAATGCTTTTCTTTTCTATGTATTTGTGGGGCACAGTCAATATATTCTCTTGTTCCTCTGAGCACAGCATGAAAGAACTTTAAAGCAAATAATTTCTTATTCATGATGGAAAAGTTGGATTTTCCCCTCCCTGGTTGTCAGGATTGCTTTGTGGGTGTCAGTCTGGGCTGTGGATTCCCCCTCTCTGTACAGAGGAAGTTGACATGACCTCAGTGATGTTGCCGAGGATGATGTCAAACAGCCGTGAGCCCCTGTCGATTGTCACTTCACCCCAGCATGGGGCAAACGTAGAGATGTTTCAATGACAGCCTGTGTGCCCTCGGGGACCAAGTCTCCAAGTGATCTCTGTGACCACAAGTCTGTGGGAGATTACGGATCGCTCATGGCAGCAGTAATGATAGCTGTCAGTTACACTGCACGTAACGCGTGTCAGGACCTCTGCTCACGTCACACACACTGTCTCACGGAGTTCCAGCCACGTAGCAGCAGCCATGTGCGGGTGTGTGTTTCCCCACTTTTACCCCCTGAGTGAAGCAGGACTCAGGCGCCCCCATAAGTGGCAGCCAACATTTGAACCCGGGTATGTCAGATTTTTAGAGCCACATTCCATTTGTTCAACAGCTGCTTATTACGTGCCAGGCACTGCTTTTCATCACGTGTCTTTTAAAAATTTAGTTTACTTATTATTTATTATTATTTTTAGATATATTTTTATTAATTTCAGAGAGGAATGGAGATGGGGAGAGAGACAGAAACATCAATGATGAAAGAGGGTCATTGATCAGCTGCCTTTTTCATGCCCCACGCTGGGGATCAAACCTGCAACCCTGGCATGTGCCCCCACCCAGAATCTAACCATGATTCCCTGGTTCATAGGCTGACACTCAACCACTGAGCCACACTGGCTGGGCTATATTTTTTTTAATATATTTTATTGATTTTTTGCAGAGAGGGAGAGGGATAGAGAGTTAGAAACATCGATGAGAGAGAAACATCGATCAGCTGCCTCCTGCATATATCCTACTGGGGATGTGCCCGCAACAGGGGACGTATGTGTTGACCGGAATCGAACCTGGGACCTTTCAGTCCGCAGGCCGACGCTCTATTCACTTGAGACAAACCGGTTTCTGCTAAAAGATGTTTTTATTGATTCAACATGCATCTATCAACAAGTGAATCTTAGAATCAAGTAAACAAATATTCTGGTGATCATGATAGAATCAGGGACATAGAAAGGGAATGGACTGACTATTCTTTGGGGGGGAAGGGGGTGTGGGATATGCGGAAAGAGACTGGACAAAAATCGTGCACCTATGGATGAGGACAGTGGGTGGGGAGTGAGGGCGGAGGGTAGGGCGGGAACTGGGAGGAGGGGAGTTAATGGGGGAAAAAAGAGGAACAAATGTAATAATCTGAACAATAAAGATTTAATTAAAAAAAAAAAAAAAGAATTGGCCCAGCATTGAAAAAGGAAGCCGCGTGTAGAATTCCCTGCAAGTTCAGGATTAAACACTGGGAGCCTTGAGGTGTCCTGCCTTAGAGCAGGTGTGCAGGGAAAGGCTAAGATGCTCCCTGGAAAATGCCCCCTCATGGCTCCAGCTCATATACTTGGACTTCGGGAGGTGCCTTTAGAGCGTCTGGACTTCTGTCTAAGTACTCAGCTCAGTTACACAAGGAGCCGGTACCATCAGTGGGCTTCACGGAGGTGAACTGGGGACAGGGGGTGAGGTGAGTGAGAGGAGTACGATTCACTGGGAACTCTGGTAGCTTTCTGGAACCATGTGCATACACCCTTTCAACAGAAAATGATACTTTCTCATAACAGTGTAATCTAGTGGGAATGGGAATTTCCCTGGATCCAGGCTATCATACCAACGTCAGTAGTTCTAAGCTTATCTTTATTTTGTAGGTTGCCCTGCCACCCAGTTTGTGTTTCCGTTCGCCCCTTCACCCTTTATTTCCTGGGCCACCAACTCCACAGTGCTTCCTCTATTTGATTGACCATAGCCTCTTATATGAAGTCAGGTGATTTTTTTTTTTTATTTCTTCCTGCTTTGCAACTCTTGTTTTTTTAATGTGTAGATCTCTTTGAATGGCATTTGTTTTGTAAGTATATTCTTTTCTCTATAGGAAATTTATTCAGAAAAATCTTCATATAAGCTTTTGTTGTTGTTAATCCTCATCTGAGGATACTTTTTCCATTGATTTTTAGAGAGTGGAAGGGAGGGCGGGGGAGAGAGAGAAAGAAAGAAACATCAATGTGAGAGAGACACATCGATTGGTTGCCTCTCATACATGCCCCAACAAGGGCCAGGTGTAGAACTGCAACCCAGGTACGTGCCCTTGACCTGGATTCGAACCCAAGACCCTTTGGTGCAGGGGCTGACACTGTACCACTGAGCAACACTGGCCAGGGCTAAAAATTTGCTTTCATAAAAAGAATTTGTTTTTTCCTCAAAAACTCATCTTCTGTGTTTAGAGTAGAATAGAGAATTTGACCTTAGTCTTCTCTTATTCACTGATTGGGAAATTTTCTTTAATATGTCAGTAGGCATGAAAAAACTTGTACATCTATAAAAATAAAAGCGTAATATGCTAATTACACCAGACAGCCAAACGACAACTTTCCGGACGTCATTCTGGATGTCCTTCCAGATGAAGCCGCGGGGGCCAAGGCAGAGGCAGTTAGGGGTGATCAGGAAGGCAGGCAAGCAGTTAGGGGTGACTAGGCATGCAGGCAGAGTGGTTAGGGGCAATCAAGCAGGCAGGCAAGTGCTTGGGGCGATCAGGCAGGCAGGTGAGTGGTTAGGGGCGATGAGGCAGGCAGGCCAGTGGTTAGGAGCCAGTGGTCCCAGATTGTGAGAGGGATGTCTGAATGCCGGTTTAGGTCCCCCTGCAGGATCGGGCCTAAACCGGCAGTCAGACAACCCCCGATGGGTCCTGGATTGCAAGAGGGTGCAGGCTGGGCTGAGGGATCCTCTGACCCCCATGCACAAATTTCATGCACTGGGCCTCTAGTGTACCAGTATAATAATGTATAGCATTCATAAACACATGTAGAACGCCTATATGTTCCATGAATTTTATATTTATAAAACAAAACCAAAGCTTATGTGAAGAGAAATACTTCTGTGTCTGCAATGGTCACTGCCTTCTGGAGAAGCCGGTGCTGTGCAGGAGGGAAGCTCTGATGGCCGTACCCAACCCTGAGGAAGCGCTAAGCCATCTTCACGCATTAATGATGTGCAGATCTTCCCTCTCCTCCTCTGTGAGCGCACCATTCATTTCCTCCAGTCCTTTAGATGTCTTTTTTCTTTATCTGACACATTATAGCGAAGAGTAAAGGAGAGATTTATTCAGATTACTTTGATGTTGTCATTCTCTTTTGGGGAGTTCAATGGTTTAGTTATAGAGATGTCTTGAACCATTTAAAGCCCAGGTCTGAATTTTAAAATAGCCCAGTGGGAATAGGTTGATTTCCTCTAAATCTAAATTACGATTATAAACTAATTTGGATGCTAATTAGGACTTAAATACTGATCATGTCATTAAATTGTTTGTCTAATGCACGAGCAGGAAACATCCGGCCCGCGGGTCATATAAGGCCCGAGAAATCATTTGGTCTGGAGCTGCCAAGGCATTAGGGGGAGTTAATTAAATGTTTGACCAAATATAGCAGGCTAATTTTTAAGCTGATAATTTTGTATGGCCCATCAATGATGTCATAAATATCCAAATGGCCCCTGGCAGAAAAAAGGCTCCCTGGTCTAATGCAATGCATTTCTTTCTTTGATAGGCTCTGTGTTCACATCATGACCTATGAACAGGGAAACCAACCAATGTGTTGAATACTTTCTGTGCACCAGGGACCCAGCAATGTACAAACAATCCCAAAAAAGATAGATCCACAGCCCAAGATTGGAGGCTGTTGGACAGTCAGCACTCAATAAATATGAAATTAATCCAGTAGACCATTTGATTGTCCCAGATTTTTTTTGTTTTTGAAGGAGGAGTTAAGGCTGGGGCTTGAGGATGGGAGGGCCCTTGATTGAGTAAGGTACTTCCTTATCCAGCCTCAATTTCCCCACCCACGGATGTTAGAAAAGCAAAATGTGGAATGCTTCACGAATTTGCGTGTCAACCTTGGGTAGGGGCCATGCTAATCTTCTCTGTATCATTCCAATTTTAGTATGTGTGCTGCCAAAGTGAGCACTGTTCCAGATCATTAAGAACTTGGTTTACAGACTGACTTCCTTCATCTGCACAGGTCATCCCTAGCTCTTAGCTTTTTATCTCACTTATCATTGTGCACACAACCAAATTTTGGAAGTGTTGAGGTGACTCTCAGTTATCTAAAGCAGTAGTCGCCAACCTTTTGGACCTCACAGACCACCAGTGGTCCACGGACCACCTGTTGGTGACTGCTGATCTAAAGCATTTAGAAACCTCAGCTGCCTTCACCCAACCAAACAGATTGCAAGGATGCATCTGTTTACAACATTTACAATGTTTACAACATTACATGTAAGCAAAATACAATGAAGGCATTAAATATGGAATTACCACATGATCAGCTATTTCACTTCTGGGTATAAACACCCAAAAGAATGGAAAGAAGGAGTCTTAACAGACACCTACACACCCATATTCATAGCAGCATTATTCACAGTAGCCAAAAGGTAGAAGCAACTCAGGTATCAATTGATGGATGAATGGATAAGCAAACTGTGGTTTATCCATACAATGGACTATTATTCAGCCTTAAAAAGGAAGGAAATTCTGGCACAAGCTACAACACTGGTGAATATTGACAGTGTTATGCTAAATCAGTGGTTCTCAACCTGTGGGTCAAGACCCCTTTGGGGGTCGAATGACCCTTTCACAGGGGTCGCCTAAGACTATCGGAAAACACATATATAATTACATATTGTGTTTGTGATTAATCACTATGATTTAATTATGTTCAATTTGTAACAATGAAATTGGGGGTCACCACAACATGAGGAACTGTATTAAAGGGTTGCGGCATTAGGAAGGTTGAGAACCCCTGTGCTAAATGAGATAAATCAGATGGAAAAGGACAAATACAGTATGATTTTACTTACTTGAGGTACCAAGAGTAGTCAAACCCATAGAAATGGAACATACAATAATGGTTACCAGGGGCTGGAGGATGGGAAGTTAGTTTTGAACAAGTATAGAGTTTCAGTTTGGGATGGTGATGAAAGTTCTGGAGATGGATAATAGTGATGGCTGCACAATAATGTGAATGTATGCAGTGCCACAGAATGGCATCCTTAGAAACGGTTAAAATGGTAAATTTTGTGTTATATATATTTTACCACAATTGAACAAACACACAAGATGGCAAAGCTACTGGAAAAGGTACAATGTAAACCTGAACGAAATATACCCAGAAGAGCAAAAATATAAGAAATGTTTCAAAACTTGGTGTAAATTGTCTACCACCTTCTAGATCTCTTGCCTGGTCTGCAGCCCGAGGGGCCCCGCGTTGAATGGTTGTGGTTATGGTTTTCTTGTCAGGGAAGCACAGGGGCTGGCTTTGGGATTCTTGGTAATTTTGGATTATCTGCGCCATATATTTCTGAGGCAAAAACTTATCAATAGAGGATCGTGTGTGGAAGGTGATATGGAGTAACTGCCTCTTTCTTGGGCGTTTGGCATAAAGACAGTTGGTAAAGGGAAAGTCGTGTCTAGTCAAGCTCAAATCTGTCCTGATGTTCTGTTAGACCAGCATGTCACTAAATGGGTCACAGAGTTGTTTTCCTGGAGCAGATCTCCATTTCTTCTGCTAAGTGTCAGAAGGAGAAGTCTGAAATTAAGGCAGGGCTGGTTAATATGCACAGTAGTATGCATTTAGAGTCAGAGATGCATATTTTAATATTTTATTTTAAACTCAGGCATCACATTTAGTCCCCAAGACAGGATGGGAGACTCAGAGGATCTGGGAGACTTTCACAGACTGACTCACATCTTTTCTTTCTTCTTAGTGAGTTAAGTGGCAGAGCCAGGCATACTGTTCAAAGTATTTTCTCTTTCTCTTTCCACGGCGCCCCCCCCCACCCCCCCAACCCCTCCGCCCAAAGCACATTTAGTTTAATTTGAGTACTTTAAGTGCTATATGACATGATTTTTTTTAGGGTAAGGGTTGGCCTTGGTTTTCAGATTAATGATTTTGAATGATCATTTACAATGGTATGTTTTATAACAAAAACACATTTTAGAGTTTAAAACACTAGTTACTGAAAAAAGTTCTCTTTGCAATGGCAGTTAATTGTATTGCTGCTGAAATGACAGCTGTCCTTGTATTAGGCAGTTGATAAAGCCTGGTGGTTTGTATAGTTGCCCAAAATGTGTTTTTTTCCAGGCTAGCTTCTCAAATATCATCATTTCAGAATTGTTTCATTAGAGTTGGGGCACACACAAATCATTAATGCTGTGTCTCCTGCTACCAAACATTCTGTTGGACTTTAGAGGCTCTGCTAGATGCCCTTAGCATTCACCCTGGACTTGAGGATGCTACTGGTAACCTGCTGGGTGCTTTGGACAATGTCCCTATCTCACTGTACAGAAATTCTGAACCACCCATCAAGTTTGCTCCTTCTGCATTCAGGTACTTCACTCATTCATTCACTTGGGCATTCACTTATTGATTCTATTACAAAGATATCTGAATGGGTGGAATACTGTCTTATTATATACAGAGTAGAGGGTAGTGGTTAGCACTTTAGACCCATAGGGACAGGTTCTGAAATCTTAGCTCTATTAATTACCAGCTGTTTGATCTTGGGCAAATGACTTAACCTCTCTTGCCTCATCTTTCTCATTTACAGAGTAGGAATAATAGGTTAAGAGGATTATATAGAACGTGCATTGCAGTGTCTGGCACCCAGTAAGAGCCAAAGAATATTAGCTGTTGTTACGGGATGAATTGTGTCTCTCCCCGAAACTCATATGTTGAAATCCTAACTCCCAGTATGCAGAATGTGCTTACTTGGAAATAGAGTTGTTGCAGATGTAAATAAGACGATGTCATTAGGGTGGGACCTCATCCAATATGGCTGGTGTCCTTCAACAAAAGGTAAATTTGGCCACAGAGCTAGACCTGCTTAGAGGGAAGACTGTGTGAAGAGACACGGTGGGAAGAGGCCATCTACAAGCCAAGGAGAGAGGCCCAGAACATATCCTGCCCTCCGCCCTCAGAAGGAACCAGCCCTGCCTTGATTTCAGACTTCTAGCCCCAGAACTGCAAGATAACACATTTCTGTTGCTTAAACCACTCGGTTTGTAGTACTTGCTACAGCTGACATTGTCATCCTCAGTATTCTGTGTTTCTTGTTAACCTGAGAACCTCGCTCTGCCTATTTCCTGGCCAATGGGAAGTATATCTGCTCCTTTTCAGCTTGTACCCCTCCCTCCCTCCCTTCTTTCCTTCCTTCCTTCCTTCCTTCCTTCCTTCCTTCCTTCCTTCCTTCCTCATGAAATAGCATGCAAAAAAATGTTCCTAACGAGAACAGGTGTTCAAAATAATCCCCATGCTCTTCCCTTCCTGTGTCTTCCTATAAAGCTGTAGTTGAACGTTTGTTTTCTCTCTTACCAAATTTTTCTCACCTTCTCAGCTTGATTTCTGTTTCTTTGAAAGATTATAACCTTTTATAAATATTTAACTCCCAGAGATTGCCCACCCTCTCCCAAATTCTTGAGGAGAGGTGGGAATTTATTTTAGAGACTTTGATGTGTGAATTCTTTCAGTAAAAAGAAATGCCGATGAGCAGCTGTATGAAATGAAGTGATAGGAAAGATGTGGTCGAGAGGAGAGGAGAGCCCTCCTCCTGCATTTCAGTGGGTGGTGCCGCTCCTACCTATCTTTAAATTGGTGGCTTGGGTTTTTCTTTGTTTGCGTTGAAAGAAACTTGAGATTGGGCAGCGTTTCTCCTTCCCCTCCAGAGGCCCAGAGCAATGCGCCGGTTGCATTCTGGACTGAACAGCACTAACATTTGTTCTTTCCGAGGACCGTCTGCTACTTTTCTCCGCCCCAGTGAAGCTGGGGGAATAATAAAGCTGTTATTATTTATACTGCACAGCATTTTTGTCAGTGGTCTTTGTCATTGAGACTTCTGAGGTCAATGTAGGACCCTAGGAAATGTGAGTTTTTATCTAGCACGGAGAGAGGCAAAGGGGGGTTATTTTTCCAGGGATGCTGCTTTTCCAAACCCCATCAGTTTTCTCAGTCCTTTTCTTTGCCCTTTCCCTTCGCTATTCTTTCACCAGCTTTATAGTGACCACTGACCTCACCACCCTTGTCCAGCCTTTGTCTCCTTGCTGCTACCATCACCCTACTGCTCTGCCTCTTCTCATCTGTACCATTCCCATAGCTCCCAACCAGTTTCCTGCAGCTGGGGAATGTATAAGATCAGCCTCCTTAATCATCAAGTTTCTCTATGGTTGTCTCTAAGTTCCCTCTCATTTAAATATCCTTTTCTTCAAGGCAAAAGGAGTAATCCTTGGTCTCCGAAAGGGCAGGCCTAGGCTCATTCTCCTACCCCTCCACTCTGAAAGCAGCCTGCTTCCTGCCTCCTAGTTTCCTCAGGGAGAAGAGCCATTCTTCCTCTCCAATGTCCCCCTCCTCACTTCCTCCTTCTCCTTGGGGAATCTTGTGGCCAATTTAACCCCTCTCGCTTTTTTTAAAAAAATTCTTTTTTTATTGATTTCAGAGAGAGAGAGAGAAACATCAATGATGATAGAGAATCGTTGATCAGCTGCATGCCCCCTACTGGGGATCGAGCCCACAACCCATGCATATGCCCTGACCTGGAATCGAACCCTGACCTACTGGTTCATAGGTTGACACTCAACCACTGAGCCACACTGGCTGGGCTCTCTTCTGGTTTTTCACTCCTTGCCCCTCTGTGGAAATCTTCTCCACAGCCTACAAGATATTCTACTCACATGCCTGTCAAAAATGAAATAAAACATAAACTTTCCTAAGCTGTTCCAACTTCTCTTGATGCCTAACTTCTTGTACAGTAGTCTGCATCCACCTTCCCTATCTTCCATCAGAGTCCCATCGAATTCTTAGCCTCTTAGGGCCGTGTTCATCCCTCTTACTCTGAAACTGACCCCTAAGGTTTCAGATGCCTTCAGTATTGCCAAATCCAAGCCCCTGGTTTTTTTGTTTATTTGTTTTTTAAATATGTTTTTATTGATTTTTAGAGAGAGAGGAAGGGAGAAGAATACAGAGATAGAAACATCCAATGAGAGACCAACATCATTGATCGGCTGCCGCCTGCACACACCCCCACTGGGGATTGAGTCTGCAATCCAGGCATGTGCCTTGACTAGGAATCAAACCAATAACCTCTTGGTTCCTGGGTCAAGGCTCAACCACTGAGCCACAGCAGCTGGGCTCCACACCCCTGATTTCCATCCTCATGCTAGTTGACTCTTTCCAGCTCTGTGGTGCTATATCATGTTCTATTTCTCAAAACTCTCTTCCCTCTCCCCCAGTATCAATGACCCTAACCTCCCTGGATTTCATCCTTCTGTAGGAACATCCTTTTCTGTTTCCCTAAAAGGGGTTTTCATCCTTCAGGGGACCCTAAAATCCCGATGCTGCCCAGGGTGCCTTTTCCTCCAAGTCTTTTCCCTCGATGATAATATCTTTTTTATTTATGATGGTCTCAGAATCTCATTTTATCGTGGATATTTGTATGGCTGCTCAAACTGTATGTATACCAAAGTGTTTATTAGATTTCTCAAAAAACATTTTCCTAAATAATGACTCAGTATTAGCACTTACAATGTTGTGTTGCAATTTATCTCTTTGCCTATTTTCAGTGCAACTAAAATCTTAAAGCCACAAAGGCAAGACTTGTGTCCTTCTTACAAAATCTGTGCTTGATTGTTGCTGGTATATGGAAATGCTGCTTGATTTAAAAAAAAAAAAAAAGGATATTTAAGTTTTTATGAACTAATATAAGATACAGAGTTTTAAAAGTCAAATAATTCTGGCCCTAGCCGGTGTGGCTCAGTGGATAGAGCATCCGCCTGCGGACTGAAGGGTCCCGGGTTCGATGCCCGTCAAGGGCACATGCCTGGGTTGCAGGCTTGATCCCCAGTAGGGGGCCAAGCAACTACTTTGAATTCTTTTGGTGTTTTACCTCCATGCTTTTAAATAATATACCGTTACTCTTGATTTTTTCTTCAGTTTTAGACATTATCCCTTGACGTCTTCCTATAAAAATAAGATAGTACATCTGAAAAACAAGATGTACTATCATCTCCTTTGTCATACCATACCCCTGTATAAACATACTACACACTTTTGTGTTTATACTTTGCCAGTGAAAAAACTGTTCACAGCTGAGCCACATACCACACTATCCTTGTTTCTATTCTTTTTTAAAAATATATATTTTTATTGACTTTTTACAGAGAGGAAGGGAGAGGGATAGAGAGTGAGAAACATTGATCAGATGCCTTCTGTTTGCCCCCTACTGGGGATCGAGCCTGCAGCCAAAGTACATGCCCTCTACCGGAATCGAACCCGGGACCTTTCAGTCCATGGCCCAACGCTCTATCCACTGAGCCAAACTGGTCAGGGCTGTTTCTATTCTTATGCAACTTCTTCCTTTCTCATACAACTTCTGTTCCCCTAGAGTTCATTATCACTGATTCTATTTTTTATTGACTTTATTTTCTACTTAGTTAAAACTAATTTTTTCTCCAACTCTCTGATAAAGTCCATATTTAAATCAATGTATCTTTTCCTTTTTTAAAAACTGTTTAAGAATCCTTTCTGTAGCCTTCTATCCTGAACTTGTTACTTTCTAGGCCAGCTGCATTTTTGTGTTTCTAGGACTTTTCTCATCTATAATCCTGATTTTTGTGACTGACTCCCCAAACCAAGTCTTCTTTCTTGGCTTATTTCTTCATTTGGGGTTGCATATCCTCTAGTAGTTATGTGAAAAAGGATATTTGACAGGAAAAACTTTTTGTGTGACTTTATACATCTGAAAATATCTTCAATGTTCTGTAGACTTCATTGAGAATGTTTTCTTTGGAAAAAATTTTCTCAGAGAATGTTTAAAGGCCTTGATCCCATGTCTTCTCGATCCCTTTTTATATGAAATTTTTCTCCCCTCTTGAATATTCTAAGATCTTTATCCCTGGTCTTCTCAAACTTTGCAATGATATACTTTAGTGGGAGTCATTTTTAATCATTATGTAGGTTTCAATGGGCCTGTCAGCCTGGAAACTTGACTTTCAGTTCTGGGAACTTTCCTTGTATTTCTCTTATAAATTTATTTTCCCCACTTTTTTCTAGCTCCTCTTTCTCAAACTCTCATTGCTTGAATGTTGGACCTGTTTTATTCTCTCATTTTTTTTATCTTTTCTATTTTCCATTTTTAGTTCAACTTTTTGGAAGCTTTCAACTTTATCTTCCACTACTTTCAAAGAAAAAGTATTTTGCTTTCATACTTTTATTTCTGATAGCTTTTCCACATTCTCTAATGTTTTTTTTAAGTAATATTTTTGTTCTTCAGATGTACTATCATTTCTTTTAAAATATTAATAGTAAGTGTTTTGTTAGTTTTCTTCTGCTCTCTGCACTGTCTGTTTCTCTTGAGCTCTGTCTGGTTGTTGTGGTCTATCTTTCCCATTAGTGCCTTCCATCGGATGTCTGGTTTGTAGCTATCAGTCTATATTTGAGAATGAGGAACTTAAAAACCAATAGAGAGTTCTTTGTGTGTGCTCATTGATGGGCCTCACTGTAGGCCAGTGGTCAGCAAACTCGCGAGCCACATGCAGCTCTTTGGCCCCTTGAGTGTGGCTCTTCCACAAAATACTGACTTCTGCGTATGGGCCACGAAGTTTCAATCCCACTGTACATGCACGCCCGCACGTGGCATTTTGTGGAAGAGCCACACTCAAGGGGCCCACAAGCCGCATGTGGCTCATGAGCCGCAGTTTGCCGACCACTGCCTTAGGCCCTGTGTTGTTACTCAGAGAGGGATCTTCCACCCTCCTGGCTTCTGGGGCCAAAACCAGGCTGGCAGCATTCTGGAAGCCAAGGGCAAGGGGCCTGGGGAATCCCTAGCTTTCCAAATGCAGACTTTCACTTCCTCCTCATTTTCACCTCTTTGACTAACTCCTCCCCATTGCTTGGCATCCACAAATTGGAAGCTGTTTTGGTTCAGTTTCTCCTGTTACTTCTTTTGCTCTACTGGAATGGAGAAGTTAATAGGGGGAGGGTCTACGTGCTCTTTATACAAATTTTCAAACAATCCTTTTGTTTAAACCCACAACCTTGCCTTCAGAGGTACCTGGACCCTCAGTTCTTAAGCTTCCCCAGAATTCTCTTATGGAAACAAGCTTGCTTCCTTTTGGCCCGTCACACACACCTCTTTGTCCCCAATGCTGCTGGCGGTTAGTAACTTAGCGTTTCCTCTGTTGATTCACTTTCCTTTTTCCAAATTTGTGGACATCTGTTATAAGGGGTTTCTTCCTCCCTTATATCTGTTCCTATGGTTTTATACTCCTCTCCCCATTAATGTGGGTTTTTGAAAGGAAGTGGAGAAAAACACTTAGTGATCAGCCATGTTTCTGCTTTTGATTTTAGTATTTTGATCTAATATTCAGCCAACCTTATGAACTTTTATAAGTATTTTATATTATGACTAGAGGCCCAGCACATGATTAAATTGTGAGTGTGTAGGGTCCCCTAGGCCTAGCCTGCCATCAGGGGCATGTCCACTGCACCCCCCACCCCCCATCCCCACCACCAATGCCTCGCATGCTCCTGGACGCTGCTGGTGCCCCGTGATGCTCCGCCTATGCTGCTGGTACCCCAGTAGGGCCTGAGAGGTGCTCCATGCAGCTCATGGTGACCGGTTGTTTGGTCGTTACAGCATTACAGCCACTGGCCTTTTATAATATAGATTATTGACTTTATTTTTTTAATTTTGTTTTATTGAGGTAAAATACACATAAAAAAATGTATCACTTTAACAACTTTTAAGTGTACATTTTGTTGTCATCTAAGTACATTTACATTGTTACAACCATAATTATCATCCATCTCCGGAACTTTATTTTATCAAACGCCATACCCATTACATAACAATTCCCCACTCCATCCTCCTCTCAGCCCGGAGGACAACCACTCTATTGTCTGTCTCCATGACTGACTACTCTAAGTACCTCACACAGGTAAGTGGAACCATACAGTATTTGTTTTTTTGTGACTGGCTTATTCACTTAGCCTAATGTCCTGAAGGTCATCCACGTTGTGTGTGTGCCAGAGTTTCCTTCCTCTTTAAATCTGAATAACCTTCCATTAGTTTCCTCAAAAAGCTACAAATGGAACTCCCATTTGACCCTGTGATCCCACTCCTAGGAATATATCCCAAGAAACCAGAAACACCAATCAGAAAGGATATATGCACCCCTATGTTCATAGCAGCACAATTCACCTTGGGGGTGTGGGGGGTGGTGGTGGATAAGAGATCAACCAAAGGACTTGTATGCATGTATATAAGCATAACCAATGGGCATAAGACACTGGGGAATAGGGGAGGCTAGGGGACTGTCTAGGGCGGCGGGAAAAAATGGAAACATATGTAATACCCTTTGTAATAAAAAATAAAATTAAAAAAAAAAGAAAAAAAAATAAAATAAATCTGAATAACCTTCCATTGCATGTACACTGCATTTTGCTTATCCGTTCCTCTGGGATGGACAGTTGGGTTGCTTCCACAGTTTGGCTGTTGTGGAATGCTGCTTACAGACACATGTACTGATCTCTCTTGAAGAC
Source organism: Myotis davidii (assembly GCF_000327345.1). Lineage (NCBI taxonomy): Eukaryota > Metazoa > Chordata > Mammalia > Chiroptera > Vespertilionidae > Myotis > Myotis davidii. Next base: position 868,664 of record NW_006289494.1, on the reverse strand, counting down.
CCCACTTTCAGTGCTTTCCATTATGTCCAGAAGTGGTCTGGCTGACTCCTACAACGGGCTTTATTTATTTTCTCAGAGCCCGAGCCAGACCTCAGGCTGCCTTGCTGTTTCGTTGGTGGACGTCATTCTTCTCGTTCCGTATTCGTGGACTAGATAACTCTTTAAGGGGTCCGTGGTCCAGTTCCCTCACCTTGCACAGGCCCTCCGGTGTGGACACTCCACCTCCAGTCTTGGTCCAGGGCTGATACCCGTCTGCACACTGCATCGCAGCCCTGAGTCCCTGCTTTGTTTCAGCACTTGAAGCGTTCATTTTCTTTTTGTTTCAAGCTCAGCCATACATTGATCCCTTCTTAAAAGAATTTTTTGCTTTAGGTTATAAAATTTTT
>NW_006289494.1:866114-868238 GCF_000327345.1 Myotis davidii | reverse complement strand
GGGTCTGTCTTAACTCAGTCTGCTATGAACCTTATTCGTCTTTGTACTGCTCAGCCCAGACGCTGATGACTGACTGACTGACTGACTGACTGCAGGAACAGAAATGGATGAATGTTTCACTTGCACAAGCAGATGGAAGCCGTGTTCCAGTGAGGGACACCTCTTATCTGTTCAGGCGCACTGGGGCAAGCAGGATTTGCTTTCCCAGGAGGACGTCAGTGAAGAAAGTTCCCAGTAAACAAAATGAAGAGAGACTAGCACTTCTTACGTGCTTTTTCTTTAAGTCCCGGGACAACGGGAACGTTTACTGGCTCATTCTGCTTCCTGTCCAAAGGTGGACTGACAGTGGACCGAGGAATGCGTTCCTAGACCGTTTGCTGGTAGCTCCTTGCAGCATCCTGCCCAAAAGGAAAGATGAAAGCATCGCAGAGAACAGGGCGCTAGGCCCGTTTATTTCCCTCCTCTCCCCTGTTTTAAGAAAAGCGTGCCTTTGATGAGATATAGCCGCAAGCTCTTGTTTTACATTTTCCGTCAACCACCTTTGTTAGAAGCTGGTTATTGATGCCGTGCCCTGTTTTAATTCACACTTCTCGGCTAATCAATTACAGCGTTTATCCATTAATCAGGCGTTCTGACAGGGTCAGTCACTGCTTTTGGGGGTTTTTGTGAGGGGCTGCACGTTATCAAGCAAGGAAGAATGCCCAGGAGCTCACTTTAAAACAGTGTGACTTTCCCAGGCTGGTGGACTTCCGGAGCAATAAACATCTAGTGGGGATTTCATATGGTGACTTTTTTTTTTTAATATATTCGGTTGATGGGATTTTCTCACTGAACACTTCATTAGCAGGGCACAACATTAGTAAAGTGTGGACAGGTGTGCCTCTGTTTAAGAAAAACAGAAACATCAAAAGGTAATTATTCCCATCACATACAAATGACGGCATTTACCTAACAAAGTAGCATTGAATCATGAGCTTCCTTCCTTCATATTAAGTGTTTACAAACAATCTCTTCTTGGCAGTGGAGTTCGAGAGCAAGGAAACTTAAAGCCAAAATGTTTCGAGCTGCTACTCAATGAAAACCAACCCAAAATGTCGGGCCACTGTCTCCGTAATTATAATGTGAGTCAAGCAGAAAATATTTTATAAACAAAAGCCGAGTTTATACACAAATGTCTAAAGCCTATCTTTTACACAGAGTGTTTTAAACCTTTGTATCCACATCCCCACACATGTGTACACACACATTTTTGAGGACTCCTCAAGCCTTTACAATTTTTTACAACATAAGCAGATGTAAAGTGTCAGAAATAAAAACGAGTCATTTCAGCAAGGGTAAGAAACAGAGGTGGCAGCATTTAATTGCAGAGTTACAGTTTGGGCGTATAAGTTTACCATACATAATGATGCTAACAGGTTTCAGCCCCCCTTTTTTTTATGACAGATGTACCAACATTTAATTGTTTTTTTATCAAGGGTGGAAAGAAAAGACACTTCTGTAGATTTTTCAATTCTCCTACGTGTCACTTAGCTGTCCTCACCATTGTCTGAGCTCCTTTCTCTCATCCTTTCTGCTGCAATGAGTTGTGTCATTCCCTCATGATCAGCACTTTTGTTGTCTTTGTTTTTTGCTGTACCTCAGAAGTCCATCTTTTCTTTCATCTCCTTCCCATTCATGCATGAGGGAACAGTTGTGCCCTGTTGTGGGGATGTTCCGCTGGGTTTCAAACAGTAGGGTTTCTTTTTATTCTCTTCTAAATAGTACAATGGGGCTGAATGTCTGTTGCAGAATGCACACACTAATATGCTAGGTTATTTGGTTTCTAAGAAGTCAATGAAAATACTGCGTTTAGGCCTAGTCCTTGGCTTGCTTTTCCCCCTGTTTGCCTTTCAAGTCTTCTGTTATAAATCTGTCTGTTTGTTTCTCATCGTAAAATACAATCTTCCATATTAAAGTGAAGCGTGGCATCAACAAACACTTAGAGAAAAACGTTCCTGGCGGCGGAGTACTTTCACACTAGCAGATTTGGCAGTCTGCAGCCTCCCTCGACAAGAGCTAGAAACGCCCGCCAGAGCTAATTAATGGCAGCTACAGCTCGGAGAGGACGCGAGAAAGAATGGATCC
>NW_006289494.1:850336-866071 GCF_000327345.1 Myotis davidii | reverse complement strand
GAACTAGCCCGTCTCTGCATTGAGAGGTGTGCAGCTCTGACCTTGCCTGGTTCTCGTTTTGGGGGCAGGTGAGTGTGAGCACGAATGTACTGAGTCACAAGCACAGACCCTAAAGGCCATCGCAGCAGTAAAAGGCTAAAGACATAAGAAGCTAGAGATGTCTTAAGACACTTTGTTCTCATATTCAGGGACAATATTCAAAATCCTCCTTAATGAGGTCATAAGAGAAAAAAATGGAACAAGTGTGCCTTGTGTATCTCACCAGGGCACACCATCAGGGTCACTCACCACCAGGATCCTATTTAAAAAGGGATTGGGGTGGTTCAATCAAGCATTGCATTAAGAGAGAGACTTTGATTAATTCCTTCTCTTCTCTTTTGTGCCACAGATAATTCCAGTAAATTTGTGATACTTTCTGCTTAGCCAGGGCTGAGGCTTAGAGTTCTTGATGCGTCATGCTGAGTATTAGCATTTATTGGGCCTACTTGGCTATGAGGAAGGAGAGCGTAGGCTGCAGACAGCTCTCTAATCTTTGACGAGCAGGGCCAGTCTCAAACCTGACCGTTATCTGAGAGCTTGACTCAGGGAAGACCCACTTTCAGGTTGGTGGCAGAAGGGAATCTGGTGTAAAAGAAGGAAAGTCCTAACAGTAAGTAAGATGGTGATTTATGATTTTATTAGCCAGTGACACCCTAATAAATTCAATTTTTTTAAAAAAGGTAGTGATTTGCCATGATTAACTTTTTTTAAAGGTACTGGATCTGTCTCTAACCAGAAACTCTAAGCTTGGGGAAGTTTCAGGAATGGCTCTCAAAGGAAACAGAAGCGAGAAAGGGACAAGTGAGGGCTACCAATTTGTGCTATCACTGAGGCTGTGGGGGAGAGTTGAGGATTCATTGGCCCCAGGATGGTCAGGGACAGGTTGGAAACTGGATTCTGTTGTCTTTTTTTTTTTTTTTTTAACCAACTTCATTGAGAAACCATCAGAGACATGGAGAAATATTTTAGTACTATGCTATAGAAACCCCATGGCAAATGTTAATTCTTTTGGTTGTTTTGATCTCTATACAGGTTAGGATGTGTTTAAAACTGTTTAAAAAAACACACCACAAATTCAGTCACATACCTATTGTATTTTATGACCTGATTTTGGAAAGGTACATAATGTTTACTTTATTGCAAATGCAAGGTCTATTAGGTATCCATACATTTAGGTGTTATTGAAAAGTTGGATTTGGGTTCTGATGGACCCGGACAGTTTGAAAAGGCCGTTGTGGTGGTGTGTGGTTTACTACCCTCTTGCTTGTGGTTTACTCACTCTGTCCATGGGGTAGATGTTTAGGTCTGCTGTTTCCTGCCCTGTTAAATCAGCCCCTGCATATGGGTAAGAAGGCAACAGGCTAGCCGTCATGATGTGAGGAAGATCATTTTCGGTATGGATAGATAGAATCCCATCTTTTCAGTGGAAGGTCTTGTTTTTCTGTTGAAAGAGGGGTAGTTGGGCTTATTTTAATGAAATTATGCATCAGATATATTTATGTAAACAAGTTGAGGCAAAATGTCAGAATTAATTTTAGAGTACATTTCATGATTATTACTATTATCCTGCTAAAGGCTTAATAGCCAATCATAAGGGTTTATAAAATTTTCATTTTAAAATGAATAAGATGTGAGACTTCTTATTAATTTTTTTTGGGGGGGGTACTGTTCCCAAATTAAGGAAACACCCACTTTCTGCCAGGCTCCTGGTGTTATAACACCATTGTTATAATTCTCAATGTAACTGGTTTTTAATTCATATTTGCAGTAATTATTGTAAGTTGTGGAAACCCCTAAGTATCCTATTTTTTTTAAAAAAAGTTTTATTGATTTCAGAGAGGAAAGGAGTAGGAGAGAGAGACAGAAACATCAATGATGAGAAGAAATCATTGATCGACTGCCTCCTGCACGCCTCCTACCAGGGATGGAGCCCGCAACTTGAGCATGTGCCCTAACTGGGAATCGAACTGTTACCTCCTGGTTCATAGGTCAACGCTCAACCATTAAGCCACGCCTGTCGGGCAGTATCCTAGTTTTGATCATCAGCGTTGACTGTGGGGTGATTTTCTCTGAAGCACATCTGTGAATAGATTACTCAGGCCTGGCCCTAGTTCTGGGAACGCTAACTGAAGTGGTGTGAGTGATAGATAGGCTTTTCAGACTTGAAACTGGAGAGAGTCATTGTGGCAGAGTGGTGCCATGGGAAGGACACAGGCTGTCATTACTTGTCCTCACCTGAAAGGGAAGAGCTACTGCTCAGGTCGTGGTGTGAGAATCAAACCAGCATGGGGCTTGGTCCCCCACCCCCTCATTCCTAAGACATAGGTATCTACAGGACATCATCGAGCGTTTACATTCTGATTCAAATCATGCACGCGGAGCGCGCCCCAGAAGTTACCTGGTCATTACTTCGTGTCACCAAAAAGGGTGCAAGAAAGTATATTCAGAACCTCTTTTCCTCATTTGAGGAAAATACCTCAAAGACTTTTTATGTCTGGGGAATACCAGCCTCACTTGCTTATTTGAAGCATAATTACAGATATTTAAAGTATTTCCTACAGTGGAAATCTTCCAGATTTTGCCTTTTCACAATCAGCATGGTGATTGCTGAGAAGAAAGAGGCCACAGCCTGAACTTCCTCAATAAAATCAAGACTGTCTGCATTTCTTCCATGGTTGCAGGTCCTTTTTCAGATCCGGGTTTCAGAGGGAGGCAGGGCAGAAGGTCCTCTCATAAAACAAGAGTGTGGTCCTCATCTTCTGAAACCAAGGGGAAAAAGTGGGTGAACAGAAGCACATCACCCTCCCCCAAACCTCCTCAGGTCAGACCTAGGATCCAGAAAGTAGCAAAAGTAGGCCACCTAGCAAATGAGCCAGTTCCTTTGAAGCAGGCAGGTAAGAGATCTAGACTTAAAAATACATCTGATACTCTCTCCCACAGCCAACGTGTAATAAATGCAAGCTGAAGAAATTGTCCTTTTAAATCTTACAATAGACCTCACAGGACCTTTTGGCTTTCCTTTACAGACAGGATTAGTATTAATATTGACAGATCTCAATGCTGCTTTTAATGTGTTTTGTGATGACTGTTTCTCAAAACCCATTCAGTATAAACTGGGTCCATCTCAATACTTAAAACACAGCAGTTTTTTTAAACATCCAAGATAGCTGTTCTGCTTTAGAATGCTGAAAACTTCTTTCTGCACAGTTATGTTCTAGAAGTTCTACAGGGCCTTGCTCTTTGCACCAGAGAAAGCAGAACGCAAGGGCCATCCAGTTGTCTTCGTCCTGTAGATCAGGATGAAGAACTGCATTAAAAGTTCTTTCTCTGCCCTAACCGGTTTGGCTCAGTGGACAGAGCGTCGGCCTGCGGACCCAAGGGTCCCGGGTTCGATTCCAGTCAAGGGCATGTACCTTGGTTGCCGGCACATCCCCAGTGGGGAGTGTGCAGGAGGTGGCTGATCGATGTTTCTCTCTCATCGATGTTTCTAACTCTCTATCCCTTTCCCTTCCTCTCTGTAAAAAATCAATAAAATGTATTTTTTTAAAAAAAGTTCTTTCTCATCGTCTGACCAGCGTGGCTCAGTGGTTAAGCACCAACCTATGAACCAGGAGGTCACGGTTTGATTCCCAGTTGGGGCACATGCCTAGATTACAGGCTCCAAGCCCAGTAGGGCATGCAGAAGGCAGCTGATCAATGATTTTCTCTCATCATTGATGTTTTTATTTCTCTCTCCCTATCCTTTCATCTCTGAAATTGATTAAAAAAAAAATTATTTAAAAAGGGTAATTTCTCATTTTAAGCTCGAAACAACCAGCACTGAAAAGAATGATCTGGACTGACTTCTCTCACCTTTAAGAAATATGAGCCCTAAAGCTGGGAGAGAGTGTCTTCTCAGGCGGTGGTGTGCCTTACACATTATTGGTGACCAACAAAGGTACTCAGCCATTTATGTAGAGACGATGCACATGTGATCTTAGCCCAGAGACCCTCCACCTAGAGGTCATTTACTCGGCCTTTCTTCCTGGCCTGTTAGGTGGGACTCCTTTGTCAACCATCTGCTTGAGTATCAGTTGTGTTTAAGGAAAGGACACAGGCAGTGGTGGTCAGTGGCACGGGCCCTAAATGTTTCTCTGAGGCATAGTATCCTCTGTGTGCTTCAGACACATGGGTCTGCTTGGGGCTGAATATCTTCCAAGTTTGATGGGCTTTGGAAATGTACATAAATGGGAGGAGGGGAAAGATAAGCCATAAGATACATCCTCACTCTTCTCCTCCCCTCCAGTGGGGGCCAACGAAAGTGCAGATGGGCATTGGCCCATTGGTGAATCTTTTTCTTTCTCTGTCAGTTAGCACAGCATGATGTTCATCTATTGATAAATGTTAGGGAGAAGGTAGAAAGGGGGGCACTGCATCCTGGCCCACTTTCAGCCTGTACTTGAGTGTCTTGTAGGTATGACTGCCCTGAGTCCAAGTGACATTGTCACTCCAACCCACCCCCATCAGTGCTGTGTTAATATTGTTAGTGTTGTTGCCAGACCAGCCACTGGCTAGAGGATGGCAGGGTCTCCAAGGCCTTGTCACCATAGCTGTGGATCTCAAGATGTACCTGTGGGCACTCAGGAAACTGGTCGCTAGGTTGGTAATTAAGGCCTCAGGTTGCTGGGTTAACATCCATTCAATAAATGGACTAGCAGGTGTGTAGAACCAGCACCACTACAGTCTGCAAGTGTGTGACAGTGTGGTGGCCTGGTGGCAGGTGGGAGTGAATGGCCTTCCTAGGCAGCCGTGGCACTAGCCACGCTGCGCAGAAAACATTCGGCTGCACTGCTGACCTCTTTGTGAGTGAGAACCTGGGACTTGAAGCACTTTCCCTTCATCTTTCTCAGGACGGGCCATACTAGGCCCAAGAGGAGGGGCAAGATGGCTCCTTCTGTGCGTGGGTGGGACTGGGGGACAGGGTGCCTCTAAGCAGGAGACCCAGAGGCCTGGGGGCAGCAATGCAGCTCATGCAGCCCGAGATGCTTCTTCAGGGAAGCCAGGGGCAGGTGCCACCCCTGGAGCCTCAGTGGGAGGACCAGGAAACCACAACCGGGAGGATGGGAGTGCAGTACCCACCTGCAAGAGCCCCGGAGCCCACGAGTGAGCGTCCCCCCGAGGGGTTTGGGGAGGGGGGTGTGATTGCAGCCCAACATTGGCAGGCTGTGTTATATAAAGAAAAGTGAACATGGACTCTAAAGTTATATGGATTGGTATAGTCAAAATAGGCTAGCACAGCGGTTCTCAACCTGTGGGTCGCGACCCCTTTGGCGGTCAAATGACCCTTTCACAGGGGTCACCTAAGACCATTCTGCATATCAGATATTTACATTATGATTCGTAACAGTAGCAACATTACAGTGATGAAGTAGCAACGAAAATCATTTTATGGTTGGGTCACAACATGAGGAACTGTATTTAAAGGGCCAGAAGGTTGAGAACCACTGGGCTAGCAAATCCTTGCTCAAAAGCTGAAGATGACTTTAGTTTCTTCACTTAAATAAAGAGCCTAGCCACAGAATAAATGACTCTCTAGCTTGCTTTGAAGAAGAAAAGAAGAATACCTCAGAACATTGAAATAAATCTTACTACGGTTCCATGGAAAGACCAGAAACATTTGCAGTTGGTTAGGCTGCAATAGGAGATGAGGCCCATTCACTTGCTCTTCTAATTTTGAAAATGCTTTACAATAATTGTTGTCAATATCATGTAAGTAAGGAAGGGAAATTTATTTAAAGCTAATTTAATGTATTTGGCTTTTGCATTCATTTATTTATTCATGTCTATATTTAATTAGCATCTGTTATATGCCAGGTATAATGCCGGGGTCAGCAAAAAGAACATGAAAATCACCCAGCTGGTGTGGCGCAGTGGTTGAGCATCAACCCATGAACCAAGAGGTTGCTGGTTCAATTCCTGGTCAGGGCATATGCGCTGGTTGTAGGCTCGATCCCCAGTAGGGGACTTGCAGGAGGCAGCCAATCGATGATATTTCTCTCACTGATGTTTCTATCTCCCTAGCATTCTCCCTTCCTCTCTCTAAAATCAATAAAAACATATTTAATTTTTTAAAAGTACACAAAAATTATGACTCCCTGAAATCATGCCTCTTAAAACCCTTTGTCTCTATCCCCCCCAACTATATTACCTCATGTTCTGCCTTATCGTAATTAGAGAGTTAGATTAATTTTATTTTATTTTTTTTATTGCTTAAAGTATTACAAAGGGTATTACATATGTGTCCATTTTCCCCCCCCCGCCCTAGACAGATTAATTTTTAAAATCTTGTAATCCCAATAATGTAATATGCAATAGGGATGGTTAGAGAAGAGAAAATCTTTAAGAAATTTTAATTACTGGGCAGTTGGCTCTATCAGGGAAATTAACAGACTTGTCCGTGTAGACATGGAGGGCTGCTCAGGCTGAACTGAACCCCTGTTGTAATTTGAATGCTTGAAAATGCTTTCCATTTTATTGTCAAAATTACTGCCTTGACTTCCTCCCTCTCTTCATTTGCCCGTTTCCCTTGCTTTTTATCCTGTGCTCCGCCAGTGTACGACATAGTGGCGTTTAACTACTTCCTGGAGGCATTGTTAGTCCTCCGGAGCCCCAGTTCGTTATGGATGCAGATGCACGGGGGTTCAGCCCATCAGCTGCAAGTTGGGCTAATTTGGAAAACCTGGTTCCTCTCCTCGTAAGAAACGGCTCACGCGCCTCCTATAAAACAGCTGTGTGTGTGTGTGCATTTCGTACTCACTCAGAACAACTAGGACTGAGGGTCCCTGCTCGATGCTAGAACCGGAATTTGCTTGGCAATGGCAAGGCCGCTTTGCCTAACAGGTCTGCCCCGGGGAAGGCGGGGACACGCTGGACAAGTCCCGTCTCCCTTGCCGCCTGTGGTGTGCACTTTCCTTTGACTTTCCTTCTCCATGATTATCACTGAGTGGAATGCAACCCCGAACCTTTCACCAGATGTTGTCTCGCCATCTCCAAGGGAAGAAGAAAATTAAAATGGATGTTTTGAATGTGCCCCACTTTTATTTTGTTCAGGCCCCAAACTGAATGAGGCAAAGAGGTTAAAATCTTTTCTTGTTCCACCTGAGTAAGCATGAAAACCTACAATCCTTAATCTTTTAAAAGAAAAACAACCGTCCTCTGTTTGTGGGATTTCTGATTCATTTCTTCCACCCTGCTCCCCTGCTCGGCATTTTTTTTTAGTCAAATACTGTCTGGACTTTTGTGAGCCAATAACCTCCCTCCTCACCTCTCCCCCTTCAACTCCCCCACCCCTTCCCTGTGGTCACACAAAGCAAGGAGCCCACAAAAGACAGAGTTTTGGGGTTTGTATTTAAAAGGAGGATGAAATGGTGGATATATTTAGGAATACAGAATGGATCTGTTAAAACTTTATCAAAAAATTAATTATTGGTGTCAGGATAGGGGGACTAAGGAACATGAAATTGAGATTAAAAATAAATAATAAAGAACAGAGAATATAGCGTTGCTTTTTGTGATTCACACCAAACCGACTTTTCTTTCGTGCAGCACAACCCGGTAGGTGTGGCAGTGACTTCAAACCTCCTGAGTTAACAAGTGATATTTTAAAAAGTGAGACTCCCACAGGAGGTAGGGGAGTGGGAGTGGGAGCCGGAAGCTTTCTGCTTATTGATGTCCCTGAATAATAAGCAGGGCTGGGACGCCACCTGCGGTTAAAAGCCCAGGGCCTGAGTCCTGGCCACTTCCCGTTGCCACGAGATCGTAGTGAGGGCACTTCTGTGTCTGCGAAGCGCTGGGTCTCCAAGGCATATGTCTGTGTCTGCAGCTAAACCCTCAGAGAAGAGTTCTCAACCAGGGTCCCCCGGCCAGAGCCTGCCCTCCACCTGTTTTTGTTCAGCCCTGACGCTAAGAATGTTTTCTTCAGATGAATGATTTGATGATAGGGAACATTATCTTTGAACTCCAACGAAGCAAAATGTTATCCTTTCCCAAAAGAATGCCTCCCCCCCCCCCTCAGGAATAATACTGCATTATCAAAAAATTGTACTCAATTTAATTTTGTCGATAAAAAAACTGTGTGGGAATTTGCGTTCTGCCTTATATAATACGTCTGCATTTGTCTCTCAGCATACAGGGTCTGAAATATTTCCTATCTATGGCCCTTTCAGACAAAGCTTGCTGAGCCATGTCCTAAAGTTCTAAACTGTAGCACAAAGCGACAGATTCTGTGCCTGAATCTCTGGATTTTCTTTTTTTTAAGAGCAAAGCTTTTCTGGCCAATGTGGGTGTGAGTTAATACGCTTCCACATGGGCCACACCCTGAGAAAACAGGTATCAGAGGTGAAATGTGGCAAAATGTGGTCAGTAGCTATGTGTTTGAACATTTAAAGTTACAGAATAAAATAAACTGTGTTTCCCTGTATAAAATAGCAGGCAATAATAGTAGGTATTCCATAGGATTGTTGAAAGGGTTTGGTGAGATAGTGCAAATAAAGGACTCGATGGATGTTAGAAGAAAAGAACAAAGTCTACCACTGAGACTTAAGTTTATTCACCCTTGTGTGGCTCCTGGTACCTTTTATTTTAACATTTTGTGTCTGTGTATAGACATACTGTTCCTTGTACACTGAGTACAGGGTTCAGGTAATGGAAAATATACTCTGGTTGTGTCTCTGTTCAATATGACTCTGATATTAAAGGAAGACCCTATCTGTTTAAAATAGAGTTATTACTTAAGCCCTATCCATTTCTAAGGTGATTTTTAAAGCATAAATAAATCTTAACAGAGAGCAAAAAGGGGAGGTTTTGGTTCAGAAAATTTTAGGATATTGGTGTCACTGTTTTAGTCACCGATTAGACTTACAGGATCAGAAAAAGGACACTGTCTTGATATTTCAAATAGCTAGATAACTGCGAATTCTCCCCATCCACTTAGAGGGGGCCGTGGCATTTGCAAGGAAAGCAAACTTGCTAATGATAACGGAGGAGAGGAAATTGGTGAGCTGCCTGTGCTCTTCCTCATTCTGCTCGCTCACAATGTACTTTCTGCCTCTGGAGTGTGTCCTCCCCCCTCCAAGGTCCTATCGGCGTCACCTCTTCTGAGAAGTCTTCTTCGAATCCCCCCTCTCACCCCTGAGTTCTGGGCCACTGTTTTCCAACCAGTGTTAGCATTTGCCCTCTTGTGCTAAGACTAGAGCTCAACCCCCACAAGGCTGATTCCTCCTTATTTGCAAATCCTCCCCCACCCTCATACTCCCACCCCTGCCTGCTTTAGGTGTCTAATATCTGCTTGTTGAATCAATGAAATACTGAATCAAAATTTGTCTAACATTAAAATAAAATGAGTGGCAAAATCCTTTTGATTTTCCTCTTTTCAGATGTAGATTAATGTACATAGTGATCATGAAACATTATTGTACAGCTGATTGCAATTTCACTGATAAGTCAGAATTTTTATATATATATAGCTTGCCAAGCTATTAAATTCTGAAGACCTGGGACCATCAGAGAAGAGATATAAATCTGACTTATTTATTTTATGCAGTGCTGACCCATAGCATGGAGGCAGGCTCCCCAGTCCCCTTGGTAGGTGTGCTCCCTTGGTGTGGCAGAGTGCCTGCCACCGTGTGCGTGCGTGCGTGTGTGTGTGTGTGTGTGTGTGTGTGTGTGTGTGTGAGAGAGAGAGAGAGAGAGAAAGAGAGAGAGAGAGAGAGAGAGAGAGAGAAAGGAGAACAGCATGCCTGAGTAGAGTCCTGCGTGACGCACTGCTCCAGACCCATGTGTCTAGCTCACGGAGGTCAGGAAAGTGGAGGGAAAGTGTCTCCTTCATAGCAGCTGTTATTGATTGGACTTCCTGTGTGTGAGGCACTTTATTGGGTGTATGTGCACCACTTCATTCACTCTCACGACAATCCAACTCGTCACCTGAGATCTAGAGAGGTTGACCTCATGAGGTCATCAGGTCTGCTGGATTCCAGAGCTCATGCCCGTAACTGCTGCTCTTTCCTCACCGGTCACCTCCTTTCCAGGGAAGTGGAAGGGTCTCCTGAGCTAGCTAGTTTGGGACTTGGTCATTGTTTTCTCCTCAAAACATGGACTAGAGCAAGTATATTATTAATCGCTGTCTTTCCTCTTCTCTGAGTTCAGGGACAACTGATCTCGAGTCAGGAATTGTGTCCTGGTCACCAGGTCCCCTGCTTCCCTCCTGACTCAGGGGAGTCATCACACATCTGTGGACACGCTAGGCTGCAAGTCAGAGGTGACAGGTGTGGCAAACGGCAACACAAGTAAGAGCTCCAACCCTTAAGGAGGGCTAGCTTCTGTATACTTCAGGTTCTTCTAACCTTTTTTGGTGGATTATATGGAATCACATGCAAGTTAAATCCGTGAGCACCACGTGTTGGAAATTCCAGGCGATGAGAAATGAGCTTCCTGGTAATTGAGAATGAAGCTAAGGAAGAAAATTTTATTGTTAATCAAAGGCTTAATTGCCTCTGGGACATTTTAAATAAATGCCACGCCGTAGTTAAGGAGCAATGTTCTGTAAGTGAAATGCAAAAATTCTTTAATTAAACCATCTTGGGTATTCCCTGATTGAAATATCGGCTTTTATTTTCATAGTTAAACCTTCATGATTCATGTAACAACTCAATCAGGGATTGAGTAAATTAAAGGCTCATTGAAAGAAGAAATCAATTGTATAAAATTGGTTGAAATTATTTCGGGGACAGTCTTCATTATACTTACTTGAATTGATCAGAGCATATTTTTGGTGCATTTTCTCTTTAGTGGTCTTGTCGACTAAGCTATTTTTCAGTCTGCAGGGCCAGATTGTGACTCTGGCATAGTATAGAGCTGACAGTTCTTAGAATTTGTCTTAGAAATGGAACAGAAGTATGGGTTTCTTGCCATTGAGAAACGCAGTGATGATGACTTGGATGGTTCCTACATTTAAGCAGGAAAGAAGTGGGTAAGCAAATTGGTCAACAAACGTAAGGGTGACCACATACCAGGCCTGTGCTAGATGCTGATAAACTCGTATCAGTGTCCATGAGCCCAAAGGCCCAGTTCTTATTGCCAACTAAACAGACCCAGAGGTTCAGGCTCAGAAATAGACTAGGAGACTTGCTGGCTCTCTCATCATACCTGGACAAAAAACAAAACCAAAAAATGAAAACTCAGGTACTCAAAAGTTTTGACTTAATAGATTGTTCACTTTGAGTGGCAAAGGAGCCTGACATGGGAATCAGTGAATTTTTTAAAAGCAGCAATGGCTTATTTTGCCCAGCTAATGCTGTGATTTCATTTAATTCTTCAAAAAAGAAAAATTACTATCTGAAGTTACCAAACCTTAAAACATACAATCACAAATATTTAAAAATTTATTTAGAGTGAGTAATCAGCAAATAAAGAAGTCATCAAATAATGGTGTTTTATAGAATGAGTTTATACTGAAACTTTTTACCTTCTATCTTCAGGGTTTTTGACTTAAAACAGCTGAGCCCTGTACCAGTAAAAGTGGTTGCATATTCAAATAAACACACTTACAGACACACCTTGTGAATTGAGTACTTGGAAAAAGGAAATGGAGGAAAGAAAAATATTTGAAGTCATATTATTGTAAAGACTCTGTGGTCTTCAACACATGTTGATCGATTCAGGCCAGGCTCAGAATGACAGGTCAGGTTTTACCTACTGTCTCAAAACCACACTGACCCGTGGGTCCTCTAAAAAGTCTCCCATCCTCCAAAGCCCGTGTATAGGCACAGAGAAGGCCCGGATGGTGCCCACCAGCTGCAGAAGGATCCCTGTGATGGGTGAGATGTGAAATCACACTCCTCAGTTCTAGGGCAGTGTCTGGAAGCCTGGCATTGTGATGTCACAGTGAGAATAGAAATTCCTTTAGAATTCTGCATGATGATTCGGAGCAATTACTTCTGTTCTAATTCCCTGGCCCCAGGACTTGGACAGGGACAAGCACATCTTCACAGTCTGTGAAAAAAGGAAAATGCACCGTGCACTCCAGAGCAAAACTAGCCGCCTTGCTGCTTAACCGGTTTCCAAATGATTCAGACTTGTTGAAAGAGATGTTTATGAGCCCATGAAAATGAAACATCTTAGCGTTCCCTCACATCAATATTTTTTTAATTCTTTGTTGTCACGTGAGATATGTGTGGTGTCCTTTTTGCTGACTCTAGTGCAGTGGTTCTCAACCTTCTGGCCCTTTAAATACACTTCCTCATGTTGTGAACCAACCATAAAATTATTTTCCTTGCTACTTCATAACTGTAATGTTGCTACTGTTACGAATCATAATGTAAATATCTGACATGCAGGATGGTCTTAGGCGACCCCTGTGAGAGGGTCGTTCGACCGCCAAAGGGGTCTCGACCCACAGGTTGAGAACCGCTGCTCTAGTGCATCTGCCTTTCCAGAGCTCAGTGGTCAGGACACAACTCACATGGATACTAGGAGGTTCGAGGTTCTCAGAACAAATTCTTCCCTGCTCTTTGCAGAGCAATAATGCCTATGAGTATGTCTCAAGTGCCCCCTTGCTCCCTGGTTTGGGTTCCGAGGTCACCTCAGGTCACCTCAAGAAAATCGCCCTCTGGGCATCACTTTGTGGGGCTCTGGTGTTTGCAGTTGTTGTGGCTACTTGGGTTCTGTTTGAACCTCTTTTCTCTCTGTCTGACTGGTACATCCTGTGTGCTGGGCTTATGCTAGTTCCATGTTTCGGGAGAAGGTATCCAACTGATGCCCATATTATGACTTAACGAGTTGGAAAGTCCGCGTGTATAGATTCTGCATCTCTCAAACTGCGATTTTTGAT
Organism: Myotis davidii; assembly: GCF_000327345.1. Lineage (NCBI taxonomy): Eukaryota > Metazoa > Chordata > Mammalia > Chiroptera > Vespertilionidae > Myotis > Myotis davidii. Next base: position 853,167 of record NW_006289494.1, on the reverse strand, counting down.
TCAGAGACAGGTTGCCTGGAGACACTTTCCGGAGGCCTTGGCTGCTTGAGACACAGATTGTAATCACAGTAATTAGGCTGCATTTTCAAGTCCTGCTCTCAGCTTATCTGGCAGTGTTTAGCCAGTGTGCACACTGCTGGATCAAGGGCAGGAATCGAAGGGCCGGTTGTGGGGCTGCTCCTGGGGAGTTCCAGGGGAGCTGCAGGGACAAGGGAGCAGTGTGAGGCCTGGGGCGAGAGAGGAAAGAAATCTGATATTGATAAAAACACCTGTTCGTGGGAATTGTTACAAAAGACAGATTGTAGTCCAGACTTTTGCCAGAAATTCATTATCATTTAATTCATTTTCTCTTGTTTAGTCTATTTTTGAGTATTCCTAAAATGTCCCCTGTTAAGAGAAAGTACCTGCCTATCTTGATCCAAGCTAGTGAAAAATATTGTAAGAGATGAAACAGATATTTTGATGGATCAAAAATGCGGGTTTGGATGTGTTTTTTTTAGTGCCCTACTTTCAGTTAGCTTAACTTGAGCAGCACAGTTGTGGCAAAGAAGCACTGATGCCCGATCATGAAATCAATTGGGAATTTGGTGGTGATGGTGCAGAGACAGGGAATCAAGCTCAGGGGTGCTTTTGTCATCCACTTGGTCTTCTCAGTCCCACAGAGTAAGTCACTTCACCAGGGCAGCTGGAAGGCAGGGGTGACAAGAATATGGTGATGGGGGTATCAGCCCCACAACCCCTACTAATTGAGGGCTATTGATTTTGAATGACTACTTGAAAACAAACTGAACACTGAATAATAATAAATAGGATTATTTAATCCTCACTAGAGGATTTTCCCCCATTGATTTTAGAGAGAGTGGGAAGGAGGGAGGAAGGGGAGAGAGGAGAGAGAACATCAGTGTGAGAGAACCACATCAATTGGTTGTCTCCTCCATGTTCCCCAATCAGGGTGGGGAACCTGCAACCCAGGTACATGTCCTTGACTGGAATCGAACCTGTGACCCTTCGGTTCGAGGGCGGATGCTCTAACCACTGAGTCCTGCCGGCCAGGGCAATAGGTTTGAACTTATATAAAACACTTAATTTCACAACATAAAACCATTTGAGCATCTACAGTATTTCTAACTCTAGGATCAATATAGTTGAAAAGCATGGACAGCAGATTTTTTTAAAAAATAACAGATTTTTTTTTAAGTTTGATTTTACTAGAGACAGAAACACAATTTGTGCCATTTTGCATTGGTAGTTCGTATAAGGTTACACTTTTTTTAAAAAAAAATTGATTTGAGAGAGAGAGAAGAAGGGGAGGTGGGGAGAGAGGTGAGAGAGAAATACTACTTCATTGCTTTGTTGTTCCACTTATTTATGCATTCATTGTTGCTTCACCCACAACCTTGGTGTATCCGGATGACACTCTAACCAACTGAGCTACCCATCCAGGACTAAGGTTAAAGTTTTGCATTTTCAGGTGTAGGTTTTTGCACTCACTTAAATTGCTAGCATATTTGTGTGGGGAATGAACTGGTCTGTGTTTAAATGAACTGTTGTTGGCTATCTCTCTTGACAATTATTTTATGATTTGAATGACATGTCATATGACCCTCACATACTCACATATAGTAGTTTTCAGGCCACAATTACATTTGCCACTAATTTGCATCTTAGAAAGTATTTATAGGTGCAGCTGTGAAGTGCTGTGTTCTAGTGACAAGGAGTCAGCTGCTTCCAGAATGCACCTTATCCTGGGAGTAACCTGGCGTCTTTCCTGAAAAGCTCCTTAATATCCAGTAGGCCATTCAGGCACGCGCTTAGCATTTTTTCCTGAAATTCTTTCGTAAATTAACAGGAAGCCTTCCTTCCCGTTTTTATTATAAAGGGGGAAATGATGGTAAAACTTAAACACACATTGTTATTTTAACATTTAGTTTTACATCTGTTGGGGAGTTGTGTTTTTACTTAAAAATACTTTAGCCAAGAATCAAAACCAGAGAATTACCCCTGTTCCCAACCTTCTGTCATTGACGGCTCTTTGTTAAATGCAAACAGCAGAAAACACCGTGTTAAACTCATGTTGGCTCAGAAAGCCAAGTATGAATGAAGCCTAACCGTCTCAGCGCCCAGTTTCCTTTTAGTGATTTAAGTAAATTGCTTTAGAAATCTTGGCCAAACTTTTAAAAAGTACTTCTCACACCTTGCCTTTATAAGTAACTGTGGAATTCGACACACCACAAATTCATTTTGTATTTTTCTTAATGAGTTTAAATGTTCAGATAGCCTCTACTTTTTTGTTATAGATCTTACAAGGCTGTTTCATTTCATGTTGAAGAGAACCAACCAGTATTACTACATTCCCCCCACCCCCACCCCGCTTAAGTGCAAAGGTTGGGTTAGGACAGGAACTGGTGAATTTGGAAAGCATCAGTTTTCTTTTTCCTCCTTCCTTTCTTTCTATGTTTATTTCACTTTGTAGCAGAGAATTGTGGGTTGTTGGTGTTTTTTTTTCACTTCAGACTTTCCTTCTTCTTTCTTTTGCTTGACAGTTCACACTAGGAGAGGGTGGTAAGCTTTTTGTTGTTGTTTGGTGGTGGTTTTTTCATATGTCTCCTTTTCCTCCAGATAGTGTTGCTGACCAAATTTAAAACAGTACAGTGTTTAGGATCCCTGCAGGGCCATTTTAAGGATGTGGACCCGTAAAGGGCCCCAAGCAGTAACTACCTGAATTGCGTTTAATTACACTATGTAGCTGCATCATTTTACTTTAGGTTCTTTCTGATAGATGCTGCAAGGCAATTGGAACCGCGGATGATGGGATTAAGTGCCTCTTGAAG
>NW_006289494.1:810158-850273 GCF_000327345.1 Myotis davidii | reverse complement strand
GAGGAGAACACTTGGTCCCTTTTTGCCTGAGCTGCCTTTTTCTTCACTTGGTATAAGGAAATACAATTAACAAACATTATCCCCAGAGGTAAATTGAAATGTACATGCGGGCAAGCACCGCTCTTGACTGCAATTAGACATATATGATCCGAGGTATTCTGACCATTCATTAGTGCTAATTGTTTGAGAAACAAGCCCAGAACAAATGATTAAAATGTAGGCGACATAACTGGGATTATTAGCATGTGTGATAAAATGTGCGCTCTGCAGCTGCACCAATAAAACGCTTTGGAAAGTGGCTCTGATTAGACAAATGCTTGGTTTGGCTCTGTGGTGTTTGCTTAAGACCTGGTGGTGTTTATAACAAACAACTTATATCTTTCTTTCTTAATTAGTGGGAATTACTATGCAAATGTTGCTGTTTTGTAATTTAATATCCTATCAGTTTCCCTGCCTTTGGATTGTTATTGCAGTCTACTGGTCTTGCTGGGATGGGATAAACTGAGTTCTTGGGTTTTGTTTCTTTTCTCTGCTTTCCTTAAAATGCTATGGAGGCCCTAACTGGTTTGGCTCAGTGGATAGGGCGTTGGCCTATGGACTAAAGGATCCTGGGTTGATTCTGGTCAAGGGCACATGCCCATGTTGTGGGTTCAGTCCCCAGTCATGGGCGTGCAAAAGACAGCCGATCAATGATTATCTCTTATCATTGATGTTTCTATCTCTCTCTCTCTCCCTTCCTCCTGAAATCAATAAAAATATATTTAAAAATAAATAAATAAAATGCCATGGAGAATTATGTGAAGTTTTGTTTTGTTTTTTGTTGTTGTTTGTTTTTTTTAATAGTCATCACATCTAATTGTGATGAGTTCTGCTAGATCCTCTTGTATTGGGGACTGTTAAGGTCACAGAGATCCGGCAAGAGTAACCTAGTGAAACATTTACTGGGAGCTAGTTGGCCCATATAGGTAGTCAGCATTCTGCTAAGTCCTCCAGCCCAACCCAAGCAAGTGAGTGGACCCAGGGGGAAGGCAGAAGGGACCAGAGGAGTAAGGACCAATTCAGAGAGTTGGAGGGCAGTTGGATTCCCCTTGGAAATGTATCTAAGAGTTTGGGGTTAGCAAAGAAATGTGAGCTCAGCTAATTGTGGAATCAGCAAGAGATTTTGGAGGCACAACTGGGAATGGGAAGTAGATATGATTCAGAAGAATGGAACCAGGGTGCCAAAGAGGACTTGGGAAATGTGCCAGGCAGACAGAAGCTGAAATCCGAGGTCAATCTGTCTAAGAACAAATGTTTGGGGCCTCCTACCTTATAGCTCAGTGCTCCTTTGTCCCCTGCTTGCATTTCCGAAACCAGAGGCAGAGGAAGAACCATTTGGAGATTGTCTGTTGGATGCCATGAAAACCTGCAACAACTTTTCAGTCTCAAGTGGTCTGTCCTTTGTCACCCAACAGATTTCTGAGCCACCTACCTCTTAGCATATCATTAGCACTTTCCAAAGGAAGACAAATATCAGTGTTAGTCTACATAAAATATAAGATTAAATTCGTTTTAAAATTAGTTAATGCATTCCACAAATACAAAAAAAAATGTCTGATTATCTTGGTCTCTGGATAACTTGTTTCCTCTCTCTTACCATCATCATAGAAATTATGACTCAAGTCATAAATAAACCATAACATAGGTTATTATGGACATTTTGCTTGGGGAAGGTTTCATCTCTCAATTTTTAATTTTATTCTCTTTGAATGTATAATAAAAGTATTACTCTCTGAGTTTTATCAGTTCATTCCACACTACATATTCAGTAGGAGGGGATTTTGAGGGGAACTAAAAGTAAAGAGAAAAGGTGCTATTTTGCATTTTGAACTAGTGCATTGCTAAGTGTAGCACTGAATTAAGAAAAAACATTAAGCTCCCCTAAAATTAGAGGAAGTTCTAGGAAGTCCTGCCTTAAATAGATATTTAAAGGAATTAGTGCCTGTAGCACATTAACCATACTTAAAAAAAAACTATTAGAAAAACCCTTTCTAATCATATCCATATGTTTAGTTTTAATTTTCATCACACTTAGCGCTGAATAATTAAGGAAGAAAAAAACAATCTTAATCTTATTGTGGACCCCACACAATCAAAGGCACAGGCACGTGATTTGTGATCGCAGCTTGTATTCACAGCTTTCATGTATGTAGAATGGGTCTGGCAATTAGGCTCAGACTGGGTGTTTTTTCTAAAAATTATTCAGCGTTAGAGAGCAGTCAATATTAAATCCTCCCCAAATCTGCAAATCAGGATAATCAAGGGACAGTGGTTAATGAAATATCAGAATTCTAAGCTATGTAACATTTTGGCCTCATTTGATTGAGATTGACACTTGAAAGGTATTTTTGAGAGAATCTAGGAAGAAGAAGAAAATGGAGATTCCATTAATCTGATTATTTTCATGACAGTTACAGAGAATAGTGAAGATGCAGAGAGACCTATTTTCTCAAGATTGCAGAACCACTTTGTGGAAGGGAAAAAAAATGTCCCTTCCATGATTAGTTTCATATCAAAGAACCTGGTCATGGGCAGATGCATTAATCTGACACTTTAGCAGCCTTTGAGCTGTTGGAGAACTCTGTGAAAGAATCCATGGTTACCTCTGTCAGGTGGACAGTCTCCCGTCATGACCTTTAAAAAAAAGTTAAGGAAGAATTCGATCTTTCTAGTTCACATTTGCTCAGTTACCTCCTGTGCCTGAGCCAGGAAATAATCATCTCAGCTTTAAATTTATTATTTTTTTGAGATAGAATAACCCAGCACTCACGGAATCTGTAAATGAAGAAACTGTGTGAATGGCCTTCTTTGTGAAACTCTCTGGCAGTGCTATGGTAATCATGTTTCCTATGCCCTCCACTGGCTATTTCAATACATCAACTACTAAATACTATCTTTTCTGCGACTGGTTTTAGAATCAACCTTCTCAGGCGGGAATGCCAACAATGAGCAATCTAAACAGAAGACTGCTCTGAATGTTAACCTTTGGCCAGGACTGGAACAAGTATGCTCTATTCCTGACACTCAGCATTTCACAATCAAAAATGCCAAATCAGGCCTAACCGGTTTGGCTCAATCGATAGAGCATCTGTCTATGGACCAAAGGGTCATGGGTTTGATTCCGGCCAAGGGCACCTTGGGTGCAGGCTCCTCCCGGCTCGGGCCCTGGTCGGGGCTCGTGCAGGAGACAACCAATCTAGGTGTTTCTCTCACATCGATGTTTCTCTCTGTCCTTCCCTCTCTTCCATTCTCCCTAAAAAAATCAATGGAAAAATATCATTGGGTGAGGATTAACAAAAACAAACAAACAAAATAACAACAAAAACACCCAAATCCTCTCTAGAGAGGCAAAGGGAGGTCGGAGGGCATGTTCTTTAGGTTTTAGCTACAATGTATGAAAGCGCCACGCTCTGTGCTTGACAGGTGCTCTCTCTCAAAGTCCTGGACGCTGGGATTGCAGTTGGAAATCCATCTATCAAATCTCTCTGGGTAGAGGGTCTTGCGCGTCATTCCTGGACCAATTTCTCAGCGGCTTCAACAGTTAACTATTAATGAACAACATCCCTCGACTCCTTTGTGTTTCCAGAGGGCCAGGGTAGCAGGGCCCGGAAACAGAAGAGATGCTAATCGCATTGTGTGCTTCCCCGTGCTCAGTGAAGGAGGGCCGCTTTCCCTCTTGACCTCAGTGTCACGCCAAGGGAAAACCTCTCCAGTGTTCCGTTTAGATAAACCCTCTGCTCCTCCTTCTCGCACCAAAAGTGGAGTGAGAAAGTGGGATTACGGCGAATACCCACCAACAGGCACATGCTCCATTGTTATCCTCTCTTCAGCACTAAACAGGGGGCTTTGTTTTTAGCTCTTTGGAAAAACAAAGCTCCTCTCCCCCTCCCTTCCTTTTCTCCCTTCTTTGCCCTCGCCTCCATCTTCCTCTCTTCCCTCCCACTTTCTTATCCACCCCAACTTTACCTCCAGGACCCATCCCTTTCCCCTCCCTCCTTTCCTTTTCCTCATTCTCTCTCTCTCCCTCACCTCCTCTCAGATGCCCCCCTCCCGGCCCTCCCCTCCTTGTTATCTGCTGGGCTGATGTAGTCTTAGCTTGTGGAGAACTCTTCCCTTCCCTTCATCTTCCTTTCAGAGAAGGAAGTGTTTGCTGTCAGAGAAGCTACCAGACGCCCAGGCGCCAAAGGGCGGAGTGACCCTGATTGGTGACATCGCCACATTTATTAATAAAGTCTAGCCCTGGCTGGTGTGGCTCAGTGACATCCTGTGCACCACAAAGTTGCCAGTTTGATTCATGGTTGGGGCACTTGCCCAGGGTGTGGGCTCTGTCCCCCGTGGGGGGGCATGCAGGAGGTGGCCAATCACATTAATGTTTGTTCTCTCTCTCTCTCTCTTCCTTTCTCTTTAAAAATCAATAAACTATTCTTTAAAAAATGTCTAAGCCGTGTGGACTTCTATTTTCATGGAAAACTTGCCTTTTTTTCTGGGATCCATTAATGGTCACACAGTTGTATGAGGGTTTCCCTGTTCCTGGGATATACCCCACTCACACGCTGTGTGCCTACCTGGAGAACTAGACTTCTGTGGCCATACCAAGCGGACTGAATCCTGGGTGACAGTGAGGGTCTGCTGGTTGCATAGCTTTCTGTCCATGTTTACACACCCATGGCTCTTCCTGAGCAAGGGCCAGCTTGTGGTAAACTCAGTATTAATTGGCTGCTGATTGATACTGAATTTGATCAATACCCAGCATGGATATGACAAGGGAATGTGATTTCATAATTTTAATTTTTTTCATTGTAGTAAAATATACATGATACACAATTTACCATTGTAACTGTGTTGTTTTGTTGTTGTTAATCCTCACCATTGATTTTTAGAGAGAGTGGAAGGGAGGGGGAGAGACAGAAAGAGAGGAACATTGGTGTGAGAGACACATCGACTGGGTGCCTCCCGCCTACAACCGAGGTATGTGCCCTTGACCAGAGTCGAACCCAAGACCACAGGCCAATGCTCCATCCACTGAGCCAAACAGGCGGGGGCCCATTTTAACTGTTTTAAAGTGTACCGTTCAGTGGCATTAAGTACATTCTCATTGTTGTGCAACTTTCACCACCATCTCTAGAACTTTCATCTTCCCAAATGGAAACGGTCCCCATTAAATAATACCTTCCTATTCCCCCACCGTGTTCTCTTGAAATTCTTGTCTTTTGAAATTGGCTGCTCTAGGTACTTCCTATAGGTGGAATATACAGTATTTGTCCTTTGTGCCTGGCTTATTTCACTGAGCATAATGAGTGACTTTAAATTTTGACAAGATGTGTGTTTGCTTTCTTTCACATTCTGTGTGAAGGAAGACCTCTCTCACTGGGCTCACTGGCTATGTCCCTGGTGTTCTGAATGTCTGAGGAGGCAGAGATCTGCACTGAAACAGTGAGAAACAAACTTTACCAAACTGCTTTTTTTCTCTACTCCTGCCAAATCTGTCCCTTAGATGACACCCACCCCTTTTCCTGGAATTCCCTCACCAATGCCCCTCCTTGTACCTGGCACCCCACAGTGGCCGAAAGGCTGGCCACAGTTGTGGGTTACCCCATCCTGTGCCTGGGTCCTTCCATAGCAGCAAACCCACAGTGGACCACAACTGCTATTCTGTGTGTGTCCACTCTAGACACTAAAGACGATTTCTTCATTTCAGTACAAAAGAGAGCACTTGGTTAAGGTGTGATGTAATTGCTTCCTGAGAGAGTTTGCCCTGAGGAGATCTTTTCGGCTTTCCTGAGGTGGGATGCACGCTTATTTGCATTTGTGCCACGTGTTAATCTCTGGAGGGCCCTGTTCCACCAATGAGAGGACAAGTCGCTGTTGTTTTGCCCTCATGCCAAAGGAAAGCTCCCCATTTCTCTGTGCACTGTTGCCATAGTAACAGAAACAGTTTTTTTGAAATAGGGAAGGAATCTCTCTGGGCACTTGGGAACTTAGAAAAGTGAGAACATAAGTAAGCCTCAATTATTCTAGATGCTGGCATGAATACTGAGTTGTTAATAGTCATAGCATGGTTGAAATTTGTAGGTGAAGTTTACTGTCTCGGGGTGGAGTCGGGGGGTGGGAGGAGGGAGAGGCCAGGACCAGTGAATGGTCTATTCTTCACTCTAGTTGCACAGGGTCTTCCATAAACATCAGATTGTCCTGCGAGCTCAGAACTCAGTTTCCCCCACTATATAACCTTAGAAGAGGCTACGCTCCTCAAAGGATTGAAAAACAGACCCAGTAGAGGAGTCTGCCAGGAATCTGTCACACAGCTGTGGATCTGTACAAAAATTTTTGTAAAAAAGTTTTACTTTCAACCTTTATCCAATCTTAGAGTCAATCTTAAAATAATTTAAAGGGCCATATCATTTCTGTATGGTATCTTAAATGGAAATGTATTGATGTACATTTAAAAATGATGCTCTATATGTTTTCTTATGTTTATAGACAAATGAGAATTTATCAAAATTTATTAGAATTTGTGGAGGCAATTTCTAAAGGTCAAGGTCACATAAGAGATTATTCTTTTTTCTGGTCCCAAAACATCAATTTCGTCATAACTAAACTTGAATGCAGCATAATGTGTTTTATAATAATACACTTTGGGTAGAAATGTAAAATGATCTGGCCACTGTGGAAAGCAGTATGATGGTTCTTCAAAAATTTAATATAGAGTTACCATATAATCAATCAAGCAGAATTACCAATTCCACTTCTGGGGATATATCTAAGGCATTGAAAGAAGAGACTCAAACAGATATTTGTACATCAGTGTTCATGACAGCATTATTCCTACAAGTTTGACTATTCAAATGACTGTTTCTTCTAGTTTAGAGTTTCTTTCTTTAAAAGAAAAATTTTTTATTGGTTTCAGAGAGGAAGGGAAAGGGAGAGGGAGATAGAAACATCAGTGATGAGAGAGAATCATTGATTGGCTGTCTCCTGCACTCCCCACACTGGGAACTGAGCCCTTAACCCAGGCATGTGCTCTGACTGGGAATTGAACCCTGAACTCCTGGTTCATAGGTCGATGCTCAACCACTGAACCCCGACAGCCGGCCTAGAGTTTCTTTTTTATAAACACGGTCAATATTCAGTTTCAGGACTTCTTTCTGGGTGGCAGGGGGGCCAGGGGAGCCTATGTAATGCCTTCTGGCAGCCTTCTCTTCCTACTCTGATGAAGAGTAAGTCACCTCTCATGGCCCTTGGCCTCTGTTCTCTGGCGCAGTTCTAATGGTTGTTGGACTCATGTGGTCTGTCCCTGGGTGTCCCCTGAGTGTAGGTGAGGCACAAGGTCTGTCTGCAGGCTTTGCTGGAGGCCCTGCTCTCACAGGTGCTGCTTAGGATGGACTCTCAGTGCCCCGTCCTGGCTGTCCACCTGCATCCTCTGATATGGCATCTCACTCCTGCCGCACAGGCGAAGGGTCAGCAGACACTTCCGGATTTCTCACACATCCTGGGGGAGTAGGAACCTCCTGCTCTGCTGGGGTCCAGCCCCAGCAGGTCCAGGGGTCCCCAAAGGTGTGGACGGAGTCGGCGAAGAAGGAACGACACGGAGACAGCGTTCAGTTGATCAGCAGCCTTGCCAGGATCTCTAGCCACAATCTCCAGTCAAGTTCTGTGTCCATGTTCTCTTGCTAGGTTCTCCAGCCACGTTCTCCAGGTTCTCCAGCCAGGTTCTGTAGCCATGTTCTCTCGCTAGGTTCTCCAGCCAGGTTCAGTAGCCGGGTTCTTCAGCCAGGTTCTGTCTAGGTTCTCCAACCAAGTTCTGTAGCCAGGTTCTGTCCAGGATCTTTTGCCATGTTCTCTCCAGCCAAAGGTTAGGGTGTTTCTTATCTCCATTCCAGGGAGTAAAGATTATGTAGCTTAAACATGATTGTTTGTAGTTAAAGTGATTAATTACCCGCCTGGCACTTAGTTAAGAGGTTTTATTCCCTCCCTAACTTCAGGGGAAAATCCCTACCTGGGGAAACAACCTTTCTCGGAGAGGTGACCTTGGTTAAAACACATAGTGCCAAGAAGGTGAGCAAATATATTAAGAACAGTATGCCATACATGCCAGGTCCCTTGAAACAGCAAGGATGGACCTGCTCCCGGCACTGCTCTAGCCCTTTGTGTTGCTGTGTCTACTCCCCTCCACTGCCCCATGACGTTTCCTTCCCACGTTTGAAATGGGAAGTTGGCACAGTTGGTTTTTTTGCTTTCAGCTCTGCCCTCAGCTTACTTTGGGTTTTTGTCACCTCTCTAGCCACCTTTGCTACCTGTGGGTTCCTGGGATGGGAAGGGGCCTGACAGAATCCTCCCCCAGTCTCATCACACCCACTGTCCCCCTCAGAGCTTCTCTCAACTTCCGAAGGGCCTGGGCCCTGACCATGGCAGAGACTTCCTTTACTTCTAGGCCCCCACCTTGTTCACTTTGCTCCTGGGAGCTCTAGGTTAAGGCCATCAAACTGTTGGAAATGAGACTTCCTTCTCTGTTACAAAGGCACGTTTATGATCTCACTGTGAAATTGATATAAAAACCTAGTTTGAAATTCTAAGCTCAGCATGGATTTCTTGGTGTTTACTACCCAAAATCTTTGCAGTGATGGCCACTGATTCAATGGGTGAGGGAAACAGAGCACCATGATTGCCAAGTGAGGAAACTACCGCTCCTCTTAAAATATCTTTCCCCAGTCACTGATTAGCACCCAACTCCCCTGCTTAACTCTGGTAGGATTACATTCAGCAACTGTTAATGACCCACCCCCGAGTCCTGTCTAGGATTAATAAAAAAAAAAAAACACTTGCTGTACTTGCAGACCCTGGTCGGAGCTTCTCATCCCTGGAGCTTTAGAGAAACACCAAGGCCTGGGATCACCACACGGCTCAGGTTTAATTGGTGTGGGTGTGGCCTGGGTTGTTTTTCTTTTCTCAGTTCCCCCAGTGATTGTAATGTGCAGCCAACGTAGAGACCCCTGTACCACCTCTTAGCTAAGTAAATAAAACGCTAACTTGAGTGTAGAAATCACATCTAAGTTGTGGATGCTCAAATGGACACTAGCATAGTTGATTATTACTGCTATTTCTAATATTGTTAGTAGTTTGAGTGTTAATTTTTTTCATCAGAAAGACTTTTCTTTATACATGGATATTTTTCATGCTTGCTGCATTTTTCAGTTATGATCTTACTACTGTCACAGCCTTCTGTGTGTATAATATGGGTAGCACATGGCTCACTTCAGAGTCTTTTTGTGGGAGCAGACTTTCCTGCATTAGGGCAGTGGCTCCACACCGGAATCATCTAAGGTGGTCCTCCAACTTGGCTACGCATCAGAATCAGCAGGGGGATTTTAGAAGTCCCAGAGCCTCACCCCTGACTAATGCCATCACACTTCCTCAGGTGGGGGCTTTAGGGCCAGCATATTAGAAAACTCCCCACGTGATTGCAGTTTACCCCCAAATTTGAGTTTCTCAAACTTTCATGTGTTAAGCATCCCCTGGGGAGTTGTTAATATGCAGGTTCTGATTCAGTGGGGCTGGGGCGGGGCCTCAGATGCTGCATTTCTGACAGGCACTCACAGGAGAGGAACTGCTCCTGTGAGAGATGGGGGATGCTCACAGGAGAACAGATAAGAGACCAGTGATGCTACTGGTCTGCAGCGGCACCTCTCTTGAGTGGCAAGGACCTAGAGAGCTTCAAAACAAACAAAACATAAGCACAGAGCCTGGCCCTGTTACCAGTGGATGGAATTTGATTGCAGTGGGTGGGGTCCGGAATTGAACCCCAGTTTTTAAAAGCTCCCCAGGTGATGGTTATGTAGATTCCCAGGTAGGGAGCCCCTGCAGCACTGAGGACGAGCTCTGCCTCTAGTTATGTAAATGGTTAATAAGTGGCACCAGAGAGAGGAAGAAGGGGCCCGCCCCTCCAGCCAGAAGAACCTCCTGGGCCTGCTGAGGGATGTCTTGTCTAAAAAAGGCCTCTGTGGAGAGAGCTCACCATAAGGTGACCAGATTTTTTTCAACTCATCTTAAACTCCTGTTTTGCATATTTGAATATATTTACATGTTGACTCAAAATATGTAAGATAACAAAAAATAAGTTAGATCTTGTCGCCTACTGCCCTTGTGTTCATACACAGTAGTCAGTGCTGAACACACTCAAGTAGGGAACAGATTTTAATGCAGCCGGGCGTGGGGGAAGGAGAAGGCTCACCAGCAGCACGTGGAGGAGGGGTTGCCCAGTGACAGCCCCTCCTGGACCTCAGAGTCTGCAACAGAACCTGAAGCCTGACCCTCTCTACACCTTTCTTCTTGTTATTATTCCAGTTTTGCCACCTTTGGCCTCTTTTCCCCTCACGCTTCATCGTGTATGGTCTTTAGCCTTCCTGACCTGGCTTGCAGGCCATCCTTTGCATGTTCCTCCCTGGACCTTCTGGGCATGTCCTGTTTCTTTTGTGCTCCTTCCCCGCGGTGCTCAGCACAGTGTGGGTCAGGGCCACTGTGTACAGTTGTGTGGGGTATGCCCTGATTGGGGCACCTACAAAGGGACATGAGTAGGGGCTGAGTTTCAGCTCACCTCCACTCACCAAAGCATGCTGCCTCAGGAGCAGCATGCTACCTGCTGGAAGGCACAAGGGGGCACCTTTTCCTAATTTGTACAAAGGTACCTGCCACATGTGCTAGTGCGGGTAGCTCAGTGGATGCTTACTGAGTAAGTGCTCACTGAATGAAAGGATGACTGACTGACTGACTGACTGAATGAATGAACATATGTAATAACAAAGTGGAGGCCGTGAGGATAAAAAAGAGGCTTCCGTAGTCATCTAGATAAAGGTTAGTGAGATCCTAAATGGGATGTAAACTGTAGGGAAGGAGGGGGTAAATATAGAAGAAGAAGCAACAGGCCACGGGTTGGGTTAAAGGTTCCATGATGGCAAAGGAGAGAGGGAATAAAGATTGCCTTCTACCTGTAATCACCATTAAAATTTGACTGTTGTGCAAGAAGAGTAAGGACAGTGTGGTTGCGGATCAGTCGTATGCACCCACTTCTGGGGAGAGCTGGTTTTGGTTAGGTAGCAAGGTGACAGGAATTGTATGCCTCTCATGCGGAACCCTGTGCTGAGCAGCGTCGGGAAGATGTAAGACCACCCTTCCCTCAGAGAGCTTATGATCTTGTTAAGGTGCTGGAGACAGGATTCCTGATGCAGGGCTAGACTGACTAGCATTGGGCATGGGTGACAGGTGTCAGGTAATCATAGCAACTACGTGTGCATGCTGCTTTACCGCTGTGCTGAGCTCTCCCCTGTATGAGGTCGCTGTTTCGTTGCTTCTCACTGAAGAGGACATTGACACTGAGAGTGGCTTGCTTCTCCTCCCATCTTCTGACTGCCAATCACAATATTGGGTTGAACTACATAAAGTTACCATTTTTTGCAGGCCAAAAATTGTTAGACATCAGCAATGTCATATAATTCATCCAAACACTTTCCACTACATTATGCTGCCACTTGAGACCTTTTTGCTATGTCCTCACATGATGTAAGGGGCGAGGAAACAATCTGTGGTCTCCTCTAAAAGGGCCCTAATCCCACTTATGAGGGCTTTACCCTCATGACTTAATCACCTCCCAAAGGCCTCATATCCTAATACCATTCCCATTGGGGATTAGGTTTCAACATATGAATTTGGGGGGAGGGGCACAAACATTCAGTCTTTAGCAATTCACAAAAGAAATTATGTCACATTATTTGAAATTACTGTGTCAAGGAGCGGAACATTTTAAAATCTCTTTCTCTTTTTTAAAGTCTCTTCATTGGTGTCATCAGTTGGCTCTCCGGAAAGCTTGTGCTACCTTGATTAACTTCAGTCTTGATAGCAGAACCAATCCTTTTACTGGTTCTGCTTTGGTTATGACAAGTGAGTTTAAAGATAAGAGAGTTTAAAGATGAATGGTCAGGAAAGGCTTAGGGATCATGGGGACCTTGAACTGAGCTTAAAGGATCCATAAGGTTCAAATAAACTGAGAGGGAAAACTTTTCCATCAGAAGCAAAGGTACAGTGGAAACAATGAACATGTCATATTGTGGAGACATCACAACCTTATTTTCCTTGAGTGGATAGTTACTTCATTGGAATAGTGGGATATAAACTGAGGAAAGGAATATCAACTGAGACTGAACTTAATCGGGTAGGTAATGGGGAGTTGTTGACAGGTTTTGAGCAGGGGAAGAGATGAGCAAAACATTTTTATGATTTCAGAAGACTTTGGGAAACCAGAAACATTTTGTTGTTGTTGTATTTTTGTTGTTGTTTTTAATTTTTTTAAATATATTTTTATTGATTTTAGAGATGAAGGGGGAAGGAGAGAGATACAGAAACATGGATGATGAGAGAATCACTGATCGGCTGCCTCCTGCACGCCTCCCCCCTCCCCCCCCCCCCCAGGGACTGAGCCCACAACCCAGGCATATGCCCTTGACGGGAATCAAACCCAGGACCCTTCAGTCTACAGGCCAATGCTCCATCCACTGAGCCAAACTAGCTAGGGCTGTTCTTAAACCAGAAACATTTTTAACAGTGGCAGAATATTTGTTTTAATGGTCATCTGTTTTAAAATTTTTACATTATATGAATGCCCTAGGAATGATCTGCTCTAGTGCTTAGCATGTGACAGTGGTCTGATTTGTCATACCAGAGATGACCTGTCAGCCAAGTCTGGGTGCCCAGGACCTGAGATTCAGTGAGTTTGGAGATCATAGTGGCTGGATCCAAAACGGTGCTGAGCAGCTGTTTCACACGGAGGAAATCTCAGTGTTCTCGAAGTGAAGGTCAGTTACGGCTGGGACAGAGATGTCTGGGCATTCAAGCTGTCAGACGTGTGGGAAGGAAAGGTGAGGAAGGACCCTCTTTACACTACAGCTGCTCTGATCCTCACTTTGGTTGTTTGCTGGAGCTGGCCAGCATCCCCTGAACGACAGATGAACAGATTACTCCGACGCAGTTTCACTGTGAAAGAGAGGCCTAAGGGGTTGCCTGGCTCAAGGAACCAAGCAGCCTCGATTGCCTGCCTCATTAGCCGTTTATTGTAATAGCGGTTTGAGATACCAGTGAAGTTTATCTTTTAGATACAATCAGTAGGGTAAGTAATATTGGGAGGACACATGTGTTTGTAATGTCCTTTAAGCCAGGACACCCAAAAGATTAAGCATAAGGATTCCAGTAAACCCCCGGGGGTCTACACATGCACAGACTTGTTTGGAAAGGTCAGGGAATAATTAGGGGTGCCGCCTTCGACACTCCCTTGTCTCCCCTAGGTCGGAATTCTGATGAACAGGGCAGGTGGCCTTCCACACACTTCCCTTTTCTCAGAATGTTCTCCTTACAAACTTTCCAGCCAAGTCTCGTGTGCTCCCCAGCAGTTGTTACATATGTGGTTACCACAGATCCTGATGAGAAGTGACTTTGCACCAAGCATTTCCTGGAAATAAAACTTTGATTTCTTTTAATAGCATTTTTGCTATTTTTAAGGAAATGTATATTGAAATTTCTGCTTTCTAGTGTGAATGATAAGTGAAATGTGATTGTTGCTGCTAAATCATTCTATTTCCTCCATTTTAAAAAAGATAAACCAGATATTTTCAATCCGTGCAAAATGATGACAGATGTTTCAGGCATTCTTCAATTAGCAGACCAATATTTTATATTAAAATGTCTTCTAAAACATGTACACTTTAAAAATCCATCTATATCTCACTGAACCTCTCATAGCACAATGCTTATTTGTGAAAAAATAAGACACAGGCTCGAATTTCAGAGTTTATGAGGGTTGGCAGCAAGGAGAAATGAGGGGCCTTCACAGAATCGGTAGGCCTTAGAGAGATAGGGTTTTTCTTGATACACATCATCAGAAGGCACACTAATCATGGCAAAACGTTACAACCAGTCGAAGTAGTTGATGGCATTAACTTAGGGTAACTCCAAATAGAGCTTTGGTGAAGAGCCAAGCTGACCTGGTTTTGGATAGGACAGGGTTGGTTACCCAAGAGAATAAATAGGGCATTACCAGTTCGCTGGGGCTTTATCCTCTCCCTACCTTGAGTCTTCATGGCATCAGCTCTGTCTGTGTGGGCAAGGCCGGCTTCCTGTGTGTGACTGGGCTTAGAAGAGTCTGGTGCTTAGTTTGATGTTCTTCTATCACCATCTTGAAATTCCTAATAGATTTTGAACAAGGGGCTCCACATTTTGATTTTACACTGGGCACTTCAAATTATGTAACTGGTCCTATCCTGATTCTGAAAGCTGATTTCACCTTCCTTTATCATATACTAGAGGCCTGGTGTACAATACTTGTGTACTGCGGGGGGCGGGGGGCGGTCCCTCAGCTCAGCCTGCACCCTCTCACAGTCCAGGACCCCTTGCTCCTTACCGCCCACCTGCTCACTGCTCCTTACCGCTCGGCTTGCTGCTCCTTAGTGCTGCCGCTGCCGTGGAGGCAAGAGAGGCTCCTGTCACCACCGCCATGCTTGCCAGCTGTGAACCTGGCTTCTGGCTGAGCAATGCTCCCCCTGTGGGAGCGCACTGACCACCAGGGGGCAGCTCCTATATTGAGCGTCTGCCTCCTGGTGGTCAGCGCACGTCATAGCGACCGGTCATTCCACGGGTTGTTCCACCAGTTGTTCCGCCGGTCAGTCGATTTGCATATTAGACTTTTATTATATAGTATTATGGCCTAAAAACTTGGTTTTCCCAGGATCAAGCTATGGACCAGGGGAGTGTGAGGGGTAAGGGCTACGGTGAGCCATCAGAGCTTCTGGCCAACTCCTCTTATTTCCTCAGGAGGCCAGACTGAGCACAGTAGGAAAAGGAAGGAGAGCGCAGTGTCTAGGAGCAGGCGGGGGCTACTGACAGCTAGAGTTTCTCCATTAAGAACAACAGCAGCTGCTACTACTCTTACTACGCCCACCACACATCAAGGAGCTAATATCTGCCAGGCTCTCCCTAAGTGCTTCATGTGCATTAGTTCCTCTTTCTTAATCCTCTTCACATCCTGCAAAATGAGTATTTTTATAAAGGAAGACTCTGAAGTTTCCAGTAATTAAATTGCCCGCAATTACAGAGCTAGTAATGGTCTTTTCTCATTAACTGTCCTTTCTACTCAAGAAGTGGCCAACTATCCTTTGTTGTTAAAACTGAACTTAAATCATTTATTTGTCTATTGGAAAAGACTCAGGCTTACATAGTTTATATTCTATTTTTTTATTTTCATATAATTGTAGATAGTGTTGTTATTTAGGAACTTTTGGATATAAATATGTCTTTCCTTTTTCTCCACGGATAACTGGACAGCATACTAATACAGGAAGTGTTTTCCCAAGAAGAAATAAGTACACTCTCCTTTTCTCAGAAAATTGTGCCACTGAGGTTATATAAACCTCAGCCCAAATGACATTTTGTTTCTTGGTTATTTCTGTTATTATTGTTTTCCTACTTGTTATGTGTGATTGCGTCCTGCCATAATTAAAACAGGGTATCCATGTTTTCTATTTTAATTTTGAGTTAAAGTGAGGTTTTTCAAAAATTGGTAAATAAACTCTGTTCTGGACTAATCCCAATCATGTCTCCGGCAGGAAAGCTCCTCTGGCGGCCAATGTGCCCAGGCTTGGCTATCGCTCCTCATCCAATCACAAGTACATTCCCCGGAGGGCGGTGCTCTATGTACCTGGAAATGATGAGAAGAAAATAAAGAAGATTCCGTCCCTGAATGTGGATTGTGCGGTGCTCGACTGTGAGGATGGCGTGGCCATGAACAAAAAGGTAATGGCGTAATTTTTTTTTTTGCTAAGGATGGGCAAAACAAATGGGTTGAAATGTGGTGCTCTCCTGGGATCATTGGCTCGCTTATTTGGAAAGATTCAACTGCTCTCCCCTTTTGCTGATGACTAATCTATCCTTGACTCAGCCCTTGTACGGGTTCTGAATGTGTGTGTGTCTCTTTTCTCCAAGAGAATGGAAGAATCATGTCCCTCAGGACATGCAGCTATGTGTGTGTAAAAAGAAATAGTTACAATCCTTTTTGCCCCTGATATTTGCTAGTTTGGATAAGTGACTTGTTCTTAGAAATGTAGCATAAATTTTTCAGGCCAGTAAGAAGCAATTGGGAATTTATGGTCTTATCTCGTATGGGGAAAGTGCCAAGAAAACAAAAGAAAGTTTCTACAGATAAGTCACCATTTTCTCTACTTAATTAAAGGGAAACTGTGCATAGAATTTAGGGTTGCAGCTTTTGGCTGATTTCCGCATGGCCTGACCAGAGAAATGAGCCTTAGAAAACATACAATTGTAAATAGGTACAAAAGATTCTTGCTGGATGGTAGCATTGTGGGGGCTTTTGACTCATTTTGGTTTGCTTAACTTCATTTTCCAGGTTTTTATAATGAACAGGGATTTTGTTTTTCAATAATTAGGTGAAATATGTAAATCATTAGAACAATAACTAATGTTTGCATTGGATTTTGTTAAAAGCATGCTTTCACTTGACTTTTATCGAGTCCCTAGACCAGCCCTGGGCAAACTCCGGCCCGTTTGAAATGAATAAAACTAAAAAAAAAAAAAAAAAGACCGTACCCTTTTATGTAATGATGTTTACTTTGAATTTATATTAGTTCACACAAACACTCCATCCATGCTTTTGTTCCGGCCCTCCGGTCCAGTTTAAGAACCCATTGTGGCCCTCGAGTCAAAAAGTTTGCCCACCCCTGCCCTAGACAGTGAGGTTGGGCTGGGAATGGGTTGTGGGGCCTGGGGACAGAGGAGCTGACCATCTCAATATATGCCTAGTGGGATAGTTTCTTACCTTAGGTCAGTAGTCGGCAAACTCATTAGTCAACAGAGCCAAATATCAACAGTACAACAATTAAAATTTCTTTTGAGAGCCAAATTTTTTAAACTTAAACTATATAGGTAGGTACATTGTTATTAACTTAATTAGAGTACTCCTAAGGCTTAGGAAGAGCCACACTCAAGGGGCCAAAGAGCCGCATGTGGCTCGTGAGCCACAGTTTGCTGACCATGGCCTTAGATGAATAGCATGGTTGTCCTATACAACTTTCTTGATTGATTGCCTTTTCTTGGAGATTCTTAGCAAACAAATATTTGCTTTAATTTTTTAAGAAAGTTAATTTATAGCATCTTCCTAATGGTCAATCCAAGGCTTTCCTAGTATTTGGGAAAGGCTTAGAATAAGCATGTAGAATTTACTAGTGAAGTGTCTTCTCAAGGTCTCTGACATGCACTAAGGAAAATACAATTAATCTTCTTTCTGCCAGAGATTAACGTAAATCGGCCTATTCTCGAAGGACATAATGTGACTTCAGCATGCTCCCTTCCAAAACTCATGTAGTGCACACTAAGATGAGATACTAAACTGTAATTCCAGTTCTGTGTGGCCCAGGGCAATTCACTTTACTTCTTTGCCTCAATTTCTTATCTATACTGTGGGATAACAAAATCTTCTTTGTCAGGGACAGGGATTATTAGGAGGAAAAAATGTGATAAAATGCCTCTGAGTAGCTTGATTTCCTATAGGAAATAGATTAGATAAATCCTGCAGTAATCATGATTAGAGGGGAATTTATTTGGCATACAGCACAGTGAGGCATTCAGTGCCCTCAGAAACTTCTAATGACATTTCTTCACATGTCTTGAGGCCATCTTCTCATACCCACCTGAGGATGTGTCCTGCCATCCAGATGAGTTGGAAATATGATTTGTTATTGCCTCTCATTTCTTTTTGTCCATCTGTGTTCCTAAGCTCATTCTTGTACCCAAAGCTCATTCTTTTTTTTATACATATATTTTTTTTATTGACTTTAGAGAAGAAGGGAGAGAGAGAGAAACATCAATGATGGGAGAGAATCGTTGATTGGCTGCCTCCTGCATACCCCACACTGGGGATTGAGCCTTCAACCCGGGTATGTGCCCTTGACCAGAATCGAACCTGGGACCCTTCACTCCGCAGGCTGACACTCTATCCACTGAGCCAAACCAGCTAGGGCCAGAGCTTATTCTTATACCTGGAATCTAAGGAGAGGAAGGGGAGAAAAGAGTTTATGATAGACAAGCTGTGCCTGCCATCTTGGCATCTGTGTCTTCATCAGGACACTCCGGTTCTCCTAATTCACTTAAACTTCACATTAATTAATAGACACACTGTTTTATGCACGCTGAGTTTTTTTTAAAGAAGTTCTTTTTAAAAAATATATATTTTTATTGATTTCAGAGAGGAAGGGAGAGGGAGAGATAGGAAAATCAATGACGAGAGAGAACCATTGATCGGCTGCCTTCTGCATGCCCCACACTGGGGATCAAGCCTGCAACCCGGGTATGTGCCCTTGACCAGAATCGAACCTGGGACCCTTCAGTCCGCAGGCCGACGCTCTATCCGCTGACCTAAACCGGCTAGGGCTGCACGCTGAGCTTTTAATCAACTAAATTTCCCTTTCTGATCCACAGAAAATTCTGCCAAGCCAGACTAATACTTGTTAAAAAAATTTTTTTTTTCTTAACATCTCTATCCAGGATTTAATTTTATCTCATGTATTTCATTTCATAGCCCTAGCCTGAAATACAGTTAAGTTCTTTGTGGATTTTTATTTCATCATCCAACATTTATATTATATCTGAGTATTTGACCAGCTTACTGTATGAAATTTTAGCAACTTTCTGATGAAAACATTGAAGAGGTTGGAGCCAGGTCCTGCACAAACATGCCACTAGGAAATTCTGTCCCAGTTTATTTACCAAGCATCTACATAGTGCTGACTAAATGCCGGGCACTGTTCTAAGGGCTTTTTGCATAACAACCCAGTGAGGTCGTGGTATATTCCTTCTGCAGATAAGGAAACTGAGGCATGGAGAGGTCAACACAACTCTCCTAAAATTCAGTCTTTTCACAAGGATATTATAAGAGATTTTTATCTAGTGTCATTTCAAAATGAAGACCTTCCCTGCACACCTTCTAGGAATACTTTCTCCCCACACACCTTTGTGTCGCCAGAAACATGAGGTTAGCTAAATGAGGCTCGACCTTGAGAAACCCACGTCAGTACCTAGTTGTTGCCAACTTCTTTTTGAAACATAGAGACACAAAACTGGTAATAGGGAACATTCACTGAGTGTTCTCCGCGTATATTAAATGCTTTATACTTTATTTCATTGGATCTTTACAGACAAGTTTTGAAATATGCCCAAGGTCATAGTGCCAGTAAGTGGCAGAATGGTATCTCCTAGAATTTTTACCAATAATCAGCCTCGAGTTTATCTGTCGGCCTATTCCATAATTAACCTTTTCCCCCTTTCTTGGAAAGCTCTTTCTCTTTTGTCATCTTTGGGTGTTTCTTGGTGTTTCAAAGATTATGACAGGAATTCCGTGTTCATATTTGCAAAGTCCCTCAGCGTCCTGGGACTATAATTCATTTAGACCTGGGATTGCAATTCATTTGAAATGTCTAGATAAGTCTGACACTTCTCACATATCTCACATTATTTTTTCTGTCTTGAAGTCACCTCTTAATCATCTTTCTTGTTTAAATATTATTTTTTAAAATATTTTTTATTGATTTTAGAGAAAGAGGAAGAGGGCGGGGTGGGGGGGCGGGCGGGGGAACATTGATCGGTTGCCTCCAGCCCGCACTCCAACTAGGGACCAAACCTGAAACGCTGGGCGTGTGCCCTGACCAGTAATGGAACTGGCGACTTTTCAGTGCACCAGGCAACACTCAACCAACTGAGCCACACTGGCCAGATGGAGGAGGTAGAATATAGACCACTTTCAGTGTTCTTATTTCTTATGAAACACATGTTAAACCTCTCATTTCAGATGATCTAATTATACATATAGTTTTGCTAAACTGAACTATTATTGCCTAGTTCAACTTTCTTGGTATTATTAAAATGTAGTCACTTCATTTGATATCTCATTTTATTTTTTTAATTTTAGTTATTGATTTTTAGAGAGAGAGAGCAAGGGAGAGAGAAACATCGATATGTTGCTCCACTTATTTTTGCACTCATTGGTTGCTTCTTGTATGTGCCCTGACTGGGGGTCAAACCCACAACCTTGCTTTATCAGGGATCGAACAGACAACTTTGGCACATTGAGACAACGCTCTAACCGAGCTACTAGGCCAGGGCTGTATCTCATTTTATTAATAGACTAACCCAGTATTTCATTTGACTGACTCTGTGGAGTATGGGCTTGTAATGAAAACAATACGAGTTTTCAGAGCAGTTTCTAAGTATATAATACCTTCCAGCGGACCCTAATCCTGGTCTGCTAATCCAATTTGTGTTTAAGCAGCTCCTTCATGTCCAGGAAGGCACTACCACTCACCTTCCCAAGCATGGGTGATGAGAAGGCTGTCCCCACTTCCCGCTTATCTCCTCCTCCTCATTGTTAAATGCATGAGGAGATGAGGCCTGTCTAAGCCCTTGCTTGCTGGGACACAGTGAAAATAAGCCAAGTAATCACGGATTCCTGGTGAATCTCCGTGACACTTGGGGGAGGCCAACACGGCAGAAATGGAGTAACTAGAAGCAGGATTCCAGGGCTGCTATTTTTATTTATTTACTTAAGTATTCAATATTTAAGTTTAAATATGTAAATGTAAACACTCAATATTTAAATAAGTATCAAGTACTTACTCAGCCAGTCATCATGGCAAGCAGGAGGGTAACAAAGATGGCTGCATGGCCCCTAGCCTGGAGGGGTCAAAGGCAGGTGGTGAGACAGGAAAAATAGTAAACAATTGTAAACTCACAAGATAGGTCTATAAAAATGCATACTTTTTATTATCATTTGATTCTAAGTATTTTTAAATTTCCATTTTGATCTCTTGGTTGAGCCATGAGATGCATAAGCATGCTTCACAAACTCTCTGTGGTGAAGAACTAGTTTGGTTATTTTTATTTGTTGTTACTTTGCTTTATTTTTAAAGCATTTCCAATCTATTGTTGAATTACACTTTTGCAAACCCCCCTCCCCCCAAAAAAAAAGAATTGCTAAAGAATTAAATGCTGCTTGAGTGTCATAGCAATGCTATGGCAGTTTCTAAATTCACATTCCCATTTCATTCTGACTCTGCATTGGTGTGGTCATGTCAGAGTTTGTGGGCCAAGAGTGGTCCCAGACCAGTGGTCGGCAAACTCATTAGTCAACAGAGCCAAATATCAACAGTACAACAATTGAAATTTCTTTTGAGAGCCAATTTTTTTAAACTTAAATTATATAGGTAGGTACATTGTTATTAACTGAATTAGGGTACTCCTAAGCTGGCCTTTGCTAAAAATGTCCTCAATCTGATTGAGGTACGTTCGCTGAGGTCGACCCCTTCCAACTCTCCCGTCCACACTCGTCTTGTATACTTGTTTCATCTATCTCCTTTACAAAAACAGACTTCTGTGCATGGGCCACGAAGTTTTGATCGCACTGTCCATGCTCACCCACACGTGGTATTTTGTGGAAGAGCCACACTCAAGGGGCCAAAGAACTGCATGTGGCTTGAGAGCCACAGTTTGCCAACCACTGTCCCAGACTATAGTTTGAGCAGCAGGGACTTAGAATTTCAAAATTTCCAAGTGTATGGCCAATATTTTAATTGATTATTTTGTTTCTGACCGCTAGTTAGTGCATGATGGTTACCGAATGTGACCTGAATGATGCGGTTTTTGGAAATGTCCTGCTCTATGGCCTATCACATGAGCCATCTTTGTAAATGTTTCATGAGTGCTTAAGAAGAATGTGTATTTTCTGTTTACTAAAAGCAGAGTTCTCTATGTTTTCCAGTAGACCAAGCTTGATAATTATGTTGTTAAAATATCCAAATCTTTACTGATTTTCATCTGCTTGATATATATCAATTATTGGGGCTAGTTGAAATTTACTCTCCAATGGAAAATTTGCCAATTTGTCTCTGTTGTTCTCTCAGTTTTTGCTGCTTATAGTTTGAGCCTATATTGTTAAGTGTATACAAATTTGGAATTATTATATCTTCCTGGTATATTGAATCATTTATTATTATGCACTGACACTCTTTATCCCCCCAAAATGCTTTTTGTTTTAAAGTTTGTTGATGTGGTCTGATATGAATACACCAGCTTTCTTTTGGTTAGTGTTTGCCTAGTACATTGTTTTCAGCCTTTTGCTTTTAACTTTTCTATATATTTGTCTTAAATATGCCTCCTACTGTTTTTAAATTTTTTATATCCATGTGGACAATCTCTCTTTTCTAACTGAAACAGTAATCCACTTAGTTTAATGTAATTACTGATACACTTAAATTTAAATATACCATTATATTTTTGTCCTATTTTCCTCACCTGTACTGCTTCTTTTTCTCATATTTTTTGCCTTTTAAGATTATTTGACTTTTTTGTTTTATTTCATTGGTCCATTTTTCCTCTCTTTAGAGTTAGAAGTTATGACTATATTTCTAACTTTTATTGATTACCCTTGAAATTTTACCAAATATACTTAAAGCCTAAAATTAACCTGTATCTTCTTCCTGGATAATAGAAGAATTTCAGAAAATTTTAAATCCAATCATCTTCCTTGTAGTTTATGTTATTTTGCCCAGTATTGTAGTTATCTCTTTTAAACCTATGAATTTTGCATTATTAATATCAATATTTTATATATATGTAGTAATTATTTATATTAACCTACATATTCTACCACTTTCTCTGCTCATTATTTCTTCTTGCATCTTCAGGTAATCTTTCTCTCTCCTGATGTGCATCTTTCAGAATTTCCTTGTAGCCAAGGTTTGTTGATAGAAAGTTCTCACAGTTTTTGTTTATTTGAAAATATCTTTACTTCTGCATACACAACTCTAGTTTGACAATTATTTTCTCTCAGAACTTGGAAGATATTATTTCATTGTCTTCTGGTTATTCTCATCTGAAAACTAGGTTACTTGTCTTTTCTTCCTTGGCTGGTTTTTAAGATCTTTGTCTTTGGTGTACTGAAGGTTTACTAAAATATTGACTACAGTTAATTTATTCCTTCTTCTCTTCCTTCTCTTTTTCCTTCT
Organism: Myotis davidii; assembly: GCF_000327345.1. Classification (NCBI taxonomy): domain Eukaryota; kingdom Metazoa; phylum Chordata; class Mammalia; order Chiroptera; family Vespertilionidae; genus Myotis; species Myotis davidii. Next base: position 827,135 of record NW_006289494.1, on the reverse strand, counting down.
CTCACATAGTATGTTACTTTTCCTATATTTGTGGGTTTGTGTCTTTTATCAGTTCTTTAAATTTCCACCCTTAGTACTTTAAATGCTGCTTCTAGTCCATCCTTTCTATATTTTCCTTCAGAGATGCCAAATAGACATATTTAGGAGCTTTTTAGTCTATCTTCTTTGTCTTTTAATATATTTTCATATTTTCTGTCTCCTTTTATCTCTGTGCTATTTTCTGGATTAATTCTTCATATCTAAGCAACACTTTTCTAATTATTTTTTCAGTTGTGTCTAATCTGTTTAACCCATCCTCTGGTTATATTTTTCATATATGGAAGTTCTGTTTTATTATTTTTTCATATCTGTTGAATGTGGAAATTTCAAGATTTTTGCATCTAAATTGCTTTGTTGTTCACTGATTCATACTCATTGTATGAACCCATATTGATTGGAATTAATTCTTGGGAATTATAAGGGTCTAGAATGGGCAGGTTTTTTCCAAAGAGAATATGTGTCTGCCTGGAGTCAGGGATAGTATTAATCTAAAGTTGCAGTTTATTTTCCCTACCTTCCAGTTGAAGCAGGCTTAGAGCCTTATACCAGGTCTGATAGAGGCTTTGGTTCCTAAGTTTTTAATTTTTTGACCTCTTGTAAATCAGAATTCAACTTATTTGTTGTCATTTTTACATTGGCCTCTGGAAAATGACCTTACCCTCTTATGATTCCAGCAATACATTTAAAAGTGCTTTTGTTGAAATTTATCCATTTCACAGTAGGATGGCCCTTCAGAGAATATGGTCTGCCACAGTGCCAAAAGTAAAGTACCCATTCTTTTAAAAAAATTTATTGTAAACTTGAACAAAATTAGTCTAAAGTTTATTCTTATGCATAAAGAGTCAAATAGTTATGAAATAAAGCAGGCCCCTAACTATTATTTCATTTTCCCTCTCCAGAGAGAATCCCTTTTACCCCTTCTAGCTTATTCTTATGGAATTCACTCCATATCTCTAAATAATATACTTCTTGATTTTTCCCCCAGTTTTAGGCATGATATTGACTCCCTGCTATGGGATTTGTTTTTGTCCCCATTATCACCTTATCCCCACTATGCGTGAGCCATCCCTCAGTTGTCTCAGTACAACTAACTATATGTAACTTTGATGAGATTAGTATTCAATGTATAAACTGTTTAGAGTTGAACTATGTTGTAATAAACTAATTACCTTTCCTTTTCTACCAATTTATTTTTTTTCTGGCTTAATTTTCTATTCAGTTGCCACTAATTTAACACCCACCTTTTCACTAGTTGTCTAAATCTCTTCATAATATACTCTGCAGAAGCACCCAGTATTTTATCATTTTCACCTTCTTGGAGAAATCTCTCTTTGAATCTTCTGATCCCCTCAAGTCTGGACTTCGACTCCTTCCCCTCTCTCTTGTATTAAGATACCCTGTTTTCTGTGTCCCGTGGCTTTGTCTATCTGGTATGCTTTCTTGTTTGGGTGAGCACAGCCTCTAATAATTCCTGAGAAAACATTTCCCTCTGAAGCACAGAAGCAACTTATATAAACATAAACTCATATTTTTTCTAATTTGATTTGTAAAGAGCGGGGATAGGTCAGGAGTTTATGGTCATAAGGGGTCTTATACTGACCATTTAAGAAGTCAAAGGAGGAACTCTGAATTGTGATTCAAGAAAGGCTTTTCTATAGGAACCTAAGCTAATGAAACCTGGGATGTCACTTGTGGGCAACTTACTTTGATACAAACAGCCTGGTTCAGTGAAAAGGGTAGGATGCTTGGCAAGTGAGGACCCGTTTGAATTTCCCTGTTTTAACCCTTTCTGGCTAGGGAACTTGAGGCCTGTCATCTCCTGAGCCTCTCCTTCCTTATCTGTCCCCATGAGATGGGTGACAGTGAAACCTGCCCTGCCAGCCACAGGACCAGCTGTGAGACTCAAATAGAAAATCACTTTGTAAACTCCTAAGTGCTAAATAATATTGCTTTTAAAAAGGCTACAGTGTCATTTCTAAAGGAATAAGGCTTAGAAATTTTAGGAAAATGGATGGTGAGCACATTCTCTTTCACATAAAAGAACATATTTGATGGCCAAGAACACAGACTTTGGAGCTAAACTGTGTCTGGATTCTGTTAACATCTCATCTTAAACAGTGTGGCATTGGGCAGATTACTCCACCTCTCTGTGCCTCAGTTTCCTCTTCTGTAAAAGAAGGATAATCATAGTAAAAATAGTATTTACTCCGCAAAATTATATTAAATGGGCTATTTTAAAAAATATATATTGTTATTGATTTCAGAGAGGAAGGGAGAAAGAGAGAGAGATAGAAACATCAATGAAGAGAGGGAATCATTGATTGGCTGCCTTCTGCACTTTGGACCCAGCCCGCAACCCAGGCATGTGCCCTTGACTGGAATCAAACCTGGGGCCCTTCGGTTTGCAGGCCAACACTCTATCCACTGACCCAAGCCAGTGATGGCTAAATGGGCTATTTTTTAAAGTAATTAGAACAGTGCCTGGCACATAATAAGTGCTATATGTGTGTTTGATAAATACCTAAATAGCAGTTGTACTCCTGGGCACAGATCTGATGTATAATTCAAGTCTCTGATGATTGCTTAGAATGCCCAGGTATCCTGGTATTGATTCATAGCTTAGATTCCTGCCTGTCATAGGGTAATATATTGGCACAGATAGGAGTCTGCCAAGTTTGCTGTTGTTTTAACCTTCTCCCTAAACTATTGTAGACAAAAAAAAAAACACTCTAGAGACAACAAATCTGCCTGCAAGGGCCTGGGCCCCGTGAGAACAGTTCAGAGCAAGAGAGAGCTGGGCTGAGGTCTGGGTCCTGAGCAAGACCCATTCACAGTGACTTTATCTGTATGGGCGACGGGCAGCAGGACTGCTGTGGGGTGGGGAATGGCCTCTCTGAGGAGAGCTGCCCTTAGCAGTGTCCAGGGAAGCCCCTGGCCCATAGGGGTAAGAGCAGGGACTCCCTTCCCTGCCACCTGCTCTGCCTGGCTCAGTACGATAGCTGCCAGGAGGCCGTCTTGTCCAAGCTGCCCTCCACTATGAAAAGCAAGAGGAAGCCATTTGCCCTCTGGCACCAGTCAGTTTTTCAGAAGTTCCATAGCATCACACACACCCCTCCCTGGGCAGTATTCTTTGAATGCTCCTGCCCCCTCCATCCGTCTTGGATATCAGGACACACGTGAGACCTTAAGGAAGGTCAGTGGTTGTATAGGCCAGGGGAGTGTGATGGTGTCCCCCACAGTAAGCCACTCTCAAGGTGCCTCTTCCTGAACAAATAATTCATACAAGGACTCCTGTCAGACTCTGCGGAACCTACAGTCATTGCATTTGCGAATGAGTTGCTCATTAAGAAACACCAACTATCAATGAAGGTTATTGGCTCATTATTAATCTTTGAGTAATATGAGTGATTTCCTGACATTCCTTGTTTTAAACCAGTTAACTCTTGAATTACTCTCTACTACCTTTAGGTGCCATCCACATGGAAGATCCTTTTCTACCCTGTGAACATACGTATTCTCTTTAATTTGTGCTCTCTTGTTTGACTTCATTTTGAGCATGTGCGCACACACACACACACACACACACACACACACGGACACTAAAGTGCCATTTGTACTTACCATATGCACACACAAATCCATTTGGCTAAATGTTAAATACTTCAGTGCTGTCACTTTGAAATAAATTAGTAGACTAGCGAGGTGTACTCTCCCCACAGGGAGAAAGCTAACTGACGGGCAATGAATGATTAAATGTATACAGGGGCGTGAGGAGCTAACTCTTCTTCAATAGGGGTGTGAAATTAGGATGGGAGGGCTCCTCTCCCAGGGGCCTTGCCTTTATTAAAAGACGTGAGAACTTGGGAGATTTCTTCAATAGGAATTGGGGTATCTGTGAGTCTTTTTGGAACAGTATGGAAAGCTGAACTGTGCTTAGCAACTCTGCAAGCTCTTTTTGATCCTTAAAGGTTTGGATATAAAAACCTATCCAGGTTCTCATAAAAGTAGTAAAGTATTTTCAGTCTTTTGTCAATCTCTTCATATCCTTAAATAACCTGTCCTCTTTTGTGGAGTAATTGTTTTTAAAACCCAGAAAACAAAATAAAACAAAATACCCTCCACCTACCCTAATTGTTTTATTCCTTAAAACAAGCATCTTCTTAATGCAAGAATTAAAATATCTCTATCAGGGTCATAATAGTCAGCAATTTCCCTTTAATGAGCTCAATAAAATCTCTTTACAAAGAGATGCAGGCTTCAACTTGTCAGTTATTTCTTTTCCTGCAATTCCTAGGAATCCAATTAAGTAAGACTGAGTATGATCTCAAATATGAAATACCTGACTACGGAACGCCCAGGCATAGGCAATGACAATGAAACAGATCTTTGAGCTCCATCCAGCTCAAAATTAGGACTGAAAGAAAGGAACCCAGCTTAAATGAACTGCAACTTTATAAAAGTGGAAACTGCAGCCATTTCCTCTGAAATGAAGTAAGAAATAGCTTGGGGACTATAGTGAAAAATCATTCAACTTACTTATTCCAAGTTTAGCTACCAATTAAAACCTTTTTTTTTTTAACCAGGAGACTACAGATGATTTTCACAAAATGAGCCCAAGAGGTTGCAGTTTGCTAAACCTCTGTGACCAAAGAACTTATTCTTATTCCACCAAAATAAAGGGATGACAGCAGGAAATCTTGCAGAGTAACATGCTTGATAGCAAAAAATAGTGTTTTATTTCAAGTTTTCTTATTTTAGAGGCCACACTTCAAAATGAAGAATTAAATACCACCATGTTTTCAGTAATAAATAGATGGGAATATTTTAAGGCACAATTCAACATTTTTATTTAGAGAGATAACAAAAATAATAATAATATTACACTTTCACCATGTATTTTAACTATACCAGAGCTTCTCAGGTTGGTGATGGAGGTGGTGGTATTGGTTTAATTTCTCCTATAGATATGCTATTTCAAATATATTTTTACAATTTTTCCCATGTGGTGCAATTGTGCTAACCATTGGTTAGAAATTAACCTCCAAAATTTAGCAGTTGGGCCCTGCTGACGTAGTCTAAGAAGCAGTGTGTTCTTTGGCAAAGTATTGATTAGTTCCAGATAACTCAACCAAAAATACCTTTCCAGACATCTGTCTGAGAGCAAAAGCTTAGTGAGAAAGATGACCCAGTGAGCTGGCCTGAGATGAAAGTGGGTTTTCCACAGACTTCCCAAGTTTTTTCAAGTGAGAGTTGGACCCCAAAGGGCTATTTCCCTAAGCCTATCATCCATATTGTCTAATCTCCCTTCCCTAGTAGCAGGAGAAGGTTGATGGTCTGGCTCAACTGGCGCAGGTTTGCAGGGCACAGGGAGTGTCAAGAGGTTCTCTTTCCTGAAGCTGTGATGGATAGATGCATGTGGGAAGGCAAAGTAGACAGAGCCAATAACTGGGAAAAGCTGTTCCAAATCGGCTTTCAGAGCAGAGGGAGCCTGAAGTCGGTATGTAAAACCCAACTTTGGAGTCAAGACATGAGAGAGTCAGAGGAAACCAAATCAAGCACTCCCACTGATCAGGGCAGTCCTGGCTCTCTGGGCTGGGAGACACAACTGGGCTTTCTCTGTGTTTCCCCCAGAGACAAATTACACATATAAGCCTTCAACTTTGAGGGTCAGAGTGGGGACATGCATTATCACACCTCCCTCCTGGGTTGTCTGGAGGATGACAGCCTTCTTGAATTTTGACTCATTTCTGGGCTGAAGACAGTTTCCTACAATAATTTTTTTAACCAGCTGCACTTCTTACCAGGACAGGGACTTAGAGCTGACCATGGTGCTGAAAGGTGCAAGACTTAGAGACCATTTAGTGAGTACTTCGGGTGTGGCAGCACTATCTGCAGTTTAGCTTTCTGCAATTTCAGTTACCTGGGATCAACCACGGTCCAAAAATATTAAGTGGAAAATTCTAGAAATTAACAATTCACAAGATAATTGTTAAGTGACTGGTCCTCTTACTCCATCATGACAGGATCACACCTTAATGTAATGACTTGTTCCACATCTGCTTCCCTGTTAGACTGTTAGCTTTGTGAAAAGGGTATACTGCATCTCTCACACCTTACCATAGTGCACGCTACGTAGTATGTACTTAGAAAACATTTGATGAATAAATGAATTAAACATGATCAATATAACTTATGTTACATGTATTATTTTAATATTAATAGAAGCACCATAAATCAGTTAAAATCGGGGGGAAATAGAAGCATGTGTTGTGGAAATTATAGTTCTTTAGTATTTCATATTTGTAATGCCCCATCTCAGGATTTATATGAAGTTCAGAGTGCACCTTAATCTTTCACAGATGCATCTGTACAGACAAAATGGAACAACGAACTAAGGTCATAATTTGGACAATATGATTGCCTAAACATGTGTATGAGTGAATTATTGTTAACATATGAGGTTTTAAATCTTGTCCTGTATTTTAGATTTGGGTCTTGTGTCAGGAAGGTAGTTCCATTGACATGAAAACAACTCTGAGCCTCTCTTTTAGAGGGTGTACAGCATTCTGTGGTCATAGAGCTTGTCATGGCAATTATTACACATTCCAATCAAACTTCCCATCTTGGAGCTGAGATTTCTGCCTATTTGTTGTTTGATTTTAGTCAAGCCCTGTTTTTGTTATGTTGTGTTAACATGTAGAAGATTTCCATAGCTGCCATGTTCACTCTTTTCCAGCGGGTATGTGTTTTGAAACAACACTCCCCAGCTGAGATCTTGGAGGACCGGCCTATTTTGACAGGTCCCCTTAGTCCATGTATCACCAAGCTCGTTCTCTGCCAATACGTTTCACATGATTCTGTGGACATGTGTAGCACGCCTGTGCAACTTGCAAACACCCATACATTATTACAATAATAATTGGGTCTTGATGCAACTGGAACTCAGTACTACCAAGCTGCCAGCATTTCCTTTTGGCTACCAGTCCTAGGCAGGAAAATTATAGGCTAACTGTCTTCCTGTTTATTGATAAACAAAATGGCCAGCCCAGCAATGGAGCCTGATTAGCAGTTTGCACCCTTGGTGAAAGGATAAACAGAACCCTACTGTTTTCTGTGTTTGACTGCAATTTGCATCTTTAAAGAAGTTGGACTGCCCCGAGATTCATGTTCAACTTCCTAGTGCTTGGAGATTCTTTGATATGTTACATGTCAACCTCCTTGTTTTCCCCTCCTTCATCTTGAAACAGTACTTGCCAGCATATCTCTGCTCCCATCTGGACTACCATAAGCTTCCCGATAGTCACCTGTCTGAAGGAGGAAGGGTGGGAGGGGTGGGAGAAGAAATATGTCTGTTTCACGGTGCTCGAATTTTACATTCCCAGAAGGCCCTTTAATGCTGATTCAAATCCATTTTTGAAAAAAGCATGCTGCAGGAATGAGGAGCCAGAGACAAAAGGAAATCAGCTTACCACTCTCCTGGCTCATGGGATCATTTTGGGCTCCTTCCCTTATCTTTACCCACACTCCAAAAAATGCCCTCCCCCTTGCAAAGTGAAATATGATATCAGCCTCCTAACTTGAGTTTGGCATAGTGTTTGTTCTATTCTGAAATGTATTCTAACCTAATTAGGTTCTTAAACTAAATGGTAACAGACCAAGTAGTTGACTCCCCCTATAATTATTTTCAAATGAAAGAAATGAAGATCATTTTTAACTTGAATTTGCATGATGGAAAAGGGAACATCAATACATGTAAACATGAATTAATCTGTTTAAATAAACTTTTCCCATAATCCTTCCCTTATGTAAACAACATTTGTTCTGCCTTAGAGATATTGTATGATTGGACCCATGAGACTCTGGTTATCCCACTGAACAGTTTCCTTTTATAACTTCAAAAGAAATGTTATGTATTTATTGGAGGTTGTAGGGTGTTAAGTGTAGTTAGACGTAAATTGTACCTCAGCTATTTTGTTAATGCCAATAGGGATTAAATTAGATTTTATAGCTGTTGTGGAAGTCTATTTGCTAGCTAACAAGTGGGGTTTTGAAATCCTGGAAAACATAATCCTATTATAAAACAGGCAGCTGAATTAACATTACCCAGGAAGGTTTTCTTCATGGATTAGCATTTTTTGACAATAACAAAGAAAATAATCAAATTCTATGGGGGGATATTACATGCTTTTCTCAAAAGTCAGAACAGTGAATTGGGGAAAAGGAGCAAGATAAGTGACTAAACATTCTATTACTTAGACTGTTTCTTTTTAAGAAGAGCATGGAGGCCAGGAAGTGAAGCTGAGTGTGGCCTTGTCTGTAATACGGCACGTGCTCTGGAGTTGGAAATGTGGCCCTGCTGGTGCACATGTCAGCACCCCACCTTCGGTTGTGCATAGTTATTTGCATCAGTAATTCCCTTCTCCTGGTTTTTTTTTTTAAATATATTTTATTGATTTTTTACAGAGAGGAAGGGAGAGAGATAGAGAGTTAGAAACATCGATGAGAGAGAAACATCGATCAGCTGCCTCTTGCACATCTCCTACTGGGGATGTGCCCGCAACCCAGGTACATGCCCTTGACCGGAATCGAACCCGGGACCCTTCAGTCCGCAGGCCGACGCTCTATCCACTGAGCCAAACTGGTTTCGGCTCTCCTGGTTTTTTAATATGGTCCCCAGTGGGCCAAAAATAGTCACTAGAAACCAAAGTCTGTGAACTGAAACAAAAACTGATGCTACTTTTTGTGACATCATAAAAACATTTTCCTAGTTATTGTTAGACCCTAGAATCTGAGAATTTTAGAGCTGGGATGAGCCTTGACATCCCCCCCCCCCACTCTTATATTCCAATTCCAAATTTTTCTTTAAATGCTACACAAAGATGGATTTCTCTCTCACACACACTTACACTTATACACACATGTATAGATATAGATTTACACTTAACAATTTATGAGTGGCCTTTGTATTTTTAAAGAAGAAACTTCCTTACGGCTTAACCATTGGTTTTGGCTTGCTGGTGAGGGTTATTATTAGAGCTTGCAGGACTTGCCAATTTTCATTTGCATGGGTATCATCTTAGCAGATAATCACATGGTTATCAATCACTAGCATATCATTGTGCTAGATAATTGCACGGGCATCTATCACATGTGTATCTGGAGCAAGTCACCACGTGAGTGTCAATTCTGTCTACATGGAGGAAGGTAAACGCATTAGAATCAGGGAAGGGCATGTCTTCATGGCAGATAATCACATGGGTGTCAATCAGGTTAGGTATCGAGGTAGATAATCCTGTGCATATCCATCCCATGTACTAATAAGGATAATTATGTGGATATCAGTCACATCAGCACCCTGGTTTTCTGGTAGAGGCTTACATGTGAAGCGATCATGCCATGTCATGTCATGTCATATCACGTGTTTGCTTATGTTGGAGAAGAGCTGTGTGTCTCCGTGCACACACCAGGTCTGGTGGCGGCTGGATGCCTTAGGGGCTGAGGGAGCAGTGCCTTCCTGAGCAGAGCATTGGGATCTCCATGATCCAAGAGCCATTTGAGACTTCTGTTTTAAATCTTTGTCTCCTGAAAGAGTGGAAATACTCCTGGGAACAATGTGAATGGGTCTAGAAGACATTTGTGGTTTGCCACCAAGCATGCATTTTTCCTTCCTCAGTGGTCAGTTGGTGATTTCCATTCCTGTCCATGTGGTCTGAGTGTGGCTTCAGCCCCCAGGGAGTCTGGGGTTCAGGGCTAACCCATAAGTGAATTGCATTCAACTGGCCACAGTAACTGGCTCAGTCCCATCAGAGTGAACCTCAGTCCTGTTGTGGGACGAAAGGGTATGTGTTTTTTCTCAAAGGATCTCACCTGAGAGGAGGTGAGCCTGGGGCTGCTGCAGCCATGTTGCCTGGGGAACCAGGTATGTCCAGAGTTCACCACATGGAGCCGAAAATGAAGCCTCCCCAGAGAAGATGGGAATGAGGGATAGAGAGGAACCGTGCCCTGAGAGTGTTGGCTGGGGCTGATTCTAGCAGAACCTGAGGTGAAAACACCCCTGACCTGAAAACACTCACCTGAGCCCCTGAAGCCACTTTGGGCGTAAGCCAGTTGGGGGTGCTTTTCTGTCCCTGCTTCAGAAAGAACCCTAACAGATATAATCACTTTTCAGATCCTTTCCTGAGAACAAGCTTTCGTGGGAGCAGGCCCTGTGGGAGCAGACCCTGCTCTCATGGAGGAAGTGAGGGCAGAGGGGAGGCTGGGCTTCATTAAAGAATAATCACCTTGGACCTCAGCCTGGCCCTGAGCTGCACTTGGCCCTGTGGGAGTGCCCCGGCCTCCTGGCCTTTCCACATCTGAGCTCAAGCTGTGAGTGAAGAACATTTATTAAAGACCTTTAAATGTAGCCCGAATGTTTTCCCTTTTCCCCTGCCTGTTCTTATTACTTGATACTTATCAATATTTATCCAGTACTCACAATGTGTGAGTTATATATCCAAGTGCAGTTTCAGCCACCAAAATAAATGAAAAAATAGAGACATCCTCATGGCAAGAATGGTACTGTTGTAAGGCATTCTTTTATTGACATTTCAGAGGACAGATTTCTTTTTAAAAAACAGACTGAATGCAACATCTGATAATTTTTGATTAGTTTGGAAAAAGCCTAACGTTTTATTTTATTTATTTATTTTTTAAGTATATTTTATTGATTTTTTACAGAGAGGAAGGGTGAGGGATAGAGAGTTAGAAACATCGATGAGAGAGAAACATCGATCAGCTGCCTCCTGCACATCTCCTACTGGGGATGTGCCCGCAACCCAGGTACATGCCCTTGACCGGAATTGAACCTGGGACCTTTCAGTCTGCAGGCCGACGCTCTATCCACTGAGCCAAACTGGTCAGGGCAGCCTAACGTTTTAGAAAATAAGTAATAGAAATAAATAATTCTCTATGAAGTAAAATATGCTGCTACCTTAAATAGAATGTTTCTCAGGAAAGCTAAGGAAAATTTATATGCTTTGTTTACCGAATTCTGTGTGAGTCAAGCAGCTTGTTCCTTTCCCCCTTCAGTTTGTATTTTTATTGAAACTGTCACTTTCTGCATATGCTGACGTTTGAAACCCAAAGCTAATGGGCCTATCCATAGAAACTCCCAATAAAGGAACACAAGTTACTGCAGGCCGACGCTAATAAAAGAGAAACATGCAAATTGGTGTCACTCCACTATGCCCACCAGCCAATCAGGGCGAGTATGCAAATTAACCCAACAAAGATGGTGGTTAATTTGCATATGCAGGCGTGGAGCGAAGACTGAAGACAACTGAAGACTGAAGACTGAAGAGGCTTAGCTTCTCCGCTGCAGCCAGAGCAGAGAAGCCAAGCCTCACTGCAGCTGGAACAGAGACGCCAAGCCTCACTGCTTCGGCCGGACCAAAGGCCTGGGTCCCGGGTGATGGAGGAAAACCGGTGCCAGCAGCCAGGGGAAGGAAGGCCTATTGCTCGAATCTTCGTGCAACAGGCCACTAGTTTACTTATAATTTTAAAACCTCATTTTAACTTAGTAATTCCAAATTCTCTTCCTTGCAAACTGAACTCAAACTTTAGAGATAGCAGAATTTACCACTTGTGGTTTGAAATTCAGCACTTTGGTGCAGGGGGAGGGCAGAATCCTGTGGAAGTTCAAATAAACAATAGAATAAAAGTGAGAAAGAGGGGAAAGGAGAAGGCTTGGCTCATTCACAGGCTAATCATCTGTTATCATCTGTTAAGTAAGTTCCTCTTGCCAGGGATGTACATGAGCTCTCACCTGCTGCAAGGAGACATTTGTGAAATGAATGCAAGCATGTCTGAGTGACTGAGCAAGTGATTTGTCTTTGGCTGGGAGGTGTCCCAAGGGACTTAAGGTCAAGGGTGAGAGTTGTGCTCTTCCCTCTGCCATCCTCCTTCCGGTCTCACCAGGAGCACCATCCCTAGGCGGCCTCCCAGAACCACTGAGATTCAGTGATCTCCCCAGTTCTGTGTTCTGCGTGTGCTACATGTACTTTCCCTTCTGTAACATGCATCGTCCCTGTCAGACTTAGGCAGCGTTTGGCTTTCATATGGCCTGGAAGCCCCATGAGGACGGGGGTTGGGTCTGTATCCCCGTACTCAGCATTCTGCCTGCCTGTGCTGCTTTGCTGCTCTCAGTAGAGGTTGGGTGGCACAGCTGTGGTGGACTCCCCTTTCCCCAACATTGAGCAACGGATATTAAGTTCAGGGAACCTATCCTGATTCAAAGGCTAAGTCTGACTCAGCCAGAGGAGGGTGTTTTAATCCTCCTTACCAGCAATCACTTTTTATAGCCACTGGGTTATTGGGAGTAGCTTGCAGAAGGTTTCTACTAAAGTGGTTTTTCCTCTTAAAAGAGAACCATGGCGACTCAGTCTTTCTTTCCTGCTAGCAGTGACAAAGAGGCATATCACCACAGTTACTGCTAACAACAACCTGCCTTAGAACAAAGACAACATTATGGGTGGCAAAGTGGGTACAGAAGCAATGGACATGACGTTTTTGAACTGCTGGCTTTGCCAACCCAGAAGCTCCCTGCCCCCCACTGGATACTGTCACATAACTATCCCTAGTGTTCAATTGAGTCTGAATTAGATTTTACATTCTCTGCATCCTAACGTATCCAAACTGAAATGTAGGAAGCAAATGGGCTTTGATGTTAGATATGTTCATTTTGATTCTTGTTGGTGTGGACTTGGGACTGACTTTCTTTTATTTATACATTCACTTAAAAAAATACTCGAGGATATATTTTTATTGATTTTTAGAGAGAGATGAATGGGGAGGGGGGAGAGAGAGAGAGAGAGAGAGAGAGAGAAATATCGATGTGTGTGAGAGAGAGAAACATTGATCAGTTGCCTCCCATACGTGCCCTGACCAGGATCAAACCTGAAACCTAGGTATGTGCCCTGACCAGAATCAAACCAGCAACCTTTGGGTGCATGGGATGATGCTCAACCAACTGAGCCACTCTGGCCAGGGCCTGACTTTCTTAATATATAGAGTGAAGGAAGTAGTACTTCTACATAGGTTGATGTATGGGTTAAATTATATATTAAAACATCTACCAGCCCTGACTGGTTTGGCTCAGTGGATAGAGGATTGGCCTGCGAACTGAAGGGTCCCAGGTTAAATTCCTGTCAAGGGCATGTGCCTTGGTTGCGGGCACATCCCCAGTGGAGGGTGTGCAGGAGGCAGCTGATCAATATTTCTCATTGATGTTTCTGACTCTCTGTCTCTCTCTCGCTCTCTGTAAGAAATCAATAAAATATATTTTTTAAAATAAATAAATAAAAAATAAAACATCTACCCAAATGCCTAAAACAGATTAGGTACTGGACAATTGTTATTTCTTTTTTATTTAGGAGATGTTTTCTGTATTGATCTTGGGGATCCTATCAGTTGTATTAATGAACAAGGAAATGGTTAAATCCCTACTGTTATGGAGTGAATTCCCAGACAAAGAGCCACAGAGTCAATTTGGTTCAAATTACAGCCTTTATTCACGAATTCGAATCCGGGCTCAAGCCTTAGCTGACGCAGCAGCAGACAAGAGCCCTGAGCATCAGTTGCAAGTTTCTTTTATCCCCTGGTTCTGGGGAACTATTTTGCAAAAGCTATTGGCTGATCTTTAATCTGCAAAAGCTATCTTTATTTCGGGTAACTGGCAGGATATGGCTGGTTGCCCAGGGGGTACTTTAGCCTAAGAAGCAGGATGTGCGGGTTTGAGGGTAAGCTAGAAAAACACTTGGCAGCTGTTGCAAACGGGGTCACACAATTTTTTAAAATTTTCCACTCTTCTATAACTATGTCTATGGTTCCTGACCTGAGGTGCTTCTTACACCTACATCTTTTGCAAATGAACTGTCAGTTGGTTTACAGTCCAGCCTGGGAGTCAGACAGTCTAGTAACGATTACAGTGGGTTTCACAGCAGCCCCAATTGGAGGACAAATCTGCTAAAGGAAGGTAGGAGGATGGTCAGGTCACATCTAAAGGCCGGAGTTCAGGTCCACCTTTGAAGCCATAGACAATAGGACAAGGAGTAATTGGAAGTGCTGCTGATGTTAATTCTGAAGAAAAGAAGAGTTGGAACCAGAAAAGATTTCAAAGAGAAGAGGGAGTGGAATTATTCTATGCTGCCTCAGAGGGCCGAATGGGGACAGAATCCATCAGCGAATACTGCCCAAGTCTGACGGGTACGATGCATGTTACAGAAGGGAAAGTAGGATATAGATTTGCACTCAACAGGAGAAAGAACTGTTGAAGAATGAGCAGTGCATGAATGGGAGAGAGCCCATCACCCAAGCAGAGCAGCCTGAGTGCCCTGTCATTGGGACGTGTCCCTGGCAGGAGCTTGGGCCACCTGGCTCCCAAGGGCTCTTGCAAAGATCTGGATTTGATGTTGAACTGTGCAACTAGATACTTGTTTGGACTGTGACAGGTGGATTCAGAGGGCTTCTCTGTTGGTTTTGCTATCGCTGTTGTTTTTCTGAGTTTCTCCTCTGTTGTCACCATGACCACCACCACCACCCCATCCCCCAAATTGACCTCTCACCTCTTACTGTTTTTCCACACTCCTTTGATGACCAGAGTGATCTTAGACAGGCAGATGGAGCAATGGCATTTGTGCAGCTGCAGTGCCCTATAGTTTTCTGTCTCACCTGCCACAAAAACTAGAATTTTCCCATTTTTCTCCTCTTTCACCTAGGCATGGCCTCTAGAAAGTACTTGGTGAGATGCCAATATAATGCTTAGTAAGCTGTTAATGCCCAGGTAAGTTGTTACTGTGATGGATGCTAATACCATATACTTTTTTTTAATTGGGATACCATTTACCATTTTAACCATTTTTAAGTGTACCTTCAGGGACATTATGTACGTTCATGTTATTATGTAACATCACCATCATCCATCTCCAGAATGCTGTCATCATCCCAAACTGAGACTCTATACCAGTGGTTCTCAACCTTCCTAATGCCACTACCCTTTAACACAGTTCCTCATGTTGTGGTGACCCTCAATTTCATCGTTACAAATTGAACATAATTAAAGCATAGTGATTAATCACAAAAACAGTATGTAATTATATATGTGTTTTCCGATGGTCTTAGGTGACCCCTGTGAAAGGGTTGTTTGACCCCCAGAAGGGTCGCGACCCACAGGTTGAGAACTGCTGCTCTATACCCAGCCTATATAATAAAGAGGTAATATGCAAATTAAACCTCACACCCTCACAGGATGGCTGCCTACGACCAGGCTAGCAGGGGGTTGGTGAGGGACGACCAAACGACTGAACAAGCAGGCTGTATGGGGTGACCAGGCTGGTGGAGGGGGGCCATAAGGGGCGACCAGGCCAGTGCGAGGGGGCAGTTGGGGGTGACCAGGCCGGTGGGGGAGGCAGTAAGGGGCAACCAAGCCGGCCAGGGTGGGGGGTGGGGCAGTTAGGGGCAACCAGGCAGGCAGGCAGATGAGCGATTAGGAGCCAGTGGTCCAGGATTGTGAGAGGGATGTCCGACTGCCGGTTTAGGCCCGATCCCCTAAACTGGCAGGTAGACATCCCCCAAGGGGTCCCAGATTGGAGAGGGTGCAGGCTGGGCTGAGGGGACACCCCCCGCATCTGTGCACAAATTACGTGCACTGGGCATCTAGTTAAATAATAACTCCCTATTCTCCTCTCCCCCAGCCCTTCAGCCCTTGCTTCCTACTAGCCTCCTGTCTGTGTTTGTGAATTTGGCTGCTTTAGGGACTTCATGTAAGTGGAATCATGTAGTATCTGTCCTTTTGTGACCGGCTATCTCACTTAGCATAATGTCCTCAAGTTCATACATGTTGTAAGATGTATCATAATTTCCTTTCTTTTTAAGAGTGAATTAATATTCCAGTATATGTACATAACACATTTTGTTTATTGATTCATCTGTTAGTGGACATCTGTGCTGTTTCCACCTTTGGCTATTGTGAATAATGCTGCTCTGAGCGTTGGTGCCCAAATATCGGTTCGAATCCCTGCTTTCACCTCTTTGGGATATATTCCCAGAAGTATAATTGCTAGATCATAGTAACCCTATGTTTAGTTTGGGGAAACTGCTATGCTGTTAATACTTTATGCTTTTTAAAAACTATATATTAACCAAGGAGAAACGAACAAATTCATTTTGATGAGAGAAAGTATAGATCCTATTGAACTCTAGAAGTCATAGATAAAAAAAAAAAACAGTGAAAGCAACACTCGCTGAGAAAGAGAGAGGTGCAGAAGTACAGTGTGATCAGTATTGTTTCTGCAGCCTCAGGCCAGTGGAGCTGGAAGGAAGGAAAGGCGAGGGGCACAGGGTGACCCTGATGGGTGCTTGTAGGAATTATTTCTAAGTGTTTTGTATCCGTTCACTTATTTAACCACCAAACTAGCCAGCAGGTGCCCTTATTTTTATGGATAAGTCTTGTCAGCCACTTTCAAAGTTTTATTTTTATTGCTTTAAACTGCAGCAATAAGGAATATTTTTACAATAGAAGAAATCATTCTTAATCTACAGTCCCACAATATGTCATTTCAATACTTCCCTGTTCTTTTCCAGTCTTTGTCCCTTTGCAGCCATAATCTTTTTTTTTCCATTTTATTTTTTTTAATTAAATCTTTATTGTTCAGATTATTACATTAGTGACTCTTCTTTCCCAACATAACTCCCCTCCACCCAGTTCCCACCCCACCATCTGCCCTCACTCCCCACCCACTGTCTTCATCCGTAGGTGCATGATTTTTGTCCTGTCTCTTCCTGCATCTCCCTCACCCCTTTCCCCCCAAAGAATAGTCAGTCCACTCCCTTTCTATGCCCCTGATTCTATTATAATCACCAGTTTATTCTGTTCATCCGATTATTTATTCACTTGATTTTTAG
>NW_006289494.1:801665-809098 GCF_000327345.1 Myotis davidii | reverse complement strand
TCTACGGGGCGGGCGGAGCAAGCAGTTATGGCTGCTCTCAGTTCCGTCCCTAGGTGCTCTGCCTCACCGAGCCCCAGGAACCGCTGCAAACCTCGGAGAGAAAGCTGCCTTCGAGTTCTGACCGAAGCCAGAGACCCCCGCTTCTCCCGTTTTAGTCTGGGTCCCTAGAGACTCGCCCGGAACTGGAGCTCAGAGCCTGAGACTCCCTCCCGATTGAAAATGACAACCGCGCCCTCAGCCGCCAGCCCGCTCCGCATGCACTCCACCTTAGTATCTTCTCAGCTAGCTTTCCTGTGGTTCTGGATGATGTTTGCTCGTCTTTTAGTTGTATTTTTGAAGTGGTTGTTCAAGGCAGCAAACTCCAGTGTTTACCTATGCCGCCATCTTGGTTTCTTCTCCTGCAGCCATAATCTTAATATGATTACAGTTTGATAAATTTATATTCTGCTTTTTTATTGCTACAAAATATTTTATTTTAATAGATATAAATATGCATCAAGTGGCTTCATTTCAATGCAGTTAACCATTCTACTGCTGAATATTTAGATGGTCTCCAGTTTTTTACTACAATTTAATAGTTTAGCTATTATATAACTTTATTATAAAATTATTATATAACTTAAAATTGTTTAATTTTAACAATAAAGAGTTTCATATATATAGCTTTTTCCTTTTGGGGCTTATTTTCTTTTGTTTATTGAGGTATAATTGATATACAACATTATATTAGTTTCATTATGTAATGATTTGATATTTGTATATATTACAAAATGATTACTATAATAAGTCTAGTTAATACCCATCATCTTACATAGTTCCAGAATTTTTTTCTTTTAATAAAAACTTTTAAGATCTACTCTCTTAGCAACTTTCAAATATGCAGTACAGTATAATTAACTGTAGTCACCATGCTTATGTTACATCCCATAACTCACCTGGGCCTAATATGTGACATTTATTTTAAAACTGGATGTTTGTGCCTTTTGACCCCTTCACCCATTTTGCTGATCTCCTCAACCCAGTCTGTGGCAACCAGAGCATGCACGACTCAGCCACAAATATTTGATTTGGTGCAGAATCTGGTTGGGTCGCATTAAAGTATATATAAGAATGGGGACCCAGTATACCTATGTTCATAGTAGCGGTATTCACAACAGCCAAAAGGTAGAAGCAACTCAAGTGTCCATGATGGACGACTGCACAAACAAAATGAAGTATATCTGGAATATTATTCAGCCTTTAAAAGGAAGGAAATTTTGACACAAACAATAACATATTATGAATCTTAAGACATTATGCTAAGTGAAATGGACCAGTCACAAAAGGACAAATATTGTATGATTCTACTTATATGAGGTACCTAGAATAGTCAGATTCATAGAAACAGGAAGTAGAATGATGGTTGCTGGGTACTGGGGGAAGCGTGGAATGTGGAGTTCATAGTTATTGGGTATAGAGTTTCAGTTTGGAAAGATAAAAAAGTTCTGGAGATGGGTGGTAATTGCACAACAATGTAAATGTACTTAAGGCCATTAAATCGTACACTTAAAAATAGTGAATTTTATGTTAGGTAACTTTCACCAGGATAAAATATTTTTAAAAAGGAAAAAAATTGGGACCCGACCAAGAATATGAATAATATGAAAATAAATTAGTTGAAAAAAGTTAGCAGCAGCTTGAGTGGAAAGATTACAGCTCAAAGCAGAGCAAAGAATTAGGTTAGATAATAGTTTAGATTCAAGAAAACCAACTCTATCTGAATGGGCTTGAGGTTTTTTGTTGTTGTGGCAACAATAAGAGGGCTCACTATTCTTGAAGAAGACTCACCTGGGCCTAGTAGTATCCTGGGCAGAGATCTGTGGCCTATCGGGAACCTCAGTCCCAATAATTTATAAACTTGCAAATACTGGGTAAGGTTTGGCTTGTTAGGTCAAGCATTTGAACCACTTAAAAAGAAAATGAATGTATTAAATTCATAAATACAGATTTTAAAATGTAAGGGAATTTAATAAAGTTGTAAATGGCGCCTACTGAGATGTGAACTTACTTAAATCTATTGAACTTGAATTAATCTATTTTATTTATAAACTAGTTCCCTGGTGCACAGATTCGTGCACATTGAAACGAAATTAATTAGAAGGTGGCCGGTGGGGCAACTGGGTGAGACGGGGCTGGACACACCCTGGAACCAACCTCCTGTCATCCCTCCCGGGCTGCTGCACCTGGGGGGGGTGGTGGTGCTGTGGCTTCTAAGGGCATCTGTGGAGTGGGCGGGGTCCCTCCCACAGGTGGGGTCCCTCAGGCTGGCCTGCAGGGATCAGGCCAAAACTGGCTCTCTGATATCCCCTGAGGGGTCCCAGATTGCAAAACGGTGGTTCTTGGGTGATGAACCCCGGAATCGGGCTCCCTCCTCTCTGGTTCCGGGGCGCGTCACCCGAGAACTGCCTCTGCCAAGTCACCACAGCTCTGCAGCTCCTGCGCTGAGCATCTGCCCCCCTGGTGGTCAGTGAGCATCATACCTACCAGATGGTCAGACAGTCACTTAGGCTTTTATATATAATAGATAATAAGATTGTAGGCTAAACGCAAAGACCTAAAGAAGATAGATTTTTTTTAGTTGGTAATTTCAAAACCAAAGTAGCCTATTTGGTCTTTTCTGTGTGCAAAAGCTGTCCTCAGATGTTAAAAAAAAAAAAAACACCCTCATGTTGGCAGTTCTAATCCTAGTACTTTCTGCCCCATGGCATAATTGTTGATTTATTTATGGATTTCTTCCACTAGACCAGTGATGGTGAACCTTTTGAGCTCGGCGTGTCAGCATTTTGAAAAACCCTAACTTAGCTCTGGTGCCGTGTCACAATAGAAATTTTTTGATATTTGCAACCATAGTAAAACAAAGACATATTTATGATATTTATTTTATATATTTAAATGCCATTTAACAAAGAAAAATCAACCCAAAAAAATGTCATAGGTTCGCTATCACTGCACTAGAACATAAGCTCCTTGAGGCCACAACCACATTTGTATCTTAAGCACTTACTACAGCTCCAGACACGCAAAAGGCATCAGCAGATGGCTCAGAGAAATGGCTTAACGAGAAAAGGTATGCTGAATTTATCCAGGTGCCATGCTTGTTAATTTTGTACATACACATACCTCCCAGAGACCTGCTACAACTTCTGTTTTGATATCGATGTGAACATTTGCTAGATGAAGCCATCTACTTATTTTGATGGATTATCATAATAAATAAATATAATTGAACAAAAAAATTAGGAACCTTATGCGGTAGTGTGTACAGGATGGGTGCCCAATCCTTATTTGTCCGGATACTCTCCCCAAAGCAAAATGTTAATGTCCTTCTGTGAATGGTGACGTCACCCAGAAGACCATCCTCTGCCACACTGGGCCCACAGTCACACCTCTGACACCCAGAGGCACTGCATTAGGAGAAAGGCATCAAGATTGCGAGCTTGATAGCAAACAAAGAGAGGGCATCCAGAGCATCTCTGATACAGGAGCAAGTCTTCATGCCTGGCTTCCTCTCCTGGCACCCTTTCTCCTGGTGGGGGGCAGGTCTGCAGTGTAGAAAGGGACGGCTTAGGTCCTTGGCTGTCATGCTGCTGGTGATTAGCTGTTTTCAGCAATTATGCCCTTTCATCCAGG
This sequence comes from Myotis davidii, assembly GCF_000327345.1. Classification (NCBI taxonomy): domain Eukaryota; kingdom Metazoa; phylum Chordata; class Mammalia; order Chiroptera; family Vespertilionidae; genus Myotis; species Myotis davidii. The sequence continues at coordinate 805,429 of NW_006289494.1, read as the reverse complement.
GTGTGACGGCTGGCGCCTCTGGTAATGAGATGCTTTCTGGGGCTCACGTGTTTAAGTCTCTGCTGGCTTCCTCTTAGCCTTTGCTCACTGTTCTCCTTGGCAACTTCCAAGTTTACTGACATTATTACCAATGTGACATGTTCCTCTTGGCCAACACAAAGACTCAGGGAAGATATGCCAGTATGCCCTCAGAGAGGGCCCTGGGAACTTCCAGAGAGAAACATGAAGCGGGATATAGGCCGCAGGAAGTGTAGGCACTGGCACATTCATCCGGGTTCTCAAGAATAACCCACGTCCGAGTTTTGCCAGCCAATGGAAATCTCCATTCTACACTGAAGTAACATAGGAGTTGTTTTCTTACATAGGAGTAGCCTTGTTGGTGAGGTTGTCATACTAGCAAGATAAATGATTCACTCAGTAACTCATCAAAAGATGATTGAGGGCCCTAGCTGGTTTGGCTTAGTGAATAAACCATCAGCCTGAGGACTGAAGGGTCCTGGGTTCGATTCTAGTCAAGGGCACATGCTCGGGTTGTGGGCTCAATCCCCAGTGGGGGCCATTGGTGTCTCTCTCTCTCTCTCTCTCTCTCTCTCTCTCTCTCTCTCTCTCTCTGCCCCTTCCTCACCAAAATCAATAAAGATATTTTAAAAATAAATAAAAAAGATGTTTGAGGAACTATTGTCTGGCAGCACAAGGCTAACATGGAGGTGATAATGGTGAGCAAAGAAAATGCAGTCCCTCCTCTCACAGAGCTTATGGGCTGATGAGACAATCAGACATCAGTCCAATGGTCACTAAAATAAATGTGTGGTTGTGAATTGTGGTAGGTGATGGGAAGGCAGAGTACACGGTGCCATGAAAGTATAAAACAGGACTCTGGGCTGGAGAGAAGGAGTCTCTATGGAAATGAAATTTGAACCAGGATGTGAAAAGATAGCCAGGAGATAACTGGACTAAGGGTGGGGGCAGGGGGTAGATGAACAGAAGAAGAGCCTTTGGCAGGAGGAGAAGCTTGGGCAAAGGCCAGGAGCAGCAAGAAGCCTGTGAGAAGGCCATTGAGACCAGAGTGCCCAGAACGTGGGGGTCATGCAGGATGAAGCTAGAGAGGTGGGCAGGGGCCAGGTGCTGCAGGACTAGGGACCATGGTAAGGACTGTACATATATTCTTAGGATAACGGAAGGCCACTAAGGGTTTTAAACTGCAGATGTGTGTATCTTACAAAATATCATTCTGGATGCAGCAGAACGAACTGAATCTGGGCAAGGGTGGATGAGGCCATGCACATGCTGTCACAGTGGCCAGTGAGAGGGAATGAGGGTGATGGGGACACAGAGTGATATGGGAGACAGGACTTCCTTCTTCTCCACACCTAGCCCACCTTGTCTGCTCCAAAAGACAGAAGTGGGTTCTTTTTCTTCAAAGACCTTTCTCTTTATAGTTTTCTAAGTAAAATCACATCCTCCTGTCTCTGTGGGGAAATATCTCAAAGGAACAGGATGAAAACTTTTAGGAAAGCCATGTCCAGTTCTGAAGAAACGAAGGGGCTCCTCACAAACGTAGACCCTCCTGTGCCACCCCACACCCTTCATCCAAACCCATGAGAACCCCCAAAGTGATCCAATTTCCATCAATCCCAGAGCCAGCCAAGCAAGGCATGTTTATGGGACTCCCTCCCGGCAGCAGTCCAGAAAACAATAAAAACAGATGCAAGCGCCACTGTGGTACCAAAGCCCGCTTTGGCAACCGGGGGGTCAAGTGCCCATTATCCAGGTAAGCAGGCTCTCCCTGGGAGACCAGAAGTGCACGATGACATGCCAAGCGGAGAGGGGCTGGAAATCACAGGGACCGCCTGGGAAAGGAGGCCTCAGCCAGGCAGTACTAATAAAACCAGACAATGCCATGGAGCTGGCGTGGCTAAGCCAGGAGCAGGGGAGGATGGGCTGGGGGAGGACGGGCCTCCCTTCCTCCAAAATCAATGTCCCTGTTAACTTGGGCAGAAGAAAATCTGACAGCTCTGGAAACCTGCCCATCTGCTGAGAAGGAGGAAGCTGAGAAGCGGTGGGAGCCCGAGAAAGCCCAGAGATGCAGGCGTGATCAGTTGCCCATTGGGGACCTGGTGGCAAGCCCACTCTGCTCTGCTTTTCCCAAAACCCAGGAGGACAGGTGCTGCTGCCAGTCCCCAACACCACCTCCCCAGCTGCCTTATAACGTGCCTGCCCGCCGGTGATCCCAGCTGGATCTGTTTTAGAAAAAATCCAAGTAACAAACAGGGCAGTCAGCGTCTGAACTGTGCGGTTTGGAGCCATTTCGTTTTGTTATCTGGGATAGGACTGAGAGGCAAGTGCAATACCTGAAATTTACAGAGAAACAGAAGTCTTGCCAAGAAAAGCCACCCATTTCTTGATAAAGTGATGCAGTCTGACTGGCCCAGGATACTTATTTAAGGCCACTTGTGTGAAGACAGTAGTATGAATCCACAGTCTACGTTTTCAAAACCCAAAGAGCTCTGAAAACCAAAAGTTTTATCATAAGCTTTCAGCAGACTCATTCGGCAGCAAAGTTGGACCTAAACCAACGTGAGACAGTTTATAGACTCCTATTTCCTTAGCACAATTAGTCCTATACTTTGCCCCAAGTTTCTAGGGGGAGGTCATATAAAATAGACTGTATAGGTACCGTTTTACTTTCCTAGAGTCCAAAACACTCTTCATGTCTAATAAAGGATTGTAAACTTGTATTGTTATGGATTTGAGGATTTGTAGTCAAGTAGACAAATAGGAAGTTCCAGGGCAGACTAAATAGAGCCCTTGACACTATAAATATTTCATTGACACATAGATGTTTGGGGTTGATGGAATTGCAGAAGTCTGAGTTCAAATTTCAATGGAGACAGCATGTGATGAAAAAAGCATGAGTTTGGGAGTCAGAAGGTGCCTGGACAAGATTTTTTCTCCTCCCTGGATCTCATCCATAAAATGAAAGATTTGGACGAGATGATCCCTAAGGACACCTCCTGTTTTCAGAATCAATAATCCTATGAACTTACAGGAGGAATAAGGGACCGGGTATACCCAGAAGCTCAGAAAAGTCCTCAATGTGGAAAAAGCAAGAACATAGCTGCATGTTTTGTCCATTAGTAGCCATGAAAATAACGCAAGCTGGTCAACTAGGATTTGGCAAATTATGCCACCATTTATGGAGCTATTCCTGGATCCTCCGCGGCTGGATGATCAATCTGCCCAGGACCCTGATGGAAACAGCCCTGGCAGTGAGTGAGGCTGAGGAGGATCCCTGTCGTGCGGAGGCTGTGACATTGCATTCTGCTGAAATCAATTTGGCTCCGTTTCATGCGTACCTAGCAGATTTACCAGATTGTGAAAATGAATGTTTTCTGTGCGCGTGGCTGATTTTTGCATGCATCTGTTCACTCATCTAAACCTTAGTTACATGCTGCTAGGAGAATGAAAGGGTATAATTTTTTCTTTTTGAAGCAGGAGTGGTAGAGGCACCATGATTTCTGCTTTACAATTCTGCACCAAAATGGTGAACCACTTTTCTTCTTATTGTCTGAGAAGAAAAAAAAAAAAGAAGAAGAAGAAGGAGCAATACGGCCGTATTTTCTTTTGGATTTGCAAATGGCCCTGCCCTTAATGGGAGTCCAGTGCCCTAGAATATGGTTGTCAGAATATAAATATCCAGTGGAATGTGAACATGAGTATTTAACTATATCATTTTCATGTGACATTAATAAGCCCTTGCTAGC